>NW_023503501.1:0-600000 GCF_014529535.1 Bradysia coprophila | reverse complement strand
TCTACCTTACAAATACCAGCGATGCACATATCATTTGTTCCGATATTACAGGGTGTACCGTCAGCGGCTGAATCACCCCATGGCACTATAACTGTATCCTCCGAATCCGTACAATACAACTCACACGGATCGTCTATAAAATATTCACCCGATTAATGACTCACTCATTCACTCAATAAAAGCACTCAAAATTAACACTTACGACTATCGAAATACGCCTGCCACTTGTATTGCTTCCCTTTGAACGTTTCATTGTTATACATGGCACATTGTTGCGACCTAAAACTAGGCTCGTCTTCAGGACACAAATCCTGATTACAAATTTTATATCGAATTCTTTCGCCGACACAGAACGAACCACCATTCGCCGGTGTCGGATGATCACATTGTCTGCTTTGCATGGAGATGCCACCACCGCAAGATCGTGAACATTTGCTCCATTCATTCCAATTACCCCAGCCTCCGTCTACCGGATTCGGTAGCTCTTCGATTGGAACACATTGTTGATGTTGGCACCACTAAATGAGCGTGAGAGAACGACAATTGAGTTAAAACGATTATTTCCACATAATTGGAGGCTCAATGTACTTTATGTTTCCCGCAATTGGTACCTGGTGCAGCTGGTCTCAATTGAGTTACGCACACATCGTTGACAAGACACCACAGTTGCGAACATATTTCATCCAATTTGGAACACACTTGAATGCTGTCGTTTGTCTGATTGAATTGTAAACGACACTGTAAATCAGCGTTGTACATTGCTCCTGTTCGGATACGTTGTTATTACATCATGTGAATTTTATATCGAAAATGGGGACAATAACTACCTGGTGGCAGATCGGGATAAATAAATTCCTCGTCTGTGGGTGGATCATCAAGACACTTTCCCAGTCCTTGACTGAAATCAAACAATATCTTTGTAATCTTTTGAACCAACAAATGTGTCTCGTATTTACTCTAAAAAGTGTGTGATATCCCGTCGGCTGCAATTAGACCACGACACTTGAACTGTATCTGCCTCAAAGCTAGGGGTCATGACATGGACAATTTTCCCAGTGCGACCATCGCATCCGGTTTTTTCTGTATCATGATACATGCCAAAACTAAAAACAAAATTTAACAAATGTGGTAAGTCGACTGGGTTTTCAATGTTTCAATGATACTGCAGCACTGTCTGCTTTTACAATGATAAATTTCAATTATCAGACTAGGGTCTGACATGACTCGTCTAAACTTTTCCTAAAGACACTTTCAATGAAGGCTTCTCTAATACTTGTGGCTTGTTGCCACAAATTGAGCGAATATTTTGATTTGTTTTGCAAGTGCGAATACTGTACGAAGAGAATATTTTCTCCCGGTTGCAAATAACCGAAAACTCACGGTTGAAGCCGAATGGGGTGCAAATAGTTTAAAATACACTATTTTCATCAGGGTGCAAACAGTCAAAAAACACTATTTGCACCCATTGTGTCTTGCAAAGCTTTTTTTTCCTTGTAGAAAATGGCCAATTGGTCGAGTGGGTTCAGAAGAAACCTGAACCTTAGTTGTACAAACTGTCCTAACAATTGAGTGTCTCGTCACCGATCAGCAACTTTAATCTTCCTTGTACACACTGATCTAACATTCGGTGTTTCTACAGAAGCAACTTCCTTGTACAAACTGGCTTAACAATTGGGTGTTTCGTCAGAAGCAATTTGAATATTTCCTTGTAGAAACTTGCCTAAACATTGGAATAGTAACCACTTAGACTATATTCATCTCACCCGCGTGCAAATAGCGGATTTTAGGATATTTGCACCCAAGTGCAAAATTAGTGTATTTCTTGGGTCTTGGGTATGACAGCTAGCATTCAACATTTTTATTCAACAAAAAGTGCGGATATATCACAACTATGCCATCCTTGACGTCAATCTGCGATATTCGTTCTAGAACACTAGACTGCGTACTGGTTGATATAGTTGTAACATGAAATAAATTCGCTCCACATTGTTGACACCGCGGTGCAGCCTGCTCTATTACATTTTTTTTTAATTTTTAGCCCCGTACGAAGTACGAAGGGGCTTATAGGATTACAATGCCGTGTGTAATTGATGGAATTCGAAGCAGACGGTAAGGGCAAAGTGTTTGCCTATGTTCATAGATAACGAATCCGCAATAAAAATTTTGTCCGTCCGTCCGTCCGTCCGTCTGTCACGTCGATATCTTGAGTAAATCAAATCCGATTTCAAAAATTTTTTTTCCCCTGAAAGATAGTCAAAATAGTGAGGCTAAGTTCGAAGATGGGCGATTTTGGGTCGACCCTTCCGGAGCTGGGGCCCAATAAGTGCCTAACTGTTTTTCGACGATATCTCCAGACATTTAAGCACTACACTTGTAAGTGATACGTCAAATAAAAGGTATTTACAATACCGATCGACAAAAAAAAAGTTTATGAAAATTGGATGACCGACTCGTGAGTTAGACCCCTTGGTGTGAACTAGGTACAGGGCGGCAAGCCGTTTTTGCTTGTAGGTTGGCCAAATTTGAACGTATTTAGATGGATTTTGCTTTATTAGATAGGTATTGACCGTACCAATCAGGGAAAAAAAAGTTTATGAAATTCGATTCACCGGAGCGTGAGCTAGGTCTCTTGGAGTGAGCTTATATGTGGCTACTCGGCCGTACAGTGAAGGTGGTGTTTTTTGGTAATATCTCGAGTAAACTTTGACCGAATTTCAATTTTTTTTTTGTTTGAAAGGTACAAACGAATGTAAAGCAGCTGTACTACTTTCCACCTCCTAACAAAATGGCCGTCGGCCGCCATTTTGGATTTTTGTAAAATCAATATAAATCGGTGAAAATGATACTTACTTAATTTTAGGTCAATTCGAAATTTGTGTTACATTTGAAAGGAACGTCGTAAGGGGCTTCGTAATTGCGCTATGCGCAATTTTTAAGACGTACACATTTCATAAGAATTTTACTTTACCGACGTTT
This sequence comes from Bradysia coprophila, assembly GCF_014529535.1. Lineage (NCBI taxonomy): Eukaryota > Metazoa > Arthropoda > Insecta > Diptera > Sciaridae > Bradysia > Bradysia coprophila. The sequence continues at coordinate 597,024 of NW_023503501.1, read as the reverse complement.
ACGGGCGCAGTAGGCTTACGGTAAGAGTAGGGCGACGGACGAACTAGGGTCACGTACGCAATAGATGTACGGGTTTGTACGGGGCTCAGTCGCAGCAAACGCTCCGACTGTTCTGACGGCTCGTTTTTTTAAAATAAAATGCGGAACTGAAATAATATTCTAAATTTGCGCAAAAACATGTCTACGTATAATATATGGAACGAAAATCGAGGCTGATACATCAAAAACAAATAAATTACAATAACGTGAACGACATAACTGGCTGTATTATTAGTCATTTTCGTCGAGAAAAACATATTTCGAATGAAATCAAAATATTTACAATAATTATAAAACGCGCCTCTATTAGAACAGAGTTCAATAAATTCGCTCAATAACTCAAGAGTACAATACCAGATTGGCAATAACATTATTTTTGTGCTCTGTCAATGAACCAATAAAATTTAATCCATTTAAAGCAATCTCGCTAATATTATGCACATTTATAAATCAAAGAATTGTTAAATCACTCAACTACAATTTCAATAGCCGAAGACAACAACAACAAAAAAATGTTATGGATTTTATGAAAACCATGTTCTACCGAGGCATTCTATTAAGGAGGCGTAGTTGTATAAACACAAATCAGATATCGAATTTATAAATTTGTTGCTTTTTTTTGTCGTCGTTAATTTTTCAAATCTTACTTCTGATCACACTCCATAAATACAATTCTCCAATTAATTACTGTAGCAGATAGTTTAATTTGTGAATATCAATTCGGTCGGTATATATGTAAATTCATCCAGTAAAATAATTTACAAATATTAATTTTATTCTCACACCTGTGTAGACATGTAAACGTATAGCAGAAAACGGTTTTTATTCAAATGCCGTGGTTTTTTATTTAAATTTATATGGCTGCAATTATATTATTTTAGTCTGCGATCAATTAAAATGTAGAATGTATGTATAACCCGTGTGCGCGACTTGTGATTAATTGAATTATTATGATGACTTTGATAATATCTATTATTATTGAATTATTACTAAATTAAATTGATGCCATAAATCAATAAAAATTGTGCATAATGTCACGATCATTATCATAGTAATGAGATCATTGCTGGTTTCATTTTTTTTATATTCCCTACTGGACTGTTGTACATCAACTACCGAATTTCCATGTATAAAAAGGTCACTATGAAACAACGGTTACACTTGGCAAGGTATGAAAAGTTCCTGATGAATAAATTAGGGATCAACATTGCATTAGTCATTGTTTTCACTAGTTCACAACATTCATGGCTAATATTTCTTTGTATGTTGTGTGAGTGATTAACCTTATTTTCTCCACTCAAAAGCCCATGAGAAATAGTTATTTGTTGACCGAAGGAAGAGAAGGTTATCTCGCTTCGCTCTGGCCACAAACAACACCATCGAAATGAAATTTCTTACTTTTTCAGGTGGTCAACACAATTTTTTTTTCACAAGAAAGGCTACCGAAGTTTCAGCTAGGTGAGAAAAAGACTATTTTCTGCGTTGTGAAATAGTTATTTGTTCACCGATGTACAAAAAAAGGTTGGAAATTTAATTTCGATTGTGTTGCTTGTCACCCGAGGTCATAACTCAACGTTTTTATTTTTATTAGTTTAAAAAATAAGTTAAAATGATCTTTTGTTGATGTATTTTTTGACAGTGTAGAAAATGTCTATTTTCTGTCACTGAACTGTCACCTTTGTTGGTGTTTTGAAAAATGGTGTAGCAAATTGAAGTTTTTGTTTCTTGGAGGAATACGGTTAGTCAGATGTCGCACATATGAAAACAATTGTGTTCACCTCTGTGAGAAAGCCAGAAATTCCAAATTGAGCAGTGGAATGGAATTTCCTATTTTCTTCCTTCGGTATACAATAGTATGTTGTGTTACAAGTATTGTAATGTTGATTTTTTTAGCACTAGCGCGAGCGGAGCGAGTAAGGAAAATTGGGTCGTGTGCTGAAAAAATCTCATTACAATACGTGTAACACATCATGCTTTGTGCCAACCGAGAATTGAAATAAACAAGAGCACAAAAAATCATAATTTTCATTGTAAACAATCACTCTTCAAATTTGATCGATCACATTGCTTTGCATTTTCTCAAACGAATGCTGTAACAACTCATACAAATTCCATATCAACACTGCTTTGAGTGTTGTAATATCACATCAAACGGGTGCTGAAATAAGTCACTTTACAACACTAAAATGAGTGCTGAAAAGAGTCGTATTTCAATTCTCGGTGGCACAAATAACTATTTCTCCACTCAAATGCAGTGACAAGATTAGTATTCATTGGAGTTTTGTATGATGACGATTTCCGATAAGAAAATTTGGAATTTCTCAACTTTTGTTCTTCCGGGCGTTGAATATAGTTTTCTTCTCACCCGATCTGTCACTTTGTTTTTGTTTTAAAGAAGGTGTGAAAAATTGATATGTTTCGAAGGCTCGTTTGAAGGTAAAAATGGTTGTGCACGCACGGAAGCCCTTGTGTTCACCTCAGGAAAAGAGAGAAATTCCAACTCGAGCAAATTACAGCCCTCGCTTCGCTCTTATTCGAATTTTCCTATTTTAAGCCAAACAAACAACTGTGTTTCGGGTTCGAAATTGCGTACGATTTTCGTAGTAAAACGGTAGAACATTTACATGCTTCATCGCATACCAAATGGCTCACAGCCAGCACCCCAATTTAATTTCAAATTTTTCATTTTCATTTATTTCCAAACAATTTCTTAAATTAAATGCACCGTGTAGCTCTGGTATGCGTTACAATTCTAGAGAGCCAAGGACCCCAATTATAATCTTCGCAGTACAAAACGAGTGACTGTGTTCCCTTTGTGGATATTGTAGGTGCGGAGATAGGAAAGAAAAATTTTGAAATAAAATGACAATTTGGACCTTTAATGAGAAAATTCGGTAATTTTGTCCCAAGGCACGAAAAAACATTAAGTCGATACTGACCGGTGGCGACTCGCTCCAGCAAGTTGAAAAAATTCGAATAGAGTAAGGAATTTGTTCTCTCAATTGTGGAAAATCCATAAAAACCTTCAAAATTCAATATCAGAATTTAAAAAAAAATGGATTGAGATTCCGACCGTATTGGCTTGTTTATGCTACCTCAAATTTTGGTGAATATTTTCGGCTTGACTTACAAACTGCTGAACCATAGAGTTCAGGTCTGATCAATTAGACAAATAAATAGCGCATATGGTACCTCTGGCTGTCTTACTAAATGCAACTTCGTTCGTCACTCAAAAATTATATAAAGACGCGACGTAAATTCCCACCGCTCAAAACATGCGAGTAAAGTTCTCAACATTTTCCGAAAGGACTAGCAATAAACATGCCTTTTGAATAAAAGTGCAACTTACTTGTGTCCCAGTTCGTGAGTAATGGTGTGCGCCAACGTTATTCCATTATCTTCATTTACGCTGCACGATCGGTCTGGCCTGCACATTCCTCCAACATTTGCAACGCCTAACGTACTGTACACACAAAACAAACAAAAAACGAAGAAAGAAAACAAAATTGCTTATTCGAACATATTCCATTAACCATTGCGGCGCCTATTCGACGCCATTAATTGAACGCTACATCTCTATAATATTATATTCACTTACGTGCAACCACTGGCTGAACAAATGTCTTTTCTGGTAATTAGAATGGCGACATCATGATGATGAGGATCATTGTCGTTCTTTGGATTTTCTAATCTTTGCCATCTGAAAATTATGTTACGTTGCGTTATCGTCGGCGTTACATATAAAGTTACGTGCAAATGATTAGATGGATAAACTCGGCATATAAAACGCAAAACAAAAGACATCGACAAAACGACCAACATCATTCATAAAATTTGTCTTTATATATCGTTTGCTCATTCGTTATGGTGTTCCTTCGCTGTGTGCTATGCCTGATTTTCTTACAGTTTTTTTTGTGCAATGTCAAAAATGCCGGTGATTTATTACCTGCAAAAATTCTGCAAATTACTTTCGGCTATGTGAGTCACATTGAAATCGGGATGCGTTTCATCATCTTCCAGTAAAACGATTCGCACAACAACAATTTTAATTAGATTGCCGATCGCTGGATCTTTGTACAGTGACGATACCATATTCATGATGGTTAACAGATACGTTTCGATGTAACCGTCCTGATGGAATGCCACCATTGAGGAATCAGCCACGACCAGAGCTTCAACATGGCGTGGGCTGCTAATTGAACGTTTCGTTCTATGCACGTTGTTCACATGATGGCCTCTTGTCTTGCGACCACCTTGAACAATTACCTGGTGGAATTAATAAGTTATTTTACACGACACAGAAACCGATTTATATAAATGCGATGGGATCAGCGAACAACAACTTATTGGCATGGAAATGGGATGATATTAATCAAGTCTGAATAATATCTCGCTGAGATAAGTAACTACATATAATTTCAACCACACAGTATTTAACTTCTAGCACACACAGCACAGAGATATGCTGCTGCTGCGGCTGATGAATAATGTATCCATACCTTGCCTTGAGGTTGCCATTCGATTTGAGTTTCTCTGGGACCTTTGGGTTCTTTTGTTCCGCAATTACTTGCAACATGTTTCTTACGCCCCTTTCGTCTTTTCTTTTTCTTTTTATTTTGCTGTTGTTGCTACAAATCTTAAATCATTATTGTTGCTATTATACGCTATATGATCTGTTTGATTAATTACTTTTTGTTTGACGGCGGCCGATCGCTGAAATAGTACATGTCGATGACCATCCGGTGTGGCTGAATGATGCTTTGATGGTTCAATGAAATAATCGCCTTTGCTCGATCGAATGAAACCAGCCTGAATAATCCATAAATTAAACATATACTGACTGTGTGTGTGAGAGTACCAGTACCTCATGCAATAAACAATAAATATGTGGATAATATTTCACAACGATACACAATTCACGCAAACCGTAATCCAAGCGATTATGGAGGCAAAATTCATTTGCAATTTTATTAAATTGTGAATAATGCACGTAGCTTGATATGTGTAATTGCTGAAGTTGGCTATCAATCTTTTATACTTTTAGAAGACGGGAAAAAAAACGAAGTTAATTTCCATACATGCAGATTAAACTCGCCACACTGGAGACGTCGGTTAATTGCAGACGTGATAATAGAGACGTAAGAGCGAGTTATATTTTGTGTACGAGAGGACTCATAAGGAAACGAGAATTCATCAAATAAACACATTATTAATCTTTTACGTATTCAAATTAACCAGCAATAATGTTGAATGGGTAGATAGATGTTCGTGACTGAATATTATAAATTTAGTTGGATTGAAATGCTTCGACTGATTATATTCATTATCTAGCAAGACTTCATTCAATTAAGTCAATTAAGGCTGCGGTGAAACAAGAGCAACAATCACGCAACCTTTCGGTTTGTTATTTTACTCCCTTGCCTTCGGTTGAAATGGCGCCCATAGAAAGAACCTCAGAAGATTTCCATAGAACTTATGACTGTATCTGCTCATGGTAATTTGAGTAGTCTTTCATTTCCTGATCAAAGTTAATTAAAGGAATAAAAAGAAGTTTAAAAGTGGAAAATCAGTGGAGATTTTACTGATTTTGTGAAGGTCAATCAATGTCAACTGTATGGCTAGAGAGAGATTATGGCATCATTTCTCTTTCCTCTATTCTGTGTCAACTCTACCGATGGAATACGACTTATTATGTCACTGAAAGATGTCGCTGCAACAAAACAAAAGTCAACCGAAAAATAATTAATTTTTTACTCGACGGATTTCATTCAAATAAAATTTCATCGTTGTACACATCATGTGACTCATTTGACTCAAACACATGACCTCAGGACTCTGGAGCAGTAATCAGTATTTCAATCGGTCCCGTATCGGTTTGGTTATAAGAGTCTTACAAAAGGATAAGATGAAACGATAGCAAACGTTTTTTAAGCCCTTATTTCCAAGAAAACATACGGCCCATTGAAAAACTGATTCCTGTTCCGGAGTCCTGAGGCCATTACTATACGATGACATTTTATTTGACTGAAATCCGTCAAGTAAAAAGTTAATTATTTTTCGGTTAACATTGGCTTTGTTGCAGCGACATGTTTCAGTGAAATAGTGAATCGTACTCTATCGGTAGCGTTGACACAGAATAGAGGAAAGAGAAGTGATGCCGTATTAACTCTCCACCTCTCCTGGAAATATTCTCAAAAATCCAAAAGTTCAGATTTTCGATGTAAGGCTATTTCGCCGAGTACACTGCCTAGTTGATCGGCGGGGCTCTATAAAAATACCAAAGTTCAATATTTTGCTTGTACTGGATACCGGATCCCAAAAACCCATAATACATCATGTGCGGCTTATGAAAGTTTGAAAAAACTTTCCTAAGGTCACATCATATGAGACAGAAAAGCCAAAATTTTGTTTAGCTTTTGTGGTGACTCAATCACAGACCGCCACGAGTCTGCAAGGATAAATTGAAATTGCATTCCGATTATGATTCCCTATACTTGTTCGTGTGCAAATTGATATGGTGTTCCTAGATCATTGTATCAATTACCACTGTCGCCACGGCCATCGCCATGGTATTAATGCAAAACGTCGAAAGACATATTTAATTTTCTCTCAGATCGAAACAGTGGTCAAAACGTCCTACTAGGATATTAGAATCGGTTAAGGTATATAAATAGGCCACGGTTCGGTTGAATGGAATTTGATTGATATTGGAATGCATTTGTATGATGCTTTGATTATTGTTAATCAACTCGGAGCCCGAACATGGTTCCACAAAAAAATGTTGATTTTCGGCCGCACCATTTGGTGCATCGGTATCCATGGCACCAGAGGCACCAGAGGCTGTAGAGTGCGCGGTGGGGAAGTAAATGGGTTTGCAATCAGTAGAGTTTGCAAGTCTGATTGCAATGGTACAAAAACAATTAGTGATATGGTTGCGAGAGATCGAAGTTTAAAAATGACGACTTTCGGAAAGTCGTGGTGTATGTCAAGAATCATGCGAAGCACATTTTCTAATTGGTTTGGTCATAGAAGTTTAAAGGTTTAAATATGCTGGGAATTCACCACTAATGCATGAAGATTTTGATACAAAGAGTTTGTTCCTTTGATCCCAAATCAGTGGCGTCACACATTATAATCGAAAAATACAAGTATACAAGCTCCTCAAACAAACTATTTTTAAAATTATACTATCAGTTAAAAGAAAAACTCTGTTCGAACGACTTCTAGTGAGAGAACGCAATAAAATTACACCTTAAAAATTAACCAAAAGGAATTGCATGCAACACACCACATCGTAATTGTTATGCAATTTCCAGTGACACTGTGCTAATTACAAGCCACATAAAACAAACAAATAACAACACAAATTACTATAAAATAAATTCATTTGACAGATTTAATGGTCGATTTGATGGCGACTTAATTAAATTGTATTTAGTCGGAGCTTACACTCACATCGGCTATACAATATATATATTCATTGTACAGCACATAATTCGAAAATAAAATCATAAAATATCCTAAGCACCGCACCGTGGATATTCATATAATATTAAAGCGAACATTAATTCAAAATTAGTTACAGCTTTATTAACTGAAAAAAATAAAATATTTAATTAATGGACCAAAAATTGTGCGTTACAAATTAATTAAAACAAACTTGTGCGCGTGGAGACATTTTCACATTTTTATCGCATCAATTAATCCTTCCTTTTTGCATGGAAAAACATTTCGGAACGATTTATTATTTATCGCTAAGATTTAATGCAAATTAGTTTAATTTTTGACGAAATTGTCTACCTGCCCAGCTAATTAATTTTCTCAGAAGTTTGAAAAATGATCGACGTAGTTAGATTGACTCAATTATCATTGAAATTGGTTCGAACGACCAGAAAGTAAACAATGTGATTGATTTATTCAAAGAAAAGAAAATAAGTCACATGACCACAGACGACAGACACGAAAAATGTTATGGGAAAGGATTTGAAAGAAATTTCTTCAAGGCCTCTCTCCCGCCATTTAGAAAGATAAACACCATGGGCATCGGTCGGTGTGCGAATAGTGAATACTATTCGTACTAGGGTGACAGTAGTCACTTTGATTTAAAAAGAGAAAAGAATTTAGCCCGAAGACACAGGAGCACTTTTGCGTTGCTGGGATCAACAATTCTGTTGCGTTTTCCATTCGATTCCGATATTCATCACAGGGTACACACCAGAAAACGCATCATAATTGTCGATTCCATCATCGCAAAATTGTTCGTGTGTTTTCGGCCTTAAATGTTAGTAGCAAGCGAGCAAACTGTTGAACAGTTTTTACTGTTCCATTCACTTTCGAAACGTACCAGCTTACCGCTCAGTTGACAACGAACGTTAAATTTATATGAAAATTCAAATTTAGTTTTTAATTGCAGTTTATCTTACCAATCCATCGCATGCTGATAGTGCCACTTTGGAGTGATGATCATCTCTTATGTGACCTTGATAGTGACAGTGGGAATTGTTTTTCGGGTGACGCTTTCTTGTTCTTAAATCTCTGCGATGTCTTTCGATCACCATCATCGGAGCAATAAACTCGTTTGTTGGTCTGAATGAGAATCGATTTTTGTTGATTTCGTTTTGTTCAAACAAGCAATATATTGAATAATTTCGCACTCACTGTAATTCGATATGCATGCTGGTGTCATTATTTACATCTATTCGGTAATGAAGCGTTTCCCCGACGTCATTACAGTGGTGGGTTACATTATGCGATAGATGCTGTCCATTATGATCTACTTTACGTGGAACTATAAGATGGCCATCATGCAGCTGATGCGAATATTTCCCTGGAAATTATTTTCTTTTATTGCATCGGCGTGAATAAATCAACATTAAATGCTGTTTTTCAGGGAATTATTCCGAACATTAATTCTGTGACACTATGTGACGTGACGTCATCATTATTTATCTAGGATTTATAAATCCTACATTATTGTGTCGATAAGTTGATCGTTTGACGGGTAAATACGGCACGCATAATACTCTCGTGTATATTACACGGACACTCGTTTCACTCGTTTTGTCTAATACACACTCAAGTTATTAATGCTGACCATATTCACCGATAACATAATGTACTATTATTTATCTATATGTTAGGTCTATATCAATAAAAATTGGATGTGACTGTCTTTTCTCTCTATCTCTCTCCCTCTCTCTAACCACCCAGATCTGAAGCCGACAAACTGACTCTCAAACTAATCAATAAGGGAGGGACTTATCGATTTTATTCGCGATTTCTTGTCAAATATCAATAGAAATACGAAAAATAAGAAACTCGTACATCGGGCATCCTCAAAATATTGTCTCATTTAAAAGATTTTACAAAAAGAAAATCTATGAAAATAGCACTTCCCACTCAATTTCACACCCAAATCACATCCACCTCGAACTTAGTCAAATATGGTTTAACGAAGAAAATCATCGTAAAAGTCGTTCATCGGAACATGATTATAGTTTTTCAAACGTCAAATCGCCAACACAAAAATGTAGTGTTTGTTGTGAAAATGTCATAATTTCGGTGATTTCGGTGTGATTTAATTCAGATTTTGTGAGGAAATGTGCTTCTTGTGTTGTTTTTAACAGTTCACTTATCGGTTGACTTAAAATATTCGTCGAAGCAACCAAAATTATGAAAAAAAATTTATGACCAATCATGTAAACAAACAACAATATTGTCGTTTGGTGGGACGTGAGTTGCAGAAGAGATGACCCAGTAGAAATAAAATGACGGCGGTAATCTTAAAAATTACGTTTTAGCGGAAACGTTTTGCTTTAAATGTGTAACCGTTTCCGGTAAAATAAATTAGTGCGAAAGCAACTACTTTTCATGAGCTTTATAATAACACCTTTAGTTAGGGGTGGGTCACATCCCTTATTAATTAATATTTATTTGTTCTTTTCATTGCCTATAACACTTCAAAGTGTCTTAATGATGATAATCACACCAAAGAGAATTCAAATAGGTAAACAGAATCATATGCAATTTCGAAAACGTACGCACGTTTACATTATACCACAAATGCATTTTAAACAATGCTTACAGCTGCTGTGTGTGTTCGATTCAACTTTTGTCTCTAAACGAAAACCGTGCTGATCGGCAATGAATGAGGTCTGGTCATGTATTTATTAACTGCGGCACATACATAGCTATACATACCGACATACTATTTTTTTGCTTTTTAATCTTGTCTTTTTTTCTGTGTGTTTTTTTTCTCTTCTTGTTCAACCTGCTTATTTATACAGCCCGGTAGGCGCTTTACAGTAAACATAATGTTAACGCTTTAAAAGATAATTTCATGGCGCATACAGTGTGTTTAGTTAAAGATTTTTTTAAGTCTTTTTTTTTGCATGTTGTTTGCTGTATTAATGGATGAGTAATCGTTGACAAATAGAATCTTTTTGTTAATAATTGGAGGTATTATTTGAGGTAATAAAAGGTAAACAATAAATATTTTGTTTAAATATTGGAATTGTCTCAAGTGAACGATTTGAATACATACATATCGATGGAGAGGAAAAAAACTGGCTCGTATTCGATTGAAAAATTAAATTAATTAAATTGAAATAGACGCGCATTTAATAGATGAGGTTTGTTTGTCAATAGTTTTTTTTTTGGCCATTCATTCCAAGATTATGATGAGTGTATCGATAAGACATTCTCATTGATGATTTAAAAAAAAAATATTTAAATTATATCGGAGAATAGGCTGCTAATAAATCGAAAGAACGTCTGGTTAGGAAAATATTTACTCTCACGTAAAGTGGTCGAGTAACAATCAAATATTATTTTTTTTAAAGTCTAGACGGTTTTGTTATTCAGGTACAGAAGTTAGGCTGTTGTTTTGAAGAAACGTTTAACAAAACTGTTGAAACTAAAGAAAGAAAGTCAAGGCGTTACGTGTCTGGAGAGGGATTATGGCGTCAGTTCTCTTTTCTCTATTCAAACAAAACTCTACTGATAGAGAACGATTCACTCTTTCACTGAAAGAAGTCGCTGCGACAAAGCCATTGTCAACTGAAAAATAATTAATTTTTTACTCGACGGAGTTCAGTCAAATAAAATGCCATCGTTTTGCACATGATCTCAGGACTCCGGAACAGTAATCAGTTTTATCTACCAAGGTGAAATAATAGCAGCGAAAAAGTGCTATTATTTCGCCGTCGGTAGATAAAATAGCGTATTCACCTCTGTCCACATGTTTATTTAGACACTTGAGGAGTTATTGCATGAGCCGAAGGCGAAAAAATACATCTACTACTTCAATCGACCCTATATCGGCTTTGCGATAAGGATTTGAAAAAATGTTTTCTGTCATTGCATCATATTGGTTTTTAGCCCCGTACGAAGTACGAAGGGGCTTATAGGATTACGATGCCGTGTGTAATTGATGGAATTCGAAGCAGACGGTAAGGGCAAAGTGTTTGCCTATGTTCATAGATGACGAATCCGCAATAAAAATTTGGTCCGTCTGTCCGTCTGTCCGTCTGTCCGTCTGTCCGTCTGTCCGTCTGTCCGTCTGTCCGTCACGTCGATATCTTGAGTAAATCAAATCCGATTTCAAAATTTTTTTTTTTCCCTGAAAGACAGTCAAAATAGTGAGGCTAAGTTCGAAGATGGGCATATTCGGGTCCGCCCTTCGTGAGTTAGGGCCACCTAAGTGATTTAAGGTCTTTTGGTGATATTTATGGCAAAATAAACGATGGAAATGTAAATGACACGGCAAATGATAGGTATTGTTAATACCAATCCAGGAAAATCGGGTGAGTGGACCGTGAGTTAGGGCCTTAGAAGTGAAAAGCTGCTAGGGCCCTATGTGTATTTTACATAGAACTCAAGTAAATTTAATCCGTTTTTCGTAATTTTTGTTTCATTTGGAAGGTAATCGAACGCCGAATAGAAAGTTGTTGAAAAAAAAATTAAATTTGGGTCCTTGGACTAAGGCCACTACTAGGGCCCTATGTGTATTTTACATTGAACTCGAGTAAATTTCATTCGTTTTTCGTAATTTTTGTGTCATTTGGAAGGTAATCAAAGGCCGAATAGAATGTTGTTGAAAAAAAAATTAAATTTGGGTCCTCGGACTAAGGCCGCTACTAGGGCCCTATGCGTATTTTACATACAACTCGAGTAAATTTCATCCGTTCGTAATTTTTGTTTCATTTGAAAGATAATCGAACACCGAATAGAATGTTGTTGAAAAAAAAATTAAATTTGGGTCCTTGGACTAAGGCCGTTACTAGGGCCCTATGTGTATTTTACATATAACTCGAGCAAATTTCATCCGTTTTTCGTAATTTGTGTTTCATTTGGAAGGTAATCAAAGGCCGAATAGAATGTAGTTGAAAAAAAAAAATAAATTTGGGCCCTCGAACTAAGGCCGCTACTAGGGCCCTGTGTGTATTTTGAATATAACTCGAGCAAATTTCATCCGTTTTTCGTATTTTTTGTTTCATTTGGAAGGTAATCAAAGGCCGAATAGAATGTAGTTGAAAAAAAAAATTAAATTTGGGCCCTCGAACTAAGGCCGCTACTAGGGCCCTGTGTGTATTTTGAATATAACTCGAGCAAATTTCATCCGTTTTTCGTATTTTTTGTTTCATTTGGAAGGTAATCAAAGGCCGAATAGAATGTTGTTGAAAAAAAATTAAATTTGGGTCCTCGGACTAAGGCCGCTACTAGGGCCCTATGTGTATTTTACATATAACTCGAGCAAATTTCATCCGTTTTTCGTAATTTTTGTTTCATTTGGAAGGTAATCAAAGGCCGAGTAGAATGTAGTTGAAAAATAAATTAAATTTGGATCCTCGGACTGAGGCCGATACTAGGCCCTATGTGTATTTATACTCAATAAATTAAAATTTTAGGGCTATTTGAAATTTTGGTTTTATTTGAAAGGAACGTCGTACGGGGCTTCGTAATTGCGCTATGTGCAATTTCTAAGATGTACACATTACATAATAATTTTACTTTAACTACTTTAACCGGCGCATGGTTGGACAACGGCAGTCACAGAGAACGGACGTGTTTATGCGTTGCTCTCTAAAAGTGTTTCTTTTGTGTGGCTGTGTGTGAATTCATTTTCGATTTTGTCTAATTTCTGTGCCAACTTTTACGGCTTTGGTGTTTTTATTTTGCTGTAATGTTTAAATGGTGAAATTATTTTAAAGGTTTTATTAACGAAGTCAAAGTGTTGTTCTCGTAGGTCATTTTCTCTTTGATCAATAAAGTCGTTCTCGCCTCATTGTGCGATATCAACAATTGTGTTATTTCCTTTGTTATTTAACATGTGCTTCGTGGCGTCGGTTTACGGATTAACAATCGACTCTACCAGAAGCTAATGCTAAATTACGTGCTCGATTAATGTACGAAAATGACACATTGCCGTATGGCATCTGGCAGTCAATTTTAGTGCAGGTAAGGTACAAACGCTTCGGGTTCTCATTTGACACCCCAAAACCACATAGCAAATTTTTACAAATTTGCTGTGGTACAATCCCAAGATACAGAAACTATCTTGTACTCCAAAATGACCGCGAGGTTTAACAGATCTATTGATTGATACGTTGTATGGATGTCAAGGGATATGACGAAATACGAATCATTCAAACGCTACAACCTGCAACGCCAGAACGAGTTCAGTCACATGGTGGCATGGCGATTTATACGAAGAGGCAACTCATGGCCTATGGTGATTAGACACTTGCTATTACCTAAAACTAATAGCCGTAACCGTAACAAAGTCGGAAATATCAAAAAACCCAACATTCGCTTTCTCCATAAAAGAAACCATATCGACATAATGTCAATAGTAGAAAGAGCTACAACATGACAATGTTGATAGCGCCATCTTTGGGAAAATGTACAGGTCAATTAGTGATGGTTGTGGTATTCGCATACCACCCACGGCTTGGAGAATTCACAACGTATGGGACGTTAACACACGGTCGATTTGTGAACAATCTAAGTCGGGAGAGATATGATGTAAAATCACAGTCCATATGATCAAGAGACTTGTACAATAGCACAACAGGCCCATCTGAGGCTTAGGTGCTGGGCTTACACCCTCCCATCTAATCTAATCTTAACCGGCGCATAGGCTTACGGTCAAAGTAGGGTGACAGACGCACTAGAGTCACGTACGCAATAGATATACGGGTTTGTACGGGGCTCAGTCGCAGCAAACGCTCCGACTGTTCTGATGGCTCGTTTAAAGTTTAATCGCTGAGCCGATATAGAGCCGATTGAAAAAATGATTGCTGTTCCGGAATCCTAAGATCATGCGCTATATGATGGCATTTTATTTGACTGAAATCCGTCGAGTAAAAAATTAATTATTTTTCTGTTGACAATGGTTTTGTTGCAGCGACATCTTGAGACTTTATGTGAAACGTATATCATAATGTAACTACTCCAATATTAGTTTTTAAAAGTAAAAACGAAATGTATACAGAATCTGACAGCGTTCTTTCACCAGTACCACTCTAAATAAATCACCCTGTAACGCACTACTCGAAAGTACATAACGACACACGATAACTGTGATAATTGACTGAATAAATTTGAAAACTTTATTAAATATTTAGCCAATATTATCGTGTAAATGCTACAAAAATATTATGCAAAGAAAAATGTTCGTATTTGTGTAAGCGATCAAAAAAGTAGCTCAAAATCTAGGTGTTTGAGATAAAGGTCCACCAGAAAATGCAATATTACATCTATTAAAGGGTAAAGTATAAACGTCGCAGGGGCTTTTATTGGTAAAGTAATTTTATGAATTTACTGAAACTTACAAAAATTTACCGAATATTTAATGAATTTATCGAAACATAAATTTGGTAAATTTCACTAATTTTTGGTAAGTTTCAGTAAATTCCAGTAAATGACCCTAGTTATGAAGAGCCATCATCATTACTTGGTGTTGTTCAATTTCAATTTGAGCTTGATATCGACTCAAAATTTACAAATTGTAACCTAACTTTTCTAAAATCCTCTACAGAAAGAGGGAATCGATGGCTTAGAGGAAAGTAAAGCACTGTCAATTTCAATGGACCAAGAAACCGTTTTTTTATGTTTTTATTCGACGCAAAAAGAAAATTTAACGATTCTACGATATGCGTAGTAAATGAACCTTTGTGAATTTGAGGAATTTTTAAAAACGTTGTAAAATCGAACATCTTTATTTTGAAGGACTAGACTTTGAGGAGCAAAATAAAATAATAGATTTTAGAGGCATGCAGTGCAAGGGCAAGAAAGAAATATTTCGGTCCTGGATCATTCTCACTGTTCACTCCGGCGTGTGGTAATCTGGCACACAATACAAATTGATTCTGTGCCAAATTCACCTCTAGGAGGCGAATCTGGCACAGTCATGACTTTTCGTTACATGTACTATGATCGCGTGTGCCAAATTCCCCAATGCCGAAATGAATAGGGAATTTCAAGATTGAATTGGATTTATTCTTCAACGTTTAAAATGTAAGTTGACTTACCACTTACAGAAAAACTGTGATGCGGTTTTTAGACCATAACACTGCACCTAACATGTACAATCGTATGTCATTCGTCAAAAAGACATCACAAGCTTAACATAATGTATCTATGACGTACTAGCAGCGCAGCTAGCAGGACTTAATTACCGGCTCTCCCAACAGTTCTTTTGCCGTTTCACTTGAATTAAACCGATTTAATAAGATTTGTTTACAAATCTGACAATCAGTTCAAATCTGTCTGCGATTGAGTTTTGACCTCTCACACTGACAACTCAATCGAGAAAAGTTTAACAATCTAGTTTAAAAAAGATTGACATCGTTACCAATAAGAATACTAATGTTTCAATTACGAGTCTCCTCAGATATTTTACCCTACATGCATCACCCTACTAGCCAGTCACCCACTGGGAATCAATAGTGAAACAATTCCAATGACAGTGCTCTTTGTATGTCTAAATAATAGCTATACATCAAAATCGATCACTTACATGTCTGAAACTGTTTAATCGGAAGACTGCTTTTTGCTATGGCTAACCACTAATTAACGTTTTTTTTTTTGTCTTGCTTATAAGATTTAATGTGCTTTGAGTACTAATTTATTTGCACAACTTCAAGGATTTGCTGATTTCATAGAAAATGTGGTATTATAAATGGATAAATGAATGAGATCATTATTCAATTGATTCACCAATAATTATATATTGTGTGATGTTTTCACTCAGACTCTGAGTCTCAGAGTGAATGGTTCTAATATCCTAACTTTTATCACTTTTCCCACCAGTAAAAAATTTAGAAATTTTTAATTTAGAACAGATATGAGAGTTTTCGTTCAATTACTAGACGTTGATTTACCGGTAAATGTCATACACATTTTTTAACGTTTGAATTCACTATTTTACCGATTTTTACAAAGGAGAACCCATACATACTAGATTCTACTCACCTTCATGCGAAAAATATCCATATGTTCCACCAATGGTAAGGCACAGTAATCCGAAAATCCAAGTTAGTTGCATTTTATTACAACAAAAATTCAAATTGAATGTCAAACGTCTAAGACTGAATTGTGTCTTATACACAAAAACAATAATTTATTCACAAAAAGTTTCAATGTTTTGTTTAAATTTACATTTATTTGCTTGTGCTATCCTTTGTCGATAAGTTTCTTCATTTTTGCACAAATTATTATCCACACTCAAAGTCCACAATTAATCGGTGAAAACTTTGTTTAAATGATAGTTTTCTCACTGATGTTTTATATTCTGTACAGTCAAAATTAAGGATTAATGTATATTTACAACAAGATGCGAGAAGCAGATGCGTAGCAACGTAGCTTCTAACTTCGAATTTTACAGATGATAAGTTTGTATTCTAAATCTATACATTTCCACAGCTAAAAAAACTACTGCAGAAGCTTCTATTTATGAGTTTAAAACTTTGAAGTACTAGATTTTAAATCTAATACTTCAAACCAGAGCCTATTTTTGAGAAATAGTTTCTTGAAATTTCACGAATTTCTTGAAAATTTTCTTGAAACTGTCGAAAAAATTCACGAATTTTTTCAAGAAATTCGAGAAATTTCAAGAAACTACTTCTCAAAAATAGGCCCTGCTTCAAACCGCAGGGAGCCAGGTTTTTTTTACATTTTGTTGGCGATGAAAGTGATTGAAATGTTAAATTGATCTCGTCTTAGATAACCGAATTTCTTACAAATAGTATTTCATCATTTCGCTAGATTTTTTAGCGTCAAAATAGTCGTACGGTACATTATTGGTCTATTGCTAGGAGTTTGTTCGGACGTAATGAATTTACTAATAAGCAATACATTTTTCAATGCGCTTGAAACGCTTGCCTCTTGGTGAGTTTTTGCATTTTCAGAATATTTTTGTGATTGTTGCCAAGTGATGTAGAGAAAACGTTTTCTTTAGTCTATAGAATTGGCTCTACGTTGCGTTGGTAGCCTTTGACGCCTTTGACCGCCAGGCTTGTTGCAATCGATTTTGAATTGAAGTTATATAAATTAAACGAATAGTTGAGTGTAAAATTTCGCGTTAATAATAATCATCATTACACCACCACCATGCGAAACAGTTAGCAAAATAATTGTGTAAGACTTGTTAAACAATTAATTTATGTCCGATAACTTGTTTCAATAAATTTGATTTATTGAGCATGTAATACGAATTAGTGAACATTAATTTGAATCACAAAGTTAATATAGTTATTAAAATAATGAAATATCTTTGACGTTGCCAATAAAATATCCACCAAAACATTTATTTCATTTTTTTTTTCTTGTTTAATCTTCATGTGCTGTTCGCAATGTCGGTCGTATAATGTCGGTGCGTTTAAATGTTATTACCAATTTTTTTTTAAACTTCAATGTTTTACATTCTTAATGAGGAACTGAATTGTTTTTTGATTATTTTTTTTTGTTGTGTGTCAGTATCATGTTTCTTGATCTTGTTGATTCAATTCGTGTCCATGTTCGAACTGTGCGGTCACGATTTAAATAATTCGAGTTGTAGTTTTTTTGTCTGTGTATTTCTTTGAATCATATAACGCACTTTTTGGCCAGTTTTGATGAATTCATTATTATTTTTGGAACTAGGAAGTGGGAATTTCTGTTTTTTATCGTATTTAGGTCAGAGCTTTTGTTTAGCAAACGCAAATTAATAGTTCTTGAACTTCCAAATAGTCTGTTAGAGGAAGTCTGAAGGTCAATAAGGACAAAACGATTACAACTTCAACTTAGTTCTTGGCATAACCATTCCTAATTTTTAAAATGCTAAGGTGGGAGCTTTCATTCAAGTGAGTTTCCCACGCGAGTGGGTCAGTTGGTAAATGGGTCACTCAGTTCAAAGTCGCCAACTTTATGCGACAATATTTTTGGCTTAACACTAGGCTGCCATGATATCCACAATTGTTTTAGAGATAGCTCATGGAAGCAAGCTAGTGTCAAGTTAAAAACTATTGTCAAAAGATAAAAGGATGCAGCTTAGTTTCAGCTTGGAAATTACTGTCATTTAACGGACTAATTCCACTTTTACAGAAAAGATTTTTCACTCGAATTGTGTGAAATCGAAATCCCAAAATACCATCATTTCGTCAGGTATTTCATTCACTAAATAAAGGATCCCTCTAGTGCATAAAAGGAAGTTCTACCTTGTGTCATTGTATCTTTGGTTGTGTTTTCGTGTTTGTTTTGACAATTTTTTTTATTGATAAGCCGTTATCACAACTTCAATTAATAAAAACAAAACGAGAATTTGCACAAAAATCCTCACTTTCACTCATTATTTTAAGCTTCTCTTCGGTCCTAAACCGGCCCATATCTCTAAGCTGCCGAATCTTAGAGTCGATTATATTCCCTGATGAAATTCATGATCAAAGGATCAAAAGTAAAGTTGTAACTATATAGGAAGGTTGTCGGTGTTTCTCTGGGCAGTCGAAAGGTTGCTTAAATGCTCTTGTTTTGAATTATCTGTAATTTAACCAGGATAGTCTTGTTGCCTTGACTGTAGATAGGAAACACAAAGAAGATGTGACTTCGGACGTAGGAATTGAAGAGTTGTGTCCTCTTTTCGGTCGGGATGAATTTCCCACGTCTCCACATGAACGAAATGAATGGACGTATCATCTTTTTAACGTGCACAACGTGAAGGTAGAATGTCAACCTTAATAGGTATTTATGCAACAAGTTGAGAAATTGCATGAAAATTGAGTTGTGGTGTCGAGGGTTCGAAATTTGGTCAGGACAAGATTTTTAATTACGAGTTACGGTTCACGTTTTGCAACGCCGTTGCAGAAAAACAAACTAAAATTCTCAGAGGCATTATAGCGATAAAGATCTCTATTTCGATATCGACAATAGCAAAACGCGTATCCCGTGGAGATTCTTTTAGTAACCGCAAATGTTCTTAACAAAAAATTATGTCTATTAGTCTGAGCAACGCACTTCAAGCAAAAGTGCTATTAATGACAGCTGTCAAATAGAGTACTAAATTTTGTATGGAACACTGTCAAGTTTCAGTACCTTATTTAGAGTACCACTTTTAGCTTGAAGTGCGTTGGTCTGAGGGATATGTTAATTAACAACTAAATTAATTTGAAAATCTTATTTATCCTGATTAACACCGAATAAAATAAATATGAAATTTCGAAGATTCATTATCGGATTTATGGCGAAAACAGTAAAAAAGATGCTATAAAACTGTCGTCGGTCGTGGGTCAGTTTTAAAAACATTCAGTGAATTAATCAAGAATTAGCTACTTCAAAATTGAAAAGATCCATCGGAAATTTCAATATTATTATGCTTCAATAAACTTCTGATCGGACAGTATTACCTGAAAGACGTCATCGAAAAAAACATTTCCGCCAAACCATATTATTTGATTAATTAATTCGAAAAAATTGTTTATGTTTTCGAACGATTTCCATATTTTTGATATAATTTATTTGTCTTGGTTTTAATTGCTTTTTATTTGCCCGAACTAATTTCATGCCGAAGAAAAAAAATGTGTGTCAGAGGTAGGCAATGATTTAAGTTGGTTGAATAATAACAACTCCGAACCATCATAAATGCCTCTGGCGCCAATCCGTAGCTCGTAAAGATGGACAACCGAGATATAAGTCTTAAGTCGGCGAGTCAAATATATGCGGTTGTGCTGTATACACTTATATGCTTTCGTTTTAATCTCATGTTATGTATTTTTTGTAAAAAAAAAAGATCTTCTGGGCGCCAGTTCAGTTTACAATGCATTTCACACAGACTCAAAACGTACAATGTAAAAGAAGAAAAACAACTAAAAAAAACTATTTAATTTAAATGATCCTTAAAAAATAACGAAAATTTTGAGTTTCAAACCGAAATTAACATAATCCTATTTTATTGTAATTTGACGTAAAATAAGTTATTAACGTTGTTAAACCATTTGTAGTAATCCCTAATAATGTGACCAATACGATAAAAATATTGATTAAGATATTCAATTTTTTGTTAATTTAATTTCTTGGGCCCAGAATATTCTTCGAAAATAAATTTTTTTATTTAACCCAAACACTAACGACGTATCAACGACATATCGTTAACCAAAGCTACAGCTTTTTGCTGCGTTAATATATGACATTGAATTGCAAGTTGCAACATAATTCTTATCTTCTACGGTTAGGTGTACAGTCAAAGGCAGTGAAATTTCAGCATTGGAATTTCAGCATGAATTTGCTTCAGCTGTATTTCAGCTGATCCACGTATACGTATACAATCAAAACTGTTTTTGCTTGGATTGACGGTTGAAGTTGACTCAAAAAAGCCCTTCGGGAGTTGTATGAAGAAATTCTTTAAAAGGCCCTTCGTTGCTCTTTATCCATACAATAATCAAAAGGCCCTTCGAGAATCGCCCGAACGCTCATAGGACCAGTCCGGCACTGCACTCGCGTGGTAGCGGTAAAACCTTATAAAGACTTATACATACACTTTTGATTGTTGGTGTAGATCAGCTGAAAAACAGCTGAAGCAAATTCATGCTGAAATTTCATTGCTTCTGACTGTATCCATTTTAAATTGTGTATAATTCAGCAAATCAAAAAAAGGCCGATTGGCTGTCAGTGGATAAAAAATTATGAACAACTTTCATTTGCCATACCTGTCACAGACGGTTGTCATCTTTTATCGATAACGAGACTTCATGAATAAACTCTGACTAATGCAGTCTGATAGAGCCAAAGGCCTTGAGTAAAAGATTGAAATCAATCCATAAAGAAATACTTGGGTCAAATGAAGTAATAGATTCGACAGTTTAAAAATGCTGATATGATTGGTGTCGGTGACAGGTTAAGGGCTTAAAATATGACAAGAGGCGTGCATATATCACACGTATTTATCACAATTTTAAATAATATCACGCGTAGTGTTGCAATTGGTGACATCAGGTTACTACTTTATATGAAAATATCAACGATTACTAATGTAAAATGATTTGAACGTCCATATGAATCCCATTTCTGTGATAATTTAAACAAG
Source organism: Bradysia coprophila (assembly GCF_014529535.1). Taxonomy (NCBI): domain Eukaryota; kingdom Metazoa; phylum Arthropoda; class Insecta; order Diptera; family Sciaridae; genus Bradysia; species Bradysia coprophila. The sequence goes on along the minus strand of NW_023503501.1, from coordinate 575,429 downwards.
TGTAATAGAACGTGAATCGGATTGATCAAGACCAAGTGCAGACGATTTCATTTTCTGTTAGTTGGTTTGTCAGTTTTAGTTCGTTTATATTTGCAATTTCCAGCTCGTTTTTATTTCCTTTCCAGAGGCATTTGAATATACGAGCCCAAAAGACCAAAGCACATCCTTCTGTTTCAAGAAGTAACATTAATTTCGTTTTAATTTTTTTACATTCGGTTTTAATTCCCTATTCGACTAATTATGATGCAATGCGTGGTTTTAGATTTAATCTGAAATTAATTACACATAAATTTATTATATGTGTAAATGCGGCGTAGACTCGGCTATTAGGATTTTTTTTTCTCTTTCTTATTATTATTATGTCGAAAATGGAAAATGAAATTAGAAACAGATTATATAAAATATCCATCGGAGTTTTTGCTTAGGCATATTAAGATGTTGTGGTACTTTAGCCTTCGAATATTGATAATCTAGAACAATATTGAGAAAATGATTCATTTTCGGACTAAAAATAGACATTGCCGAATCTCATCCATGAATTTCATTAATAAATTTTATTCATTTTGAATATAAATTCGATAAAAATTCACTCGTTTGGATTATTAGACATTTAGTTTTGCCAATCGGAGATCAGAGGTATACTTCGATATTTTGTTTATTCTAAATCGTAATTAACATAAAACGTTATGATTTCCTATCAACTATTTCTTGGCAAATACGTTGAAATTCTTAGGTTTTACACACAAGTGAAATTACAACAAACAACGATTTTTTCGTCAGTTATTTCGTGTGCACAAAATTATTTACTTCGAGGTACATTAGTTTAACAAGGAATGTCAGATTATTTGACCAATAAGTCCAAACGAAAGCACAAACGCAAACTCCAACGGAAACGGTAAGGTTTACAGGTCAATCAAAATAGCTATTTTGCTAACTAGTTAGTAACTGGGCTTGTTTTGCGCACTAGATGTGAGTTTGCCGATACGAGCGGAGCGAGTTTGGCTTTGGCAACACATCGTGTGCGCAAAACTTCATTTACTAACGTGTTAGCAACAAGATTTTATCTACTGTTAGTTGAAATATTCATAATTTTCAAGTAAAACACTTCAACACAAAATCCTGCTGCACATGATCGTAGTAGGATTTTGTCAATTGCGTGCGCATAAGTTGCTATATTGGTTATATGCATAAGGCATATAACTATAGTATGTTGTGTTACAAGTATTGTAATGTTGATTGGAAATTGGGTCGTGTGCTGAAAAAATCTCATTACAATACGTGTAACACATCATGTTTTGTGCCAACCGAGAATTGAAATAGACAAGAGCCCAAAAAATCATAATTTTCATTGTAAACAATCACTCTTCAAATTTGATCGATCACATTGCTTTGCATTTTCTTAAACGAATGCTGTAACAACTCATACAAATTCCATATCAACACTGCTTTGAGTGTTGTAATATCACATCAAACGGGTGCTGAAATAAGTCACTTTACAACACTAAAATGAGTGCTGAAAAGAGTCGTATTTCAATTCTCGGTGGCACAAAATATATAAACTTATGCGCACGGAAATTTAAGTGTGTAAATTGACTGCCTTTGCTAACTAGATTCATGCTGAAAATTATGAATTTTTTCAACTCACAGTAGATGAAAGTATGAAATTTTTAATGCCCGGAACGAAATGTCCTGTGATGTAATTAGACCATAATCTCCCTATCAATAAGACTTTGATGTGAAAACGTTTTTGTATTAAAACGCTGGCTTTTTGTTTTATTGAAATCTATGCAGTCAAAATTTCATTATTTTCCAGTGGACCTATCAAACTTACCATTTCCGTGTGTGCTTTCGTTTGGATTTATCGTTCGAAAAATCTGACGTCTCCTAATAGAAAGAGAAAATTTCAGTCGAATAGAATTTTCATTTGAAAATTTTTGCGTCCCACATAATCCATTTAACAAACGAAGTACTAGAATTTAAGATTCTACCTTTTGGGTGGATACAATAATACGACTCGTTACGTAATGTTGATTGGCGTTTATTAACTGAATAAAGTTTGCTTTTTGGATTACAAAGACCAAAACAACAACCATAAATCAGAAAACATGATTAATTTCACTGTTTACCGAATGTATTCAGAAAATGATTAAATTAAGTAATTTTTTCCACTGCGTATTTGGTAAGAGATCACAATCAGGCATCATTCAAACGACTTTGTTTGAAGATTTAATAAGAATGCAATTACCGAAATTTAGCCTTGGGGTAGGTCTACAAGGCTTTCAAGGCAAAGGATGTTGCAAAAATTCGTTTGGGTTAACATAACGCATTTCAAGCAAAAGTGCTTCGATTGAATGTTACCAAATAAAGTACCACTTTGTCTGACCAGTGCGTTGACTAAACCCCTAAAAACTTTCACAAAGCTTCAGATCAAAAGAAATTGTCATAAACTTCCATCAAAACAGTGACAATGTTAGAAATATGAAAAGCATTAGACAAACTTTTCCACTTTAGCCCAGAAGACATGTCTTACCAATCAAAAAATATATATCGGCTCCCTTCAGCTATCAATTGAATAACATTTTAGTGGAAAAGACAAATTCTATAAATCATTTTGAAAATCCTTATGAAAACGTAGCTGAAACTAGTTTAACGCGAATGCATTACAGAGTAACCTGGACCGGAGAAAACCAGAAACGATGAGAAAAGAAAACGAATAGACAAATAGTTTCGTAGAGGCCAACTTGTTGTAAATCGACGGCTGTTCGTTCCATTGAGAATATCTAGACTAAACATTTTATTTGTTCTATTGTCAAACTGTCCAGGAACACAACATTGAATCGATTGAAACGTTTCTACGCGAACAATTGCTATGGCTTTTCGCTTTTGTTTAATTAGCAACGTGCATTATATCACATCGTTTTCACATCTAAATCAAACAAAAATATTTCTTTTAATTTTCTACTACGGCATACACACGACAGATATGGTCTCGAGATGTTATTAAATTAAAAACGGTTGCCATTTATTAGGAAAAATCAATATTTTAATCAATTATCACGGACAGTGTCTCGTGGGAATATTGTGATTTCATTCTATAATTCGAATAAAATCGATATATCGCTACACAAGGCAACACTCACACAAATGCGATACGAACAAACATACGAATCTAAATCGCGCAATAAAAAATTTATTAAAATAAAATTTGTAATTAATCAAAAGTAAAAAAGAATTCAATAAGAGAAACATTTAATTCGCTAAACAAGCGAAACACATTTATTGTTGGTAATTCTTCGGTTTTTTTTCTGTTGGCTCTCAAACCAAGTGGGAATTGTCCGCGATCAAACAAGCGGTGTAAAATTGATCGAATTTTTATTTTGCATTGGCATTTGAATCGCGGTAAAAATCAACGAAAACATTTATCACAATTCCACTCAACGAATAAATTGATAAATTCTGCAGTATAATCACACGACCGATAGTTTGCATGAAATTTATAGAACTCTGGAGAATATTGACATTTTTCTACAAATGTTACATTTCAATCACTTTTAACAAATAATAAACTAAAACCAAAACTATTCAATAAACCTCGACGGTACTGTTGCATACACTTCTCATTCAACAATCCAAAAAGCGACTAAACTACAAACAGATTTTGCTCAATGAAATAGCCACCAACTATATAAAAACTGAATTTAATCCGACTGATCATGCGAACTAACTCTGACTGAATTCATGAAATGTGTCGCTTCAAAAGTTTGTTAAAGTTTTGATTTCGATTTGTTGTTTTTGTTGTTGTATCGGTTTTATTTGTGGCGCGACAACAGCACTCTTCCCAGAGTATTTTAATATATTGTGTACAACAGAGGAAACATTATTATTCATTGGAAACAAGAAAATTATCTCTCTTCTACAGTTGTTTTTACTATATCTGCGTAAACATGCTCGTTTTTCTGTTTCGGTGTATTATACTCGCTCTGTATATATAAAGTTGTGTGTTGTGTATAGTGGTTTTCTTTGCAATAAATATGCAAGAAAACTTATCGAGGATGAGTCATGCGAGTCGATGGATAATATAGCAGGTAGGCAATAAAAAATGCTCAATCAGTTGCAAAATGTAATCTAATTCAGTCTTGATTTCATGGTTGTTATAAAATAGATGATTTTATCGAATTTCGTAACCAGAAAACTCTATTAGGTCTCTTATGGAAGTTCAATTACCTGCTTGCCAATTTTATATACATCGCAGTTTCACAAGTCGTATCTATAAAAATGTTACCAGACCATGTCTTTATGTGACATCATAGGATGCTCAAATTGAAAAATATATTTGGTAGATTAGGTAAGGGGAGAAATTTAGTTGTTTTAAACTGATGGGTTCGTAGGCGCAACAATGTGTTGAAAAGACTTTGTAGGATAAACTTGCCACGACTCCCTCAAAGTTTGACTCTAAAAATTCCATAGTTACTGATGCCATCGTATTTTTCAACGTTTTTCTCAAAGGACTAAACGAAACTTTTACTTTTCGTCACTGAATTGAGAAATAGTTATTTTTGTAACAAGTTAGGTAACTGGGTTTCTGAACGCACTAGATGTCATTATGTACCTTAACATCCAGTTACCTAACGTGTTGCAGACAGTTAATAACATTCTGAAACCTGCCAATCTAAGAAAGTTTATTTTTTCGACGGTTTTGACATTTCTTGCAAACTTCAAAAAAGTTGGAAAATAACATACGATGCCTGCATTAGGAGATGTCAGGGGAAATTTAGACTTGAATATGCCTCAGCTGTTCAAAAACTGCTTATAAGTCTTATGACCTTCTAGCGCACTATCACGTGTGTTCGTGTAACTATTTAAACCGTATAAACCAGTCGAAGTCCTTTCTGCTTAAAATTATTCATTTTCGCAACTAGTGCCACCTTTAAAAAAATGTACTTACACTTATGAACGCAGGGATGCCTAATGCAGATGTTACATAAATAAAATTGTAAATTAGGGGTTTTAAGTTCGTATTAAGATAGTATTAGCCTCCAAAAATTTTGTTTATGTTCGTTCATGCTAGTAGCAGAGCTGTGGTGCAACCAATTAGTAACAAGACAGATAAAAATATGGACCTAGATCTAAATCTTTTTGGGATTAACAGTACGCGATTCAAGGATTACTTGATCTTATTCCCAAATGAGTAATCCCTATAGGAATTAAATTTTAATCTTTTAGGCCCTGACGCTTCACTCTTGTTTACTATGCGTTGAAATGAAAATCTCATTAGAATCTGATCAAAATATTATTTGTAGTCCAATAAAATAGTATGTTACATACCAAGGATCAAAACGGTGTTTCATAGAAATTAATTCCTCGTGGGATTAAAATGCAAATTTCTAGATAGTAAGATCAGTTCAAACGTCACTATTTTTTTCATAGTTTTCATTTTTGTATTCTTCTGTAGTTTTTCGATCATTTTTTTTAATGTTTTAACAATTTAAACTCAAAAATGTCTACTTTCCCATAGTAATACGGATTAGTTGACCGCTAAAATTGGGTTTCTTTCCAATTTTAATCTTGCATTTCTCTACATGATGTAGACTACATCTATACATAGCTATATTTGTGTTGACTACATTGATTTAATGATTTCTTCAAACTGGTAGGATCTTTACAAACCTACCTTAAATTTTCACAGAATAAAGCAACGGTAGTCATGTAATACCAAATTAATGCCCGTTTCAATTAAATTTTCTCACATAACCGCATCTTGTTCGTAAATCGTGTTCAAAACAAATTAACACAAAAGTGTGATTTTAAGGCAAAGAAATTATAGACAGAAAATTCTTAGCAACAGTATCATCGTTCAATTCCCAATATTCCTCCCAATATTATTGTTTAGTCTTATTTTTAATCTCTGATGAAATTACAATTTTTAAATTTTTACAGTGAACGACATCTCAAATGTCTCACTGTCAAATTTTTCTGAGAATTTTATTGTGTCATTGCAAATTCACAATGACATTCTCTGAAAAAAATGACAGTGAGACATTTGAGATGTCGTTCACTGTAGCGAAGATTAAAAATCTAATCCCTAAAGAATTACTTTTTGGAATTAATCCCCACGGACCTAAAAATTGTAATCCCATATTTTTATCTGTGAAGCTATAAAGTAAAGTTTAATGTCGGTTTGTCTCTCTATAGGACCACACACGAAAGGTTCTAGAAACTTGAAACTTGACACACTGTCTACTGAGAAAAAGTCAGTAAAATCGATAATTTTCATGCGTTATTTGACGTGTGATTTTTTTGTCCGTTTGCGTCTTGGATGCATTCTTTAAACCGGGTAACGCGTGAAAATATTTTTTGTGATAAAATTTATTTTTGACGCGTGAAAATATTTTTGAGAGTAATCATCCTGAGCGAAGCGACTCGTAAAAAATAAATTCATTTGAAGCATCATAAGTCAATGTTTCCATTATCTTCATTAATAATAACAATTCGGTTATGTTTCGAATAAAATGTTGTCTGAATTCTTTTCGCTAGTTAAATAGAATGCAAACATTTTATCTAAATAATAAATAAATTAAAATGTTCCTATTCGGAAATATACTGAGTGACGCAAATCCAGGTCATATTAAATTTAAGAATTAATTATTTCATCTTAGCATGAATGCGATAAATTATACCTATCGATGCGTTTCGTTTGAAATATAGTTCTTAAGATTAGATCAATTTACTTGGCGTTTTTTTTTTAAGAAAAGAATGATGTTGTCTATAGTCTATATATTAAATACAGACAATCGAATTATAATTTTCATTCAATGAGCGACAACAACAACAACCATTGAATGCGTTATGTCATCCCAAATGATATGAATTTATGATGATATGTTTATTATATTTTATAGATTGAACCGCATGATTAAAAATTTTTAACTCGTAGCGAACATAACATTTCGTTCAATGTCAAGTTTTATGAATCATAAATATATTAGAGCTTCACACTCGAAGTGAGCTGACACGACTCACATGCGAATGTTTTTTTTTTTTTATTTGCTTTGTGAATATTGAACTATAAGAGATATTTAAAAAAAAATATTTTTCTTCAGACATGCTGGCTATTAGCAACGAAATTATTTTTTTTGTTTCCATTCGATACAAAATATGTGTACCCACAATATATACATGTATATCACTGTAGTTCTGTTTGAATTTAATAATCGTAAAAGTATGAATGGATCGCTGGAAGAATTAAGCAGTATACGAATTTAATGTTCTTTTTTGGTGGATGACGACACAGAGTAATATAAATGCGCAGTTTGAATAAAAACAGGTGAACTATTATAATGCGGTTCATCTTATCGCTTCTATCAAGAAATTTTGATGGTGACAGCCATGAGAACAGTATCTGTCTTGATATCAGATTGGTAATATCACACGATACGTTCTTAAGATACGAATTTTCTATATGCATTTACCAGCCGAAACAGGTATGGTCCGATATACGTTCTGAAGGTGTAAATTCGCCTTTACATTCTTACGCACACGGAATTCTGAAAACCGCCAAATTTTCTCAAGGGGGAAACAACAAGGGTAACAAGGGTGGGACAGGCTTCACTCGCCGTTGGAGTTAATGTAGGGAAATATGAGCAAATTATTGGAAGGAACGTGCCCAAATTATGAGCGCATGACGGGAAAATGTGGTCGAATGAAGCGAAAATGTGAGCGAATGGAGGAAAGTATGAGCGAATGAATAGTAAATAAGAGCGAAAGAATGGAAAATATGAGCAAATGAATGGACCGAACGATGGAAAAACATGAGCGAATGAATGGAGAATATGAGCGAATGGCATTCGAATGTGAATGGTGGGACAAGATTTTCCGTTGTTGTTTCACCTCGAATTTTCTGGTTTGTGGTTAACTTGTTGATTCCTTTTTAAGGGATGATCTAACAATTAAAAATGGTTGATCACATATTAACAATATATCAATTTAAGGACGGCCAGATTGATGATTTCAAGAAATAAAATTGGTCTGAAATGATGTCAGAATTAATTTGATTGGTTGATTGGTTTGTGTTATACAAACATGGATAACGTTAGGGTTGCAATGTGATTGAAAATTAGTAATGACGAATGATTGGTTTGAATTGATGTCACATGATTGGAATGACGCGTCAACTAAATATGATTGGTTGGAAATCGCGTCATTCTGGATTATGACACAATTGGGAACAGTTGAGTTTACATTAATAAAGGTGTTTCGGTGTTACAGAGACACTAGGTTTTAAATTTGTGTTGAAATACGTAAATATAATAAAAAGAACTAATAAAATTATGTAAACGCGCATACGTGGTTTCGTGCCCAGTGGAATAGATCCAATTTCTGAAATTGATTTATGTTCTGTGGTGAACATGATTTACTCAATTTTCATTGATGTGATCACTGCCAACACATTGTTATTCTTTAATCAAATTAAAATTTATAATTTTAATGAAATCCACTACAAACCACTGTAACTTTAACATACATCCGTAATTCACATACAATAATTATGGTTTGCGGTTCACTCTTTGCTAGGACTATAGAGGGGGTAACAACTATTTGCTCTTTTGTTTCTTGATTTTATTGCATGTTTTGACTATCCGTCTTGATTTTATGGTAAAAATGTAAAGAGGGATTTTTTTGAAAGTGGACCAGGCTTCGTTGGAACTATTTTTTAACGATGGTTTCTTTATACGCCCACACAGCCCTGCCAAAAACCGCTGAATCGTTGAATCTTAACATCTCTTTTTTGGCTAGTAGTTGAGGTTCAAAAGTCCGTGATTTACTGCCACCACAGACTAATCTAAAGAAAATCATTCGCCAGGTGTCACTTTTTGAAGCTCATCAAAATTTCCGGCTTTGTGTGTCCACTTTCTAAACAATTCCGCAGAAGAGCTTAAGAATTAAATCGCATCTTGACTGATTAAATTTAAGGCCAGTTCATACTCGCATAGATTTTTGCGATATATGCGACCATGAACTGGCCTTAACAAAAAGGCGATCAAACAGAGTAATAGAGAACTTGTATGAGTGACAAGTTGTCACACGAGTCGTATTTAATTTATGCCTTATTTATGATTGATTAAAGATCTTGCCGCACAAGAAAATTGAGAACACAAAAAGTAGACAGAGATCAATCCGTTTTACTTTTGATCGATAAACGGTACCCATCTTTTACTTCAAATGTTGTTCTATGCATTGAAGCTTGATTTTAGTAAAATTCTTGAAAGTCCTTATATCCTTATGTATGTACCTCTAAAAACCTTACCTATTGAAGAAAAAGAACTCCCAGCGAAATAGAAATATACGTCTGGGAGTGACCTACTGATGAACAGAAGCAACCAAAATTGTCTTCGGTCAACAAAATTGAAATAAAAAAAAACTGTGACGTCACTTTGACTTCATTTTAAAAATTGCATTCAAACACACGAAGCGAACAAACAACATCGTAAAACGCCTCTTTCATCAGAAAAAAAAAACTTTCACCACATGAACCTATTTGTTTTTATAAAAGTTAAAAAATGAAAAAAAAAAATCAGCAAAAATGATTGCATTACACCAACAACAAAAAACGCGAAATTGAATTTATCAATGAAAATATATAACAACAAATTCAGTATCACTCTTTGCCACCTAAACATCATCGACCTTACCGTGCTTTTGTTTGTTTTTATTCAATTACCGGTCTCTTCCACTATAACTATATGCTTACAGTCCATCGACAACAAAACGTTATTTGTTTTCCTTGCATATTAAATTTTGTTTGCTTTAATCGTAAAAATGTCTTTTTACAACATTCAATATTGAAAACGAGTAGTGGAAGTTTTAGATGCGAATTAAATTTGCTTATAGTAAATAACCATTTTTTTTTCTGTTGTTAAACGAATGGGCTGCGAACACCATGAACTACACTCACGCCAATTTTCAGCAAGATAAGCTTGGACGAGGTGTCTCGAAATTTATTGCCGAAGAAAATAAGTTTTGTGTGAACAATTTGATGAATCGAACGGAATGACATTTTCAATTTTTATATTTTGTTAACATTTCGTATATGGTGCTTTTCATAAAGTGATGTAACACAAAAAAAAACAAAATTATTGATGTTTGTTATATCAATCTGAGTCACTATACATGCTGTGTCGGAGACTGTGTCACACATGTTTTCAATATAGATCTCAAACCACAGAATTTTCACTCTTCATCCTTCTGTGAATTCATTTCTTTTTCTTCAAAACCTTATGGAAACGGCTAGTCATCTGGCTATCGAGAACGATGACATACATAAACTTAGAGCTTATATAATCACAATGTTGAAAATATTGAAGTAAAAGATTTTTTTTATCGAACTGATAGTCATCTGGCTGTCGACAACTATGACATTGACGAAGAACTCATGTAGCAAAATGTTGAAAATATTGAAGTACAAGATTTTTTATCTAACTATCTGTGTTAACACAAATGAAGTAAAAGATTTAATGACGTTTTTGTGATGCACTTGCCATGCCGTTTCTAAAGCAACAGTTTATTGAGTAACCTCTTTGCTAAACTATATCATTTATTACATAATAAAGATTTCACAAATTAAAAACCATACCGACACGACACACAACTGTACATAATAAACAGCAAATTGACCATCTGTTTCGGAATGAAAGAATTTTATGCGAAAACACGCATCAAAATAATAATACACGACTTTTTATTCATATTATACCCAGTGCATGTTTATTTCATTCAATAATCGACATTTTCATTTTGTAAAGTTGAAAATGCGGCAAAATTAATTATCGAAGAAGATAAAGTTGAGATTTGTAAGTCGTAGGCGAAAAACTGTTAATGGAACACCTTCGCGAAAGCCGAAAGTATTGAGTTGTTTGCGTTTTATTTTAAATGGTTGAAATACAAAAAATAATATTTGCATAAAACAGCGACGAAAAAAAAAAATTATTGTAATTTACGGTGTGGATATTTTAATGAGAGAAAGAGGAACTAGAAATTTAATTCCTTTTAGTAAGTAGTGAGACATTTGTGGTTTTTTAACGAAAGTGAGATAACTCAGGTCTGTTTGTTGGGCGGCCAGTATTTCAGTTTTATGTTTGTAGGGCGGTTACTGTTTCGCTGAGATAAAAAGGTGTGAACATAACACAAAATAATTGCGATAAGACGAAAACAATAGAGTACAATGGAAGTGCATTTTTTATGGAACATTTTAAGGCTCGGAATCAAAAAAGTGACTGACCTGAAAAATCCGAGCCTCAGAGCATTTTACAGTGTTGAGTATGTAAATTTTAAACTAAGACTGTCTCCGAGACAATATCTCTAGTCAGCATAGGCGAAGCTAGATACCTAATTCATTTTTTCTTTGTTGTTCGTTCTGCCAGGTTTGACGGTATAACAAAAGAAAAATTTGAATTATGCGCAACGTCAAATCAAATCTTTCTTTTGTTGTATACTGTCAAACTGGTACCTTCCCGTTGCTATGTGTATATAGTAATAAGTCTTTTGGTACAATCTTGTCATCTAGGACGACAACAATTGTCGGATATGAATAATATTGTTCTTATATTTATTTAAAAAAAAGGTGGGTGAAAGAGCAATAGGTGTTTGGGTACTGGTGAAAGTTCGAAGACTGGTGCACCCACCCTACAATTTCAAGACAATAAGATCTGACAATAACGGATTGAACAAGTTCCCCATAGTTATTTCGAAAGACATTTTTCTTGTACCTGACTGCAGCTCTGTCTCTATTTCAAGTAGCGATTGTCTTACAATGACTCTATCAAAATTTTATTTGAAGTACTGAAGGTATCAATTTAGAGATATATCAGCGCAACGGCAGATTTCTCTATATATCTGAGCAGAACAGTTAAAAACAGAGGAAAACTTGATTTTGTCAACAAAGAAACATATTTAATGGAGGTATTTAGAGTGGCTATTCTGTTACTAGGACTAGTGTCATTGTCACTAGCTGGTAATTACAATTACGGTCAAGTAGTAGAGAAATCTTTGCTGTTCTACGAAGCTCAAAGAACTGGATTGCTGCCAACAAACAATCGAATTCCATGGAGAGGAGACTCATTCATCACGGATAGAGGAACTAGCAATGAAGACCTTTCTGGGGGTTATTTTGACGGTAAGTCTTGTCCTACTTGACAGCCATTTTACAAAAAAAAAATTTAATTTAAACGATTGGATGCCAGCTGGAGACTTTGTAAAGGTTAGTTAGCTAAAGACTGGCATATCGAAAGTATAGAAAAGTGATTCCAACAATTTTTAAGTTCGGTTTTCCCGGTGCCTCTGCAATGACAATGTTGGCATGGGGTATGTATGACTCGAAACAAGGATACCAAAAAGCAGGACAGTGGACGAATGCCTTGGCATGTTTGAGATGGGGAATGGATTATATGATCAAGGTAAATTAGAGCTAAATCGACTATATAACCAGCATCTAACGCCCTCCCTAGACCCATCCAAGCGCTAACGTATTGTATGTGCAAGTCGGTGATGGTCAAGAGGATCATAGCTTTTGGGGTCGTCCTGAACAGTGGGCAGGAAGCAATCCACGTCCAACGTTAAGAGCAACCACTACTTTACCTGGTATGCTGTAATTAATTGTAACGTAGAATGTGCTGTAATTTTACCGTTTCATAGCCTCTGAAGTCGCCGGAGAACAAGCTGCCGCTATGGCAGCTGGAGCGATGGTATTTTTAGATAACGGAGAAACAGCATATGGTGCAACACTATTACGTCATGCTGAGCAACTCTATTTGTACGCAACCACATATCGTGGCAAATACAGCGACTCTTTCCCTGTGGTTCGAGAATTTTACAAGTATATCCAAATCGAATAGTAAATCTAGAGTAGAGTATGCTATACCCGAGTCACTGTTTCTTGATAGCTCTTATACTGGATACGGAGACGAATTTCTCTGGGCAGCTGCTTGGCTATACAGAGCTACTCGAGAAGATAAATTCCGACAAGATTACACCAGATGGTGGACAGAATTTTCACTAGGCGGCCGACCAAGTGAAGCCTCTTGGGACTGGAAGCAAGCACATGCTCAAATTTTGTTAGCCAAAATCGATGGTTCTGCTCAATACGTCAACGCAGCACGATCGTTCTGTGACTGGGCTGTACACACAGTTCCCCGAACACCAAAAGGACTGGCTTTCATTAGCGAGTGGGGATCATTGCGTCATGCGTCTAATGTGGCGTACATATGCCTTCAGGCAGCTAGTGCTGGTATAAACGCCAGCGCTTACAGAACATTTGCAAAATCCCAAATCGATTATATCCTCGGCGATGCAGGAAGAAGCTTTGTGGTAGGATATGGTGTCAATCCACCGCAACGACCACATCATGCCGCATCGTTAGTACTTTTATGTTTAAATGATATCGTTCATCGCGTTTTGATGAAGTCTATACCCTTAGATCTTGTCCAAATCTTCCGGCTGCATGTAATTGGTCAGCATTCTCGGCACCTGGTCCGAATCCACAAATTTTGAACGGGGCACTTGTTGGGGGACCGGATAGATACGATAATTACGTTGACGATCGCGCTGATTACGTGGCCAACGAGGTGACGCTTGACTACAATGCCGGCTTTCAATCTGCATTAGCCGAACTTACTTATCTTTACAATTAAGTTCCACTTCTATCAGGCCTGTTTATCGGAAACATTGTACACGCTTGCAGAAATAAAGAGTGTTTTGGTTGATTTGATAAATTTAACTTTGAATTTTTTTTATAGATAAGAGACACACGCCCGAATCGATAATCGTAATTAAGTGGAAACCATATTCCTTATTGGTAATTGTAGGATTTTAGCTCACTTAGAAAGAACCTAGAGGTGGGTGAGTAATCCATAAAATTTGTCTCTAAAGAAGATTGTGTAAAATCAATTGAATTACATGGAAGGGCAATCAAAGTTCAGTATAATTTTGCTTCAGCTGATTTTTAGCTGCTTCACTCATACAACAAAAAACTGGCTATGAGTGTTTATACCGAGGTTTATACTTAACATTACACGCATGTGCGTGATTGGAGCAGAAACGTATAAACATGCATAACCAGTTTTATTTGTATGAGTGAATCAGCTGAAGCAAATTTCGGCTGAGATTCGCCCGCCCTTTCCTGTAATCAAAAAATTAAAAATTCTTTTAGTGGACAATGGTTTTAGGTTGGGCATGGGCTGGACATTTGGTCGAAAAACTTGGACAGTTGATTCAGTATGCACACTGCACACTCAGCTCTAAAAGAAACCAAAGAAATAATAAGGAAATAATAGAAGAAAATTGGATGAATTGAGATTCGAAAGAAATATATAATCGTCTGAACAACACTGATCCATATCACAAATTTAACGGCTAACCCGAAAATTAGCATACGAAAACCAACGAAAAGATAACAAAATTCAATCCTTGACATTTGAAAAATTATATCTACCTCCTCTGGTGGATCGAAATGCATTGTCAATTTAACGATCGAAACTAAATTAATATTCGCATTTATAGTTCGATATGTGGAATAAATTAACACTTTGGGCAATAACATGCTACACGATGAATGGATGCAACATCTGCATAAAGCCGATTGAAATGGGTACTTGAGCATTAAAAACGTTTTTGATTTATTGCGTATAGTAACAATGGTTTACCCGCTGTTTTATGGGCCTTTTCAGGTTGGTTTCTTAATCGTTTCTCCCTGTAGTTCACACTCGATTCTTATATTAGGATATTCAGCAAAGTTGGATGTGTATGCACAATCACTGTCGAAAACCAATTTTCAATATTTTGTATAGAGGTGACATGGTGCCGTTGACCAAATACCAGTATTTTTATGTCTGAACACTAAATTTGATGAACCATAATCATAAAAGAAGTCTGATCCTTTTCAAAAATATTATTATATTGTGTGTGAACGATGTGGTCGGACGGCATAAAGTGATGCGGCTGATTTCCAAATCGCTTAAATTGTGTATCAACATTGAGTCGTAAGTTACAATCATAAAAAAAAAAAAAAAAAATTAATTTACTTGCCTACGCATTTAGCAAATAATTAAACGAAATTAAATTTGAGTGCTTCAACTCATTTACTTCAATTTATCAATAAAAATAACCAATCACCACATTCAGTAGTTTTTGGATTAAATTAATTTATGTGCATATTGAACTTGGTAATAATTTCATTTCATTTATTTTTTTCGTTTACAGTTCTGCGAAATTAGAAAAGACGCGCATTTATTCAATTAATTTGCGCGCAATATTTTCGCGTTATTGTGCTTCAATGTTATTTCCTTTCTTTCTCATAATTCCGAAACGATCAATGCAGTGAAAAGTTAAATTGCTCGGTTAAATGAGTTGAAAATGAAATGATGAACTCATGTTACAGAAAGAGCCAGTGTACAGGAAAGGTCAGTGAAATTTAAACATGAATTTCCTTCAGATACTTTTCAGCTGCACTTTTATCACTACCACGAAAAACAGCTGAATGACATTCATGTCTCAATTTCACTGACGTCCCCTGTACCTTTTTCTTACTCTTTTGTAAATTTTAAGTGAGAATATGAGGTCTTGATGCTTTCGTTCGGTTCAATAGTATTTTACGTGCTACATGCGTCGAAAACCGTACTTTTCATGTTTGAAGCACGTCTTTCGACGCCATCAGCATATAATATATATTACACACTTGTCATGAAGAAGTCGAGGCTTGCTGACAACAACATAGACCAGGATTGTAATTTTTGAATTATTCTTCTACTTAAGTAACTTTGACATCCGAACACCGCGCGTATGTGATAAAATCCATTACATAACTGGGAATAAAAGTGAAAAGTCTCTTCGTGTGTTTATTGACCTCAGCTTCGCCTCGGATCAACAAAATTCACACGAAAACTCTACTTTTCATCTTTTTATACCTAGTCATGTAAATAACTATTACATAACAAGGGATCAAAATTGAAAATTGGGGTTTTTATGTGAATTTGGTTTATACGAGGCAAAGCCGAGGTCATTGAACACACGAAACAGATACTTTTCAACTTTTAATCCCTTCCGGGTATGTAAGGAATTGTTACATGTTCTCACATACACACATAGCTCACATACAAATGAAAAGTCTGAATTTTGGACTTTAAAAAAATCAAAATCTAATCTCTCTAGGCCCTAATGATTTGTTGTAAAACGAAAGTAATTCCCGTGGGAATTAAATTTTAATTCCAAAAAAGATTCCATCGTGCACTGTTCGCTCAAGTAGATTAAGATCTAGGTCGATATTTCTATCCGTGTATCCTGGCTAAATTTTGATAAATGAAAAATATCATCAACGACAACCATCTGAAGCTTATCCTGTCCGGCCGGCGCACAAGTCTGGGCGACAATTTTTTGAGTGTGTACTACAAGATTACCACCTATACATGTTTTCAAAAATGACTTGCAACAAAAAAAAAATGCGGAAGCTCCGAGGCACATTTCAAACTCTATACTGCAATCAGTGCACCACCCTAAAAGCGACCTACGACAATGTCTGCTAATAAATTGCTGTGCTGTTACATGATTTTTGAAAATGTTCTTTCCACAAATCATTTTATTGAATACACGAACAGCTGTACGATACACATACTAAATAGTGTAGCTTACGACAACACTCAGTTTACCATATCGACGAGAAGCTCCCATTCATTTGCCATGGACAAAAGATAAAAGCCGTACACAAATATGATATATCTGCTAAATTTATTTCTGGTTGTGTCTCAATGTTAGTTTAACTAAATATGCTGGCTCAAAGCTATCTTTTTCATTAATATTGTAAACATATATGAATGGATGGACATTATAAACATAACTTGATATTCGTTGTTTTTGCATTAGGTGTGTAAAAAGGCTAGAAATGAATGTTGTATACAATGTAATAAAACTTATATGTTATGAATGGTTCATTCACGATGTTCAGGTCAATGAAAATCTTTCACCCACGGATGTTTACACACACACACCGGTTTTTATTTTTTTTTATTTTTTGCCGCTGCTGTCGATGTATGCAAAAACAATATCATTCAGTAATAAATGGAGTTAAATTGATAGATAATAGAATTTGTACGGAATAAGTGCGAATATTTATATTGAGTTGGTGTCGTGGTATGACATCGTAAAATGAGCATTGGGTGTCGTATCAGAATGGATTGCAACGATACCTAACTGAACAGACTTTAATAAATTATACGAACGCGGATGTTTATTTTGATTTATTGTCTTCGTAAGTGCTAGTGGCTACTAAGGAAACTAAGGTTTGGGACTAGTAAGTAGTGGAAGTTAGGCAAGAGAGTGGGGAACAAGAGGATCTTTGATATGGGTTTCAGATTCTCAATTGAAAAAGCTTTCCAAACACTCTAATCTATCTGGGTATTGATTGAATAGAGTCTCAAATGCTAATCACACAGGTCTCCTCTGAGGTATCAGCAACCTTTTCCCGTTATTTATCAGCGAAAATAGTTAGTGTTGACTTAGGGGGTAACCAATGGAAAAAAAATCTGATCCAGCAAAAATTGTTGTTATGTGCTGGACTAGTGTAACGTTAACAACTTAATTCATAACAAGTATCTACATACCGACCCTATAGTTTTATATCGAGCCAACCTGAAAATCAATAAAACATTATCTCTTTGTCATTTCTCAAGAGCACACGTATTTTATTCAAGTTCCTAACCATGAACCCCTGGTGTTTTCTCACAGGTTATGGGCATTAGTTATTGCTTAAAAAAGGAATTTATGCTACTTGAGTGGAGTTAAAATAGTGAACGATTAGTTTTGTCAGTTTTTTCGTTCAAGTGCGTCGTGTATTGTAAAAGTTACGTATGTGCTGACTCATCATGGCATCCAGCACACAGTTTTTGCCCGCCATTGCTAAACTCATCGGTCGCGACAATTTTACCACATGGAAATTCGCAGTGCAGGCTTACCTAGAGCATGAAAATCTATGGAAATGCATAAAAGGAGACAAAGCTGATGAGGAAAAATTAACCAAAGCCAAATCAAAGTTAATTTTGCTGATAGATCCGATCAGCTGTAAGCATGTCCAAGATTGTAAAACTGCATCAGAAGTATGGGAGAAATTGAACACCAAGAATTCCACCCACCCACTTCCAAAAATTCAGTGGTTTTAGAAGTCATAAATGCAAACAAAATAATAAAAAATTAAATTGAAGTGGATCCAGGTCTGCCAAGTATTCCGCAACGCAACTATCCTAAAAATTCAATTTCCACTCTAAATTCCAAACTTTCCATTACTTATTTTCAGAATTTTCACAAACCTATTTAATTTTTGACGTACGTTTGTGCTGCCATTCCGTGGCAGACAAACAAAAATGTCGGTGTGTTGTAGTAGGTCACTCACCGTGTGACATATTGATCCTCATAACCACAACGTTTTCCTCATGAACACTTTTTGTCGATTATTCACGTTCAAACTATAAGTGATGAGGACTAACAGAAGTCCATCCATTGCCACCGCTAGTTAAAAATACTTCTGTTGCCCATAAGTTATACGTCATGTTGCGCAAAGTCTGTCTATTGTGTATGTTATAATATGTTATCGTTGTATGAGAATATAGATCATTGTCAATGTCGTTTGTGACGCCAAATAAGCTGCCATTTGCACAAAGCTAACCATAATGTCAAAAAAAATTTATATGAAGCTTTCATTTTTTGAGGTTAGCTTTGTGACTATTTGACATTGATATGTAGGACTCGCTAGTCCTTTTTTTTGCTTATTCAAATTTTATATCTTTTTTTGTTACGATAAGAATTAGCATATTACCAATTACCTGCAACTTTCCCATATCAATTTCGATGTGACATCATTCTCCATGATTTGCCATTCAGCCTCTTCTAGCTCCAATCCCTCAACAATAGTTACACACCCATTACAATTACAAAAAAATAATTATTATTTAACCGAAATTAAAACACTTTTTGTGGTCCAGAGTCTCCCATCTAGTTAATAAGAAATAATTAATTCATTTTGCGAAACATCTGGTGGTTATGATATAATTGACTGATCGTCGTTCAGATTTCTTCTATTTAGTATTATGAGGCTACTTACATGCTCATCGGCACATTTCTAAAGAATTTTTCACTTTGCACACTCTATCTCGCTCACATAAATGTTTATTACAAAATGATGAACAAAATCGTATTCAATTATATTTTGGAGACTAACTGGCACCGACAATGACACAATCCGAAGTCGATTTAATAATTTATTGTTGCGAGAGAAAAAAAAAACGGTTCTTGATGTCGATTCATTAACAACAACAAAAACGTTTGAATATGCTTTATACATTGGGAAATAATTTAGATTTAAGATGTGTCAAAGATAGTATTAGAACATCTCAATGTCAGTGTAAAGTCTCACTTTTTTTGAGTGCCTGTATAATTTCATCTTCATTCATGAACGGTTTTTTTTTCTAGAGATTAATTTAAGGCATCTTGATACCTGTACCTATTTACATTTTGCGAGATCAGCAGCAATAGTAAATAAGACAACTTTTATCAATCAATTAAGCTCACTTTAATCAATTTCTTCTTAAATTTCAGTTCTGTTTGAGTATATGATTTATTTGAAACAATCCCAACGAAATGGGGAAAACTTGATTTTCCTAAGCGGGAAGCCTTAGAGAGAAATCAATTTGCATCTGATGATGTTCCAAAAGTAAATATGTTATTCATTGAGTAGGACACTCTCTAACACTTAGAACGTTAAGTATATTTCTCTTTCGTTTCTTCACATAATACTTACAACATGAATACTAGGGCATCTCCACCATATTTATACTGTTATTCAGCAGACCACTTAACCAAAGACCCGTCACAATACTTAGTTTATATCTGAACCATTTACACTCAAAAATTTCTTACAAGAGAAACGATAAAACGACGTAGAAATTAAGACGAATCGACACAACACTGAATTATAGTCTAAATTTGTGCGAAAAAATGATAAAAATGCGACCATCGTTTTGTGTCAAGCAGTGTTGGCTTTAAGGAACATTGATAAGTGTTTGTTGTGATGTAGCATACAATGACAAAACTCAGAATTTGTACCAAGTTTAGTGAACTATTATCATATATGAAAGAGTGACTCTCATTCATTATGCTATTATGTTTTCTCGTAGTAGGTTACTTCACCACAGACGTTTATCATTTCTTACTCAAAGCAACACTCAACATTTCTTGACACAAGACGATGGTCTCCCTTTTTCCAGGAAGTTATCATTTTTTCGAACTTTAAGCTACAATTTAGTGTTGAAACGATTCGTCTTAAGAGCAATCTTCACATGGGTAAATTGTTGCCTACATTTGAGCGCAAAATTATTATTATTTTGATGATCATTTTGGACTCGCATTTTTTGGAAAAAGTATGAAAATCGTTTGGTGTTAAAATGGGGTAGCTTTGAGTAAAAAATTGAAATGTTAATAAAGATATAGGTCCGAGAAAACTGAAAATATATGAAAATGTTCGTGAAATATCGAGGTTTCTCGGACCTAGGTCCGTTGACATTTCAATTTTTTACTGTTAGCTAACACATTTTAACACCAAACGATGCACGTACTTTTTCCAAAAATGACTCGAGTCCAAAATTACCATCAAAACAATAACAGTTTTGCGCCAAAATGTAGGCAACAATTTAGCCATGTGTACATTACCCTTAACTTAAGCAATATTCAATTCAGATGGTTTAGAAAGTACTTACTAATCGTTCTGTTATCATGTTCATCCAATAAATTTAATTAATTTGATAGTCATCATAACTGAGTTTGTAGTTCAAATCGCTGCTCACAACACGCTTCATTGGAATTTCATTTAACAAAAATAAAATTAGCTGAGAAGAAATCACCTTCTTAGAGCTATAATCGCACTTACGTCGTTTTGCTCTTCATTTATATTTTAATAATGAAAAGTTGGAGGAGCTTCCATTATTTGATCGTAGAAGTTTACAAATCGCTTTCCCGTAAATTTTCCGCGAAAAATGGCAAAATTTGCAGCGTTAGGCTAAACCACAAAAACATAAAAAGCGCGGTATAGTTCGACTGTAGTCAAAAACCAGTTATTATCCCCACGCACTTCCAAAAACTATGACACAGAATTATCAAAGCCATTTCACCTTAATCGTCTGATGATCACCGACGACAATGCTGACCAAACAATTTCTATACTAAACACTACACAACCAGCAATCCAACCATAAACGATAAAAATCTGTTCAGGAAGGTGTTCCGTGTCGGGAACTTTGTTCAGATCGACATTGATAACTTTCGATTGGTTGTCCATTTCGTCATTGCTCCACTTTATCAATAGTCCCGCACTCTGCGTTCGGAGTGTTACGTCGTTAGCACATTCAATGAATGGAAAATTTTCGTTCACATAGAATGAATGCAACTTTTTCGTGAATGCTGTGGATTCACCAATGACACGATATCCTCGTACGCCCCACCGCCTCTGGCTTGCTATCAAAATTTTCGCCGCTTTATCCAATGTGAGAAATGATATAGAAGAGTTTCGCAAGTAAATTTCTCGATTCAAATCCGAAGTGTTCAATGTACGGATTTTGCGTCTCCAATCTCGTTGTTTAAATTGATCGTTCAGAATATTGAGGATTTCGTTTTCCCAGTATCCAGGTGGGACCAAAATTGGAATCGTAGACTGATACAGATCGTCAATTGAGTTGATTTGTTTATACATAGTTGGTCGAGTATGAAAGCTTTGGTTCATCGACGAAAGTCCATTTACCATGAAAAATCCGATGAACGTTAATGGGACGATGAGGGTAGCTTCAGCAGGTAACAGTTTCTGGTATCTAATGGCCAGGTTATCACCGATTAATAAGTTGATAACATCGACCGCACTACGGAAAATTTCGCGTTTATTGCGTCGAGTCACGGTCAGAAGTATTACGAGCAAGACTATTATGGCTGTAGACCAACCGTACATTCTGTCCGATGAAACTGTTTTCAAATAAGAACTGATGCTCGCAAATGGAATAGCTTCCGGTACGACAAACACAAATGTTGTCATCATAATCGGATACAAACTCAAGCCTGTCCAAGCTCCAATTTCGTTGTGCCAGTTAGTTAAGACTATATTCGACATTGCAATGATGTCGGTGTCGTTCAGTGCTTGTGAAGTAGCTTGCGTCGCATTCATAGCTCGGGAGAATATTTGTTGCATTTCCGTTGTTAAGGTCGTTACCACATATTGGGGTGGAAACAGAAGGGGGTGCAGCTGGAAGTTGACCTTTTTATCCGGAAAAATGTTTCCAACCGACTCGTTGCCACTTACGTTTATCACACGAAACTTCACGAACGGATCGAACTTGAAAATGTTCAACGGTTCAACGGAGTCATGTTGACTCGAAAACGTCGCAATAAAAATATTCGTCAAACCATGGTTCCAACACCAACGGAATAATTCCTGTAGCACCACATTGTCAGCAAACGGCCGTGAAATGAAGAACCCAATTTTCATATTTCGCTGCAGCCGATGCAATTGTATGAATCGAGCTGGTAGGCTCGAACTACCTTTCCCTTCGAGCGCACCACTTTCGACTACAATAATCATCAACGGATTCTTGCTATTGATTCTCGTCAATCTGTCCAATCCTTTAATTCCCTCGTCATAACTGAACTTAAAGCGGTATGAACTCATGGGTACAATGTCACATTGATTAACGGGATGTATAAATCGTCCCACATCTACCGATGAATCGACCAGAAATATGTTGTGGTCAAATTTGAAGAAATCGTTTAACCGATTGATGAGCACAATTTCCTGATGATGATATTGTAGTTGCACACACGGCGACAGAACATTTATGACGATGAAAATTTGATGGAAATTCATGTTCTAGTAGAAACTCCCAATCGACTGAATGGCTGTGCATTTCGTCGAATATAAATAAAAGCGAACGTGGCCTCAGAACGGATTAAATATTCTGTAATTTGTACGTTGATTACAGCTGGTGATAGCTCAACATAAGCAAAGTGGCAAGTTGAACATTCAAATCATAGTCCTCGTTTGAATGGTGCTGTGATTATGATGGGAAGTGCCTATTTACCGCTAAATACACTGTTTAGTTTGGTAGAATTATGAATCCCAACAAAAATCTCTTCGAGAAAAGTGTGACGCAGTCTTTGAAATACAATTTCTAAAATGAATGATATCGCTAGAGTTGACGCTTTCAGCTTCGTTACGCAAAAATTAAATTTTACACCCAATTAGTTCAAACAAGCTGGCTTAGTTTTTCTCATCATCTGCCAAATAATTTTTAACAAAAAAAAATTTGACTGGAAACAACCAAAATTTTACCAAAAAAATCTGCGTCGCAAAGTGGCAAATGTTCAGGAACAGACCAGCAAGAAAATTTATCTGCCACATGCGACGCAGATTTTTTTGGTAAAATTTTGGTTGTTACCAGTCTAAATTTTTTTTTTGTAAAAATTATTTGGCAGATGATGAGAAAACCTAAGCCAGCTTGTTTGAACTAATTGGGTGTAAAATTTAATTTTTGCGTAACGAAGCTGAAAGCGTCAACTCTAGCGATATCATTCATTTTAGAAATTGTATTTCAAAGACTGCGTCACACTTTTCTCGAAGAGATTTTTGTTGGGATATCAGTCGTTTTAGAAGTGTAGTCAACACTGCTTTTTATAACAGTTTACAGTTTTAATTCAAAAATTTTACGAAAATCGAAAATTTGACGAAATTCGAAAATTTGACGAAATTCGAAAATTTGACGAAATTCGAAAATTTGACGAAATTTGAAAATTTGACGAAATTCGAAAATTTGACGAAATTTAAAAATTTGACGAAATTTGACGAAATTTGAAAATTTGACGAAATTCGAAAATTTGACGAAATTTGAAAATTTGACGTAATTTGAAAATTTGACGAAATTTGCCGAAATTTGACGAAATTCGAAAATTTGACGAAATTTGACGAAATTCGAAAATTTGACGGAATTTGAAAATTTGACGAAAATCGAAAATTTGACGAAATTCCAAAATCTGACGAAATTCAGAAAATTTGACGAAAATCGAAAATTTGACGAAAGTAATTCTCTATCTGCCACCATTCAAGAAATATCTCCAAAATCCCATTTCCAACTTTCGACATTTTTCACATATGCCCCTATGTTCTACTCGTAAAACTCTGAGACTTTGCCGAAGAAAGTAACTCTCTATCTGTCACCATTCAAGAAATACCTCTAAAAACATAATTGACCCACCCATTTCCAACTTTCGACATTTTTCACATATGCCCCTCTGTTCTACTCGTAAAACTCTGAGACTTTGCCGAAGAAAGTAATTCTCTATCTCCCAAAAAAATATTAGTCCTTTCATCCTACGCTCGAGTAGCTCAAAATTTGGTCACTCTAATCACTCTAGCTCAAACGAATCTGACCCGATTTTTTTAATTATTTTTTTGTTCGAATCGTGTTACGAATACCTTTCATTTGATGGGTCGCACGCCTCTGTAGGTTTCAATACAGCTAAGCTACAGCCGAAAACGCGTTCCCGACCCTCGAAAACCACACTCAGAAACCACTTCGAGGCCAATAAAACAAAATTCTGGTTTTTCCTGGGGTAATGGCGTATCACATTTTCATTTTTATGCCCACCCTGAGGTTCCTGCAAAATTTCATGGAGATTGGCTGACTAGTTTCCGAGATCGACCGTCGATAGATAGATAGACAGATAGATAGAAACATACAGAGTAAGTTGAAAGATTTTGATTGTTTGGAAAACGTTAATTTGGTGCATTTTCTATCAAAATGACCAACTTCAAAACGATGTATCTCCGGCAATTTTAAAGCTACATAGTCGAGTAATAGCTCGTTTTGCTCGTATTTGAAGCGCGAATAAGATAGAATAGGATTTGTGGTGATACAGGCCAAAGGAAAGAAACTTAAATTCTCGCCTATATATAGTTGCGCGTCTCAAAAAAATTTCTTCGTTCTTTTTTGGAAGTTAGACTGCGTCAAGTCCTCCGCTATCGCTCCGGACATGATAATTAAAATGAAACCCATCCGGAATATTTTGATGTCTGCGAGATTGTACTACATTTTGATATACAATTTTGTGGGCGCAGGATCTCGGTAAACGATCAATAACTAGATGGCTTGTTGCTTATTTAGTGGGTATATATTTCGTCGCATTTATTCGCAGACATATTCATTGCCATTTCTTATATAACATTTATGCCACTCAGCATCATAATATGCAAAATTTGCAAACTTTAGATGCCTCTGTGGCCTGCGACCTCGCGTCATAATTACACGAGCCTAATAAAGTACTTCGCACTCGATGTCATAAATAACTATTATAACGAAGAGTGCAAAGGGTGCAAAGTACTTCTTTAGGCTCCAGAATCTTTCATCGTTAACAAAGCGATGCTATTGAGGCATCTCCATAATAATAGCAAGATTTCTTAAAACTCATTCAATTCAGCACATTTTTCGACTCGAAAATGACGTGAAGCTCAAGCTTTGAGTACAATTAATGGAATTTACTCATACTCACACAGATTGTTAGAACAGTTTGGTGAAGAAAATATTTTCAGTTTGTTTGGCATAAATCTTTATTGTAAGCAAAAATTTAACTAAAAATAAATAAATAAAAAATTTCCTATGTACAGTTACCGGATGGTAACAAAATATCTAGCTCCATCAGGATACCAAGCGTCAAAAATATCGCGTAAATAGTCAACAATGAGAATCCAACCTTTTTATTGAGACGATATTTTGCAATTGCTAATACGACATACAACAATATCGTTGCTACTAACAGCGACGCAATCGTATATTCAACGCCATAGGAATTTAAAACAATAAACGATTTATCAGTGGTACTCTGATAAATAAGGTTTCGTATGAGCCACGGAACGCCTAGCGACATTAATATGGCGAGTGAATTTGCACCCAATGAGTTTGATACGCCAATTCCGCTTTCGCCTGGAAATTGAACAATTAGACGTTGGAAAAGGTATCGGAGATATTATCTCTACCTTTACGAATCATCAAAACACTTGAAATTGCTTCGGGCATGCAACCTCCAGCAGCCAACAATGTTAATCCCATTACATTCTCGGGTATAGCAAAAGTGTAGCCTAAAGAAAATGTCATTTTGAATCGTTTCAAATTCGATGACGATCAACGAAAAACACTAACCAACAACGGTCATCATCCAAACTATAAGATACGAATTGATCCCAATCCAAACGATACATAGAACAAATGACAGTGGGTAGAGCTTTTTGTATGTTTTCGGACTCGGTATCGTAATCGTAAGAATAAATTTAATTGGCCACGTATATGTCCACCAAAACTTTTTCTGCCATCTCCCATTCGGGAATGACCACAGACTGTCTACATCCGTTGAATCGTCTACTGCATGGACTGATTGACAGCTTGATTCACCGTTGATGTAGTAAATCGGTTTTTCCTGATTTGAAGTATTATTGTTCTGGTCATACCTGGATGGTGTGTCATTGATTTCATTTGGTGATGGAAGCGGAAAGTCTGTAATTAATTCGAAATGACGATTACGATTTCTAAGAGCTGCATTCGAGTGCAGATATGGTCACAATGTCAAGAGTTGCAGTCGCAGGCTTTGATTGTAGTAATACACTTGAATTCACTATCTCATTTCAATTGAGTCAATCAACACGTTTTAAAAAATCTTATCGGCGAGAAGTGTGGAAATCGACT
The DNA here is from genome assembly GCF_014529535.1 of Bradysia coprophila. Taxonomy (NCBI): domain Eukaryota; kingdom Metazoa; phylum Arthropoda; class Insecta; order Diptera; family Sciaridae; genus Bradysia; species Bradysia coprophila. The sequence continues at coordinate 548,631 of NW_023503501.1, read as the reverse complement.
AAGTAGATAATATACAGAAGTATTGTACACCGAAAAAAATATATGAAATGAAAGTATCTCCCTGCTGTTTACAAAATATTCGTCGTATGTTCACCGGTTTACACTTACGCTTACGGTAAGAGATCTTTTTTATAGATTTTCTTAGGCGAAACAAAGGCCAATAAACTTTTAAATACATTAACATTACGCACATATATAGCTGTGCGGCTAGCATCAATTTTGAAATGTGCACGACAAACGTTTTTGAAACATTTTCCCGAATTTTCCTGCAATTTTCCCAAAAAAGAAAAGATTTTTTTTTGGGAAAATGTTGGAAAATATGTGAAAATTCAAGAAAAGATTGGAAAATGATTACCTCAAAAATAGTCCCTGCAAATTTCAGAAATTTCCACTCTTTTAGCCCTACATTCTTATTTAACTTAAATCAGCTTCCTATTGTTGTTCAATGAATGGATCTAAATTGTTGTTTAAAAGTTAAGTACTTACCATAGCTTTTACGACAGCTGCTTCTTCCGGCAAAGAGTCCAGTAACGAAATTCCTAATTCGAGTATTTTGAAACAAAATCACAAAATACGTGAAGTACAAGATGACCAGCACGATCGATTCGTACAAAGTTATTTTGGAATCCCATGCAAATAAAATGAGAACCAACAGATGAACGGAATACAATACCGAATCTCTTGTAATGGGCCACCACTCTAATTTCACTACCTATTTGGAGAAAGCAACGTTAATGTCAACGTACATCGAGATTATTCTACGAAGTTCTAACAGAAACTGAAGCTATCCCTGCAACGGCTGCAACGCCGAGCGTATTAAACATCAGAGATCCAATTATTGTACCCACTCCCATGTCAGAATCCATGACGAATGTACTGATGACATTGGTAAAAAATTCAGGGGTTGTAGTTGCTGTTATTTAGACAATCGTGTCAGAACACTCTTTTTTATTACACATGACTGTTACATACCTGTAGCCATGAAAGTAGCGGCAGCAACATCCTTTGAATTACAGAGTTACACAAGGACAAGTTAGATAAGTTGTTGTAATTACCTTTGATATATTAAGATCACTACAAATACATTCCACAGACGGCAAAAAGTAGTCATTACATACGACTGCTAACAGTGTGAAAAAGTACATTGCCCCCAGTAAATGTAGGACAATAAAACCATTGAGTCGTTGTTCATCTAAAATCAGGAAGCAATTAACTTTCGTTTCAAAATCGAACATTCCTGAGCTTTAAACTTACTAGTGAAAATATCGTCTGGAAATTCATCGATAGACGAGTTGACCATACATTCTGGACTTTGATTTTGATTTTTAGCAAATCGTTCATGGAGTGCAGTAATTAAATGAATGTGATTGGCACTAGTTTCTGTGTCTGAATGGTTGACTGATGTTTCTAAATAGTTTCGGAAGATGAAAATTTTTTGGATTCGTCTTCCATCCACTACACATTGGAGGCACACTTACGTTTGTCAGCAATGTCTGCATACATAATCTCATCGGAAACAACATTTTGAGCAGTCCATAAGGTCATCCAAAGAAGAATTATTATTTTTACCATTCTGTTATGATAAACAGATTTTCTTTCTTTTTTTAAATTGTAAACGAGCAGCTATTTCAATAATCCCTTAACATTGTTGTATAGAGACTGAATAGGAACGAACACTTGATAGCAAAAAAATTTATTAACCGTAGCTCGTGCACCGAATGCATCCCTAGCTAAACGTACTATACAAACAATGTGTCGGTTATTGCACGACTTCGAGTTTAATGCAGTAAGAACGAAAAATTGTTAGACAAAAACTATTACAAAATATACACATCACAGGTTTTATAGTTCATACACTTCAAGTTGAATCGGCTGCAACAATTGAATTATCATTATTGAGTCGAAAAAAAATCAAGAAATCTCACGGTAGCAATTTGTAAAACGTTTTCAGCAATTCGGAATTGGATAAGTAACTGAATGTACTTCGTTGTGAATTACAGAGAACTATATTCTTCAGATGGAAACCGTTCTTGTTGAAAATTCAATCAAAATTGAAAATCAATTGTAAGCCAATTGAAGCTCAAGGTGTAAAAGTGAGAAGTCGGCTGATATGTAGAGGGGGCATCTTGATACACACTACAATTGTCATAAATGGATGTTTGAAACGTGAAAACAATAGCAATCAGAACAATAATGCGATTACAATTTATTGCATTGATAAAGGTGAAAATTTGTCACTACTCAAATATGAATGCCTTGGAAGTACCTACTAGCTTGTGAAGCACGATACGTTGGTGTTGTTCCGATTAGTAGCATAGATAACGTTTTTTGGTCAATTAGGAATTTTAACGGTCAATTCAAATTTTTTGCACCTTTAATCTCGTATCGCTTTTTCCAAATTATTTTTATTAGTTTTAAAGCTCGTTATTGTGTAATCCATTGACAAACGCATCGACTGGCTTACAATCTTGATTTATCTGCTATCTTTCATCAAAGTTTTCGTTTATTTAATGACGATGTGAACATCTTATCAAGCACAAACAGATGCATCGACTCACTTACGATTTTGATTTAACTAAGTCGCATCCGACCATTCGACAGTTGAAATTGTAATTGATGGTTTAGTGCACGTTCATGAACCTCATAGGACTGTGAAGAAGCTGGTGGACTACAATGCGGACGTTTTACGGCAGAAATTGAGTGAGTTCGACTGGGAGATAGACCACAATTCGACCTTAAACACACAAACCAACATTCTGAGCGAAAGAATCCGAACGGCATTACAAATGTTTGTGAAAGATGTCAAAGTGAAAAATCGCAACTGCAACAAATGGTTTGATAAAGAACTGAATATGCTGAGGTTGATTAAAGAGCATCATTACGCATTGGCTGTGATGGATACGACGTACCAAAATTGGAAGAAATACCGTCTAGCGAGAAACAAGTAGGGTACGGACCCCAGTATTCGGCATAGTTTAGAATATCGGCCACAACAATGGGTTTCATTGGGTTTCATTGTTCTAAACAATAGATGGCCGATATTCTAAACTATGCCGAATACTGGGGTCCGTACCCTATCAATCCGTTATTCGTGAGAAAAAACGACATTACATCGAAAACAAGTTACACAATGCAAAAGGCGATTCGAAAGAGACATGGAAAATTTTGAAATCTCTGCTTAACGGAAAAGGTAATAGAGAGATTAGTGAGATAACCATCAACGGCAGGAACATCAACGATAGTGAAGAAATTGCAGAGAAGATGAACGAATATTACGTAAGCAGTATAGTCAACATTAACAAGAGTATCGGCATAAGTGGCACTACAGAGACCCCACTTGTTAGTGCTACAGCGACGTTCGAATTCAGTCCAGTCGACATTCAATACCTAAAAGTATGCCTCATGGAGATGAAAAACAAAAAAGACACTGATTATATAAGTCCAGGTATTTTGATTGATGCATGGCCAATTATTGCCACAACAGTGTGCCGAATTGTTAATCAATCGCTTGAAGACTGTATGCCTGATGATTTGAAGACAGCGACTGTGGCTCCAGTTCCCAAAGTGAATCGACCAAAGAATCCAGAAGACTATCGCCCAATCAATATGCTTCCCACATTGGAAAAACTGATTGAGACTGTGGTGAAAAATCAGATAATCGCCTACATTGAGGAAAACGATCTGTTATCCATATTTCAATCAGGCTACCGTGAGTGTCATTCATGTGAAACAGCGTTGAATTTAGTTCTCACTAAGTGGAGTGATATACGAGGGGATGGAGATGACATTTTGGCGGTATTCCTAGACCTAAAACGTGCATTTGAAACCATAGACAGGAAGAGATTGCTTGCTAAATTGAGTTCGTTCGGTTTTTCACGCTCAGTAATCAAATGGTTTGAAGGTTATCTAAAGGAGCGTAGTCAACAAACCAGAGTGAACGGCTACACTTCGAGTAAAATGCAAAATGACCTTGGAGTACCACAAGGATCGGTTCTGGGAGCCATTTTGTTTATTTTATACATCAACGATATGCCATCACAGCTACGCAGTGCCTTTATAAACTTGTTCGCAGACGACACTCTAATCTACATTCACGGCAAGAATTTGGATGTGATGCGTGATCAGATGAACAGTGAATTACAAAGAATAAATCAGTGGTTACGACTGAATAAACTTAAGCTCAACGTCAGCAAGACGAAAATGATGTTGATCAGAGGATCATCGACACGTACAGCTATGAACTCAATCATGGTGGATGATGAAGTAATCGAAGTGGTTCAAGAATTCAAATATCTGGGAGTGATCATAGACAACAGACTTACATTCAAGGCTAATGTCGATTATGTGTGCAAAAAAGTGTCGAAGAAGGTGGGAGTACTGTCACGGCTGGCTAAGTATATCACCATGGGTGCCAGAATCAGTATTTACAAATCAATAATCGCCCCACATTTCGATTATTGTGCAACGATACTTTACCTTTGTGACGAGACATCATTCAACCGGATGCAAGTGCTTCAAAACCGTGCAATGAGATCTATCTTAATGTGCAAAAAACTTACACCTACACGGACAATGCTTGATTCACTGAACCTGTTGAATGTAAAGCAAAGAGTGCACGAAACGACATTGAAATTCATCCACAAGCTCAAATTTGGTGTCCTACCCAATTATCTGTGCAATATGGTTACATTCAACAGTGATATCCATCACTTCCCAACGAGGTCAAACCGCAACTTCTGGTTCACTTGCAAAAGGAGCGCGAAGGCACGTAATTCTGTTTTCCATAAAGGGCTCATTGAATTCAATTCATTGCCGAGTGAAGTGAGGAACGAAGCGAATAGTGGAGTTTTTAAGAGTAAATTGAGAAGTTTTTTAAAGGACGTCAGCATAAATTTGTGATTTTTATTTATTCGGAGACGAAAGTTGGTTATAAATTGATTTGAAGTATGACTTGTGCTGTATTGTAGTCCTTTTTCTGTGAATTTGTAAATTGTATTTATAATAGCTAGTTGCTAAATAAATGATTATCTTATCTTATACACAGATAATAAGCTTTTCTATAAATAAACGGCACGATAGAAAATTGAACGGTTGTTTCCCGATTACCAATGAACAGATTAGACACTTAGATACTAATATTTGATCATTATCTTTAGTCTTATCATTCGGAAGACATGTGATACCGATTTCCGAGTAATTTAAACTGTCGATACAAGTTTGATGCAGGTTGCCCATAAAACATTATTAGGTTGATTTTCTTGATGTATGACTTGAAACTTCAATTGCACTTCTGCATCCTAGTTTCTCCACCAGTATAATAGAGACCGAACGGCTTAACCGTTGTGAGATGTCAGGGGGTAGCTAGGGTATTTCTTATCAAACTTGTGGTATCTTTCGTTTCTAGTTTAGAGTGTTACAAAATATTGCCAGCAGTAGACTCTAAACAAATTTGTCAGAAAATTTTCCGATCCATTTTAATCCTTCGAAAATTCGCATAAGATTGGATTGGTAAGAGAGGCATGGATTTGGATATATCTTCTTTTTAGCTCTAACCAACGCTATCTTATTGAAATTTTCAATTTGAAAACTTACACGAATTCTCGTAGGCGTAAAATGAATCGGAAGATTTTGAGACAAATATTGATTTCGCAATTCAAAATTAGAGTTCTGAGGAAATTATTATTGCGCGAACGAATTGCGAATTAATTGCGACGGCTCTCTTTTCTCTCAATTTATTACATCTGTCAACATACTGCCAACATAATATTTTTGACTTCTACCCGGTCTGTAGTGTTTAACGAAATAATTAAAATTCAAGGAAACATGGCAGAACTCTTGAAAAAAGTAAGCAAAAAGCACGCCTCAGATGAAGTGAGGTCTTACGCATTGTACGCATATTTTTTTTGGGGCGAAGTAAAACCCAGATTTCGATAACGTACCACAAAACCGTCTCGACGATTACAAATTGGATTTCATTTTATGAAAACACCCGTCTACTGGTACGACCGGCAAGAGTTGGTATCCCGAGAAAATTTGATGAAAATAAACGACAATGGCTGCTGAATCTGTACCACGAAAATCCAGTGCTTTACCTTGATGAGGCGAAACACCTCTTCCAGATGCAGTTCAACATCTCCATTTCGACATCGCATATTTGCCGGATCTTGCACGATAACAACATGACATGGAAAACACTGGAAAGACGGGCGATACAAATTAGAGAATCTGAGATATTCAAATTCATGACTGAACTGGATTCATTGGTTTGGGATTACAGCAATTTGGTTTTTCTCGATGAGGTGTCTATCGACAATCAAGGCCTTCTACGGACAAAAGGGTACGGAGTCGTCGGCGAAAAACTGATATATCGAGGCGAATTCAGCCGGAAACCACGAATGTCTATGTTGGCGTTTTTGGGACAAGATGGTATCTTGGATACATACGTGACTGAAGGAACATTCAACCGACTGAAGTATTTTGACAATTGCAAGGACTTCGCGCTTTCTGGAATGTGTCAAAAGTATCCTGGCAACAACTCGGTGTGGATAATGGATGGTGCAAAAATTCACTGTCATCCGAGTAGTATTCGCTACTTCCGGTCGATTGGAATAATACCTATATTCCTGCCTGCGTACACACCGTTTTTCAATCCAATTGAGTACGTGTTCGGCTACGTTAAAAAACACCTCAAACGGAAGAATGCTGGAAGCAAAAACAATATGGAAGTGCTGGTGAATGAGGAGTTTACAAAAATGAGAACGTTTCCTTGCACCAAAATCTTCAAAAAGTGTGGGTACGTGATGAATGGAAAGTTTGATCCAGAAGTTGCATACCAGCAAGATCCGAAAAACTACGGATTCAGAAGTGGTTCAACCAAGGGAATGGTATAAATTGAGCTGCAGCGTCCTCCGATCCTCATTTCAATTTTAGTCTTCGAATGATTTGTTTTTCAAAAAAATTTATTCAATTTACAGTTCTGCTTACAGCATTGTTTGTAATATTCAGTCTTTGCTTTGCGTCGAAATAAAGGAACGTTTAATGATCACAATCAGCAATGTCATTGATCTGGTTTTCTTCCTCCACGCTGACTGCAGTCACTTCAACTTGCAGCTGGCTACCCATTGCATCCACTAATTGGCCGTTGGCAGCTAGCATGTCTTCTGTGGATTTCAATCGCACCTCGTAAAGCTCAAACGCTCGAAAGACGGTTTCCTTTATCTTCTCAAACTCTTGTCGTAGAGTTTTGACATTCTCTGAATATAGATCGTTCAAATTGCCAGCTATTCGGAGACCATGTTGTGTTGAGCGCATTCGTTCGCTTTCACTCGTCGGGACTGAACGAAACAAATGAACCAAGCTGACAGGTGGGAGCTCATTTGTCATCGCTTCGTGCCGGTTCGCTGGAGCTGAGTGGATAGCATTCGCCCACATCGTCCATGACGACATATTTCCAGATAGATAGCTGCCATGTATTTCCTTTAGCTTTTTGGCTAATTCGGTTAACATGACAGTACTGTGAGCCCCAGCTCTGTCGCGATCGGCTGGTTGCAGAATCGCGGCTGTCATTTTTTGATGTATCGGTTTAGACGACACCGATTTGCCGTATACATGCGCCATCACGTGAACATTTTTATCTCGGAATTTTCTGAGCATATCAGTGGTCAGCTGATCCACCGAATAGACTTTTCGTGCGGTCTTGTCGTGGAAGATAACAAACTTGCCGATTTCGTCACGGTCCGGGATTTCTTTTTCAGCGAATCGAAAACTTTCACCTTCCACTATCACTTCACGTTTTATCCACGGGCTAACTTTGTCCCAAATGACGTCCAGGACTTCTTTACAAGTATCACCGCCAACCACCTCCTCAATATCTGACGAATTCCTTCTGCTGATAAATGGCATTGAAACGGAACAAAGCGCCCGTGTAATCGGCTTGATATTCGATCTCCATTCTTTCGCTCTGCTAAAAGAGATATTTTGTAATTGTGTACAATTGTGTGTTCTTAAAATATTTGCTTTTCCAACCTTTTCAATTTCAATTAAACAAATTTGCTCGCAATAACGGAAAGTTTGAAATCAAAACACATGCACTGCTAATTCTAAGAAATGACAAACATATTCGTAGTAGAAATGTCAGACATTTTTGGTTATGTACCATTTTATTTTAAGTGTTGCCACCATTAGAGAATATGTAAACGCAAAAAATTGAGAGAATTCAAAAAGTATAAATTTGAGTGCAAGTCACAATACTGTAAACTAGAAAAACAATCAATAGATTCCAGACAAATCATTGACTCTCCATACAGGCCACTACCCTAATTACATATTAACCGTTAATTTACATATAAGTTGTCGTTATTAAATCATTAAATTCGTAGTCTCAAAAGGAGACTAGTGCGAAAATCAAAGAAAATAAAAAATTAAAGAGAAAAAATTCTTACATCCATTGATCAAACTGTAACTTTTAAATCTCATAGAAAGACTTAACTCGGTTCTTAAACACAGAAAAATTCGGTTCCAGTATGTCAATCGAAGAATAGTATTCATTGTGGTTGCTCTGAAGTCTATACATAGGGGAATTGCGCTGAATGTTTGATTTTTTGTTGAACGGTAGGTAAAAAGTTTGCTGGTCGCGGGTGACTCGAGATGGGCGATTAAAGTTGAATGCAGAGCTCAGGGTTGAGTCGATGTTACCGTGAACCAGTTTATGGAGTTTATGGAGTATAAGAATAAAAGTGGATGATGAGCTTTTAATGTAGGCTTTAAATGTACGACATCAAGGTACTTGAAGCATGAGTGAAACTCTAAATAGGATACTGCAACTGAAGAGTCTGTCAAAGAACTGTAAGAAACGATTTCTTGGAAAATAGTAGGTACTCTATTTAACGACTGTCGACTTTTGCTTGGAAGTCCGTTCATGCCATTGTTTATGATTAAGATGACAAACTAAAAATGATATCTTGTTCATAAACCTAATTAATCTAGTGATTTATATGGTGAGGTGTATTTTCAATGATATAATTAAGTCGTTCAGACATTCGTAAATCACAGCAATCCAATGTGACATATCTTAACAATGGACAGAGAAACCGATTATATAAAAAAAACATTCGCCGGACTAAGTAAAAGTGAACCGTTTTTTATAAGTGAATAAACTCTCCTACAGCTACAGGTAGTAGAAAAGCAGTAGCGTTTTGAACACTACAGTAATAGTAGATTACGTTGGATGCTGCAAAAGTAATTCATTACACAAGGACACAATTTTGTGATACGAGCAAACTCACGAGTAAGTTTTTGAGCAACAAGCTTCGGTAACTGTTTTCGAGGCAAGTGTAGAGTTTGCTTATCCGAGCCGAAGGCGAGGTATGCAACTACACTTGTCGAGAAAACAGTTACCGAAGCTTGTTGCTCAAAAACACGAGTGAGTTTGCGAGTTCTACAAAATTGTGTCCGAGAGCAATGAATTACGTCGCAGCATCCAACGTATTCTGGTTTATTGCCTGCTCATGCGAAAATTGACTATTACGCGGCTGTTCTGCAGAAATTCTACATAAATTCAGTATCTCAATAAACCAACACCAACAAAACAAAAATAAATCTGTTCTTCCGATAAAACGTTTACAAACAAATCTAATGTACTGACGAAATCGGCTCACACGCTACACGTCTACTAAAAAATTGATCCCGAAAAATGCACTCATGTTACATTAGTATTGTCGCAACAGGAGTTACAATTGCGTTGGTGACATGTTGACATTCAATAGTTTTTCGCAGTTATAGTATCGATGAAGACGCATTGTTTGTGCAATTATTTTGTTAGTCCTTTTTGATGTTTTCAAAAAAATGTGCAACAAAGTGTAGTGTTTGTACTATAAGCAAAAGCAATTAGTGTTACAAGTGGAAAATACAACGAAATGTGTGGCCATAAAGTGTTACTTCGGAACATCAAAATTATTGTTACAATAAATATGACCGACAATTTTGTGTTGCAAATTCTTCTAAAAGTATGTTGTAACCAGATTACTTGCGTAACAAGTTTTTCTGAAATAACTGTGTTCATCGATCAATATTTTTATCAAAAAAATGTTATTTTAGCGATATTTCTTACATTCTTTTTCGATCGATTCATTCAACAAAAAGATAAAATGAAAGCAAGGCAAATTTTACTTGGGAGAACTGTCAACTTGAAATAAACCCAAAATATCCCTAGTGTAATGGATCACTTTCGCAGGGGGTAAACAGCCGTGTAATAGTCAATTTTCGCATGGGGCAGGCAATAAAACAATTTTTTGCTCAAAATAAAGAGTGTCATTGATTAAAAATAGAAAAATAGAAAAGAAAAATTTGGCTCATCTTTTGGTATCTACGTCCTTAGAACACTTCACCTTACCTTTTCCATAGATCCTGAAAATATATCGTTGAAATTGAAACTTCATTTACGGTATTTCTTACGCGCCCCATCTGAAAGTTAACCTAGTTGTAATAGCGAAAATGATCCATTACAAAAGTGTACTATTTTCGGTTCACTTCTTTTCATCCTATATGGATCAACTTTTGCATTAGACAGGTGCTAATTCAGAATATATATTGAATGCTGCTACGTGTACTCCATTACTTCGGAGCTCGGAAGTAACTTTGTGATACTCGCAAACTCATTTGCATTTTGAGCAACTTGCTACGGGTAATGAATTTCGACAACTGTAATTGTATACCGAAGATCTTTGCTCCACAGTCCACAACACACTTGTGAGTCTGCTTTTATCACAAAATGAAGGCGTGTGGCGTATCTATTACTGGTATGAATTTCGCTACCGTTATGAAATTCGTATGAAGCAGTGTGCAGACCAGTCTGAAGTTGGTTTGTAAGTGGCTCACTTGGGAGGCTCTTCAATCTTCATATCTATGTTCAGTTCACACACTTCACACATACACCATACTACGCATTCAAAGAAGCAGAAATCCAGATAACCTTTGTTCAACCGTGGGTGGTGGCATTTCAAACGTCCATGAAGAGGATCTATTATAAGTTTCAACTCAACATATGGCAACTATCCATATTACTTCTCGAAATTTTATAAAATTCACAAGAATTTCATCGGGAGTCTTCTGTTGTTCTGTAAAATTTCATTGAATTTTGTGAAATTTTGAGAAGTCACGTGGATAGATGCTAGAATTAGCCATATACTTTCCAAGCAAAAGCCGTGCTTTCAGTTGCTAAATTTTTGGCGGAAATCGAAGAGGATTTCAACGTTCTTATCGCATTTTTGTGTATCACAGGAGACAGACAGAAGGGAATGACAATAAAAAGCGACGCATCAACAAGATCAATCGAATTAGAAAACTTTTAATAACGACAAAATTTTTCACAATTCTTATCACATTATTAACCATCTCGCAATTTGAATCACTACCGAATTTCGACTAAACGTTTTAAAATCTCGTATTGTCTGGCATCTTCACAAAATAAGCGACTTTATTCTCGGGTACCCGATAATTATGAATCCAACGGCTCCCTTTCCGCAACGATCCATCGACGCCGTCTTTCCAAACTCCTTGTGGCAGATAAACTGAAATTAATTCGAACCGTTACTCCTTGTTTGAGTTCTTGTCTCTTATACCATTGACAATTACCTTCTCGAACGGTTTGACCCTTTTGAACAATTGGCGCCACAATCAATTCCTCGCCCACAGAGAATTCGTCGTAAACATTCAGGCATGCCGCATCGTGAGATTCCAACATCCACAATGGTCGAACTAGCGGTAATCCTTCGTTCATCGATTCGCTGAGATATTTTTTCAAAATCGGGATCACCGTTTTCTGACGAATTCCAAATAGTTCTTTTGCTACCTCGGTCATCAAGTCATTCTTGTATTCGGATGGTAAATGAGAGAATCTCATTGCTGGCAAAAACGTTGCCAATTGAAACCATCGAATGAACAATTCTTTGTCGGGTAATGGTGGCTGTGCAAGTGACTGATATGACGGAATTTTCTGATAATTTTGTGGAAGACTGTAATCTCCACCGACTGGTCCAGATAAAATGAATGGAAAACCTATTTACCGAAAATATTACCAATGTGACACGACCATAAATTCAATCAACATACCAATTACACCATATGATATGACGGCAGGGATGACACTCTGCAGACCTTCCCATGACGAATTGACGGGTGGAAGACTGAGAAATGCTGGTGGTCTCGGAAAAGATATGGCACCAGAAACACCGAAAATAGGAACGTGATCTTCAATACTGGATGTGAAAATGGACTTGTAGTAGTCAGGATTCACCAAACTCTTGTTGCACTGGTAATAGTGAGGCATATTGTATGCCGTTCCGAAATCAATGAAAAATGAATCGATTTTGTAATCGTCGATGATTTTCTTCAGTTTCTCCAAAAGCCAGGGCACGGCATTGTTGTTCGTAACGTCTAGAACGCCTGCGCTGACTGAACTCTTGTATCGCGTAAGGGCTGGAATACTTCTCTCTGACAACCGCTCGTAGATTAGAAATTTCTTTTGAACGGCCTCAGCGAAGTTGGGGCTATCTGTGCTAATAAACGGCTGAATGGTGAATACGACCTTAAAACCTCGTCGATGCAGAATGTCGACTTTTTCTTGTAAGTCTTTGAATCTCTCTTCGTCCACTTTGTAGTCCCCGATTTCATTCTGCCAAAATTCATTTATCAACACATGCCCGATTCGTAGAAACCCGGAATTTACTACTTGCTCGGTGAAGTTATAAATTGACATTGTGTTTAGGTAGTCGACACCATTGGCGGAAATTTGCCACACAGGCTCCTCCATAATTGAATGAACAATACTCAGTTCGCCTTGTTTCATTCCATCAAACAAACTCTGTTGAGTTAGAAATTGATGTAAAGACCTCATGTCTTTCCCAAGACAAATCTTATACTTTAAGAACGGCATTCCGTTCGGTGTCAGACGGTTCACGAATGCAAATTGATCGTGCATTGCTTTCATACAAAATTGTCTAGAATTATTGTGGTTCATACTAATGTGTAAAGGAACATCATCCGCAATTTTTATAGCCACACCTTCCGCACCGATAAAATATCGTTTCACTGCATTCCCGAATTGCTGCGAGTACGAGTCTCCCGTTATAAACGGCGACATATCAAAACTTGCACGATCAATCGGAAATTCATTTGACTTTGTTATGCCTCCGCCGTACCAATTCCCTTTGTTTGCCGGTAAGTCGTAACAGTCCTGAGGATAGACATCTTGACTGAGTGCTTCCCATTTGATGTCATGACATTCGATGCCATCTTTTACTTCGTAATTGAAATACAGCCGAGCATTTTTATCCCATTCGAAGCATATACTTCCATCATCTCTTAAATTCTCATCCAAGCAACGGAATGGCTTAACTTCGTTTATGTTCCTACCTAATCGAGTTCAACATATTTACTAAATATGCAAATTGAAGGTTTCGCTGTTGTTGTTATACATACCCAACATTCCCTTAAATATCTCCTGACCGCGTTGGTTGTGGAGGTGAATACTTCGATCATCTTTTCCGAATTTCACTGTGTCGAAGTACAATCGGGTCAGTACTTTCTGATGATACATAATATAAGCGTAACCGACTAGGAAGACAATAATCAGGAATAGAATTGTGATAAACGTTTTAATTTTGAAGTCACTGGTAACCTTTTTCTTCCGTCTCATCATCGAAGGAAATGTCTACGGTACGATTGGTTATGTGAAACTTTGTCTACTGAACGGTGTTAACAATTTCATAGCATTCGCCTTACCTGAATTTTCTCTTTCAACAGGCTGGCAACCGAGTTAACACTGGTAATGGAGTTTTGGTTGCTGACGCCACCCGAACGATCGAATTCGTTGGCAATCATTTCTTTCCGGGTGTTGTGTAAACGGAGTACGGCAAGTGGTGAAACAGATAGCCGACGTTTGGTTCGTAAGTATGATCTTGAAAAGAAAAGTCAAAAACACGAAAATTAGAAGTTGTGCGTGCTTCCAAGAGATCGTTGTTGTTTCTAAGGTTGGAAATATGCTTCAGGTGCCCATGCACACATGCAGTATTTGGAACAGTTGCTACGCCCCTTTGGCTTATTCAGTTATAAGCGTATTTTTAGTAGCTTTCGAATGACATCAAATTTGACGATATTTGTCACTTCAACTGGACTTAAAGCAGAATTTTCGGATGTAAAATCACTAACTTTTAACGGCCATAAAAGTCCACAGGAAAGTCGAAGCATAGGAAGACGGGGCTCGTTTGAAAGCTACTGATATTACCTTTCGATTAATACTAAACACGATAAAATGGACGGTCTAACAAATGTGGATGGGTTTTGTGTTTTAGAAATACTTTTTGACTTTGGGCCAGTGCCAGCGCTGTGACGTGAGGGGTATAGGACTTTCTTGTACTCTATCTTATACTCCCATCTATTCCTTACCCAAAGAATCACGAAAAACGGTTGATTTTTCACTGAGATTTTACTCACGCCGTTTTTTCGGATTTTTGAAACACTGTTCCCCGTTTTCGGCCCGTCACATGAAAATTACTATTTTATCCGTGTGGTGTGAATATCCTTATTTTCTCCCTTCGAATGCGGTGAGAAGATGGAGATTTGTTGATGCTCTCTCTAATGACAGGTCAGGTGAGAAATGTGTTATTGTTTTTCCCATAGGGTAAACCAGAACAAGAGTTTTTTTTTTCTCTTTGCAACTTTGTTTTGATTTTGGAAAATGGTGAAACAAATTATTGATGTGTTGTTTCGTGGATAAAAACAGCTATTCACGCTTCGCACGGATGAAAAACTATGTGTTCACCTCGGGTGGAAATAGGAAATTACAACTCGCTCTTATTGGAATTTCCTATTTTCTCCCCTTGGTAAACAAACTAGGTCCCACCTGTTGGGTGGGTCAGATCCCTTGACTGTCTGAACCTGAACTTCTTAATAGATGTTGTATTGGTAATGATTTATTACCGGTCTAAATCTCTCATTAATAATTTAATTCTGTTTTGTTTTACTGAAAATCTTTGTAAAGTCTTGAGACGTTGTAAAACGATACTAATTTTTGATTCACAACTTCATTTTCTGTTACTGGCCTGGTTTTATGCTCATATTAGACCGTTATTGTCTATAAAATGATGAACGCCTTCAATAAAATTTAAACTCGTGTGAATTGCGGCCCTCGCTTCGCTCTGGCCGCAAACTTCACACTCGTTAATTTTTTGTGGTTTATTCGCTTTTGTTAACAAGACAAAATAAAACAACAAGAAAGACTTATTGAAATAGATCAAAAAATTCGTTTAGCAACAGCAGCTACATCGTTAGACCAATATAATGTATCTTGAAACCTAACCTCAGGAATTCTGTGCTTTATCAAACATTTTTCTTTAAATCGGTTCAGAACACTGTAACTGGGGACGTTGAAGTTAATTGCGGCTTGTCAACTTTCGGCACCCTGGACTTTACTTAAATCGTCAAGGAATGCCTCCAAATAAATTTCTAAAAATCTAGAATTCCGTTTTGGATTTTTAGAAATTTATTTGGAGGCATTCCTCGACGATTTAAGTAAAGTCCAGGGTGCCGAAATTTGACAAGCTGCAATTAACTTCAACATGTCAAAGAGCAGAAAAGGCTTTTTCTGAGAACTACTCCCAGATGGTTGAACCGATACCATCCATTTTCGAACTTGACCTGAGGATTTCAACACTTAATCAAATAAAAAAAAGTTTTTGAAAATCGGTTGAACTTTGCTCCAGTTACGGTGTTAACAAAGAGCAGAAAAAGCTTCTTTCGAGAACTTCTACCAGATAGTTGGACCGATACCGCCCATTTTCGAATTTGATCTGAGGATTTCAATGCTTCGTCGAATTAAAAAGAGTTTTTGAAAATCGGTTGAGATTTACTCAAGTTATCGTGTTAACAAAGGGCACAAAATTTTAACATTTAACGTTTTTTCATCACATTTCAATACATTTTTAATCATAGTGAACGTGTTATGTACGGTGTATTTGTTTTCGTAAAACCCATGACTTACAGTCAAGGGAATAACCGTTCTTGAAAAACGATAGCTTCAACCGTGTATGCAGAAAAAAAAAACAGTAAAGGGACCTAACCCGACCTCGCCATAGCGAGACAAAGTGATTATCAATCTCGATCAAGTACTAAAGGAATAAAATCATTTTTTGAAACACATTTTGATTATCTATTAAGTATTGTCTAACCGCGACGACGATATAACTCTTTTCTGTACATTATTCTGCTCGAGACGTTAACAAAACATGTTCCGAGTGAATTTACAACAGCTGAGTTGATGAGTTGATTATTATGAATGATTGAATTAAATCTTCGTTACACGTATACACAGAGAGTGCAAGTCGTTTTGGTTTGTGTAAGCATATAAAACATTAGAATGTCGTGTGATTTATTGTGATATAACTTCCTTTACTCTATTAAGACTCTGGTAAAACACCGATAAGCCACTAATTGAACGATGTCAAGCAAAATTTTCTTTTCGTGTTTTTTGTATGAATAATTACTTGTGCAGTTGTGAGTCTTATGAGAATATCACATTCCTAGAACGGAGTCACTTTTCAATCACGTAAGTTGGTGGTCGCAAAAATAAATGGAAATTCAAATTAAAATTCACATTACAATTAAGGCTAGAATTTTCCCGCGTAATTACTCTCAAAATTCACATTTATTTTTCTATCATTACTAGAGTCTCTAACTACATAGTCCCTGCCAGACCTTAGTTCAGTCGAATTACTTTAGAACGTTTGATAGAACTATTTACCGGAAAACTGATTTGTCAATCCACTTCCACCGTGTTATTGTTACGCTTTAGGTATAGACATACTGACTAATCCAGACTGAACGAATTTGAATCGTTCCAGCTATCTAAACAATCAGAAAAACTGTCTCTCTTCAATTTGCAACAAATTGTTCGAATCAACACCAAGGAAATATTGTACAGAAAATTCTCTTCTTTCGTCTGATATGTTATGATCGTTATGATGTAGGTAGATATAATAATAAGATGAAAAAACACTCGCAGAGCATTCGACACCCGAAATGTGAATATATTCAAATTGCGTTCATATGATGAAGATTTTACAGCGGTGTAACATTACACAAGTGTGATGAGTATAACGATGTTTTGTTCTGTCTGGTCGCGCCGTGAATGTAAACTCTTAATCGTAAATTAATTGAGTTACTCGAAAACATTTCATTGATGGGAAAACCCGATTTATAAAAAGACGTAGTAATTCTTGTCACAAGAATCTTACTCATCTGTAAAACATTGTACACCAGTTTAGCTGAAACTTATTGGAGTAAACTGGTTTTTGTAGTGTTGTGCGTAGGTAAATCATTTAAAAAGTTTAATGCGGTTTGTGACCTGAATTTCAGATTAGTTATGCCTTGACGTTACCACGGTATCCTTAATCCCATTTTGCGAGTTTACACATTTGTCTCAATATTTATTAACACAAGTATAAGTGTTACGTACCTGTACTTTGGAACATCATCATCACTTTCGGTTTCTGAGCTCTCATCCTCAATGCTGACGATTTCGTTAACATCACTTATGCTGACACCGTTGCTTTTCTGAAATGGAAATTGTTTTCGCTTTTATTTTGTTTGTCTAATTACTTGGTGTATGTGTTACGTTGTCGATCTCATTTTCTTTCAAGACAAATCAATAGAACTGAAGACCAGAACCATTTTACCTTCTCACTGTTATCAATTGATGGCAGATCGATTGGATCGTTATCCTCGGGAGGTCTGTCGATAACGATTGTTGGAACGGGACAGCTTAACGGATCCATTACAATAGTTCGTTTAAATTTCGATGTGGATCGTGAATTTTAAAAAAACACCAGAGACACAATTTGTCGTTGTGTATTTGCCGATTAGAATTTGAAAAACGATATACGTTCATTATGCTACAAATCTTACATTACTTTTACACAAAAATGTAGATTGATACTTTTTCGAAACGGAATATTAATTTACGATGGCAATACGTATGATGAGTATTTATTCAAAATACACGTGAGTGTTTACTGTTGAACTAATTTACATCTTATCGGTATTAAAAATTCGCGGAAACTAATTCGGTTTTTATTTTCTTCATTGTTTCACCCAAACAGTATAGTAGCTTTTTGTAGACTATAAGCCTTGGCTTTGCTGTTTCTTACTAATTTTTTTTTTAAATATTTTTTTTAACGATTCGTCTTGTCACAAAAACGACTATCTCTATCGACTATATTTATAACGCTTTGACCCTTTTACTGATACTCTTGTAACTCATTACAATATGCACTTAATAAACAGATTTTTGTAATGAAATCTGTGAGTTATATTACACAAGTATCTCACACGAATGTCGAACAACAACTGAGCGAGAAATATGGAAAAACATTTTATCAGAAATTAGCGAAAAGAATCAGAAAGAATTAACTTCAACACATGAACCACACGCTGGCGTATAATAATTTACTAATTAGTTTGATTACAGGCTTTTGTTGCAATTTATTCACTATCCGTTACAAAAATGATAAAAATTTATTCGGAGATGGAGGTAGATACACAGAATTAAGAACGTGATTCGTCCGAAACATTTTCAATGATTCTCGCATGGTGTGACGTAATTAAAATGAAATTAAAATTTTATAGCACTCTCGTGAAAAGAAACGATTTTTTTTTGTGAATGAAGTATCGATCCATTATTCTGTAAATAGACAGGACAGTTTTAATATAGACACAAGATGAATGACGAATTAATTTGTGTTTCGTAATAGTTTTGCAAACAAAAGAGCTATATTTTGTAAAAATAGAATTTTCAATCAATTTTATCAACAAATGGAAAGTAGCTTCAGTGAATGTTGCTATACAATTTGTTTTAACAATGTTCATTAAAGAATGCAAGAAAAGAATCTGACTACAATCAAAAAATAACAACAAATTACAGACGAAACAGCTGGTTGCATAAATCTTGAAACGTCTCCACTTAGAATAGTTATTTGTTTACCAAGTGGAGATAATAGGCAATTCCAACAAGAACGAGATCAAAAAACTGTAATTCGCTCGATTTTGACTCACCTATTCCGCTCCAAGGCGAAAACAACGTTTTTCACGTTTCTTAGTGACAAAATGAAGGGTTTCATATGCAACTATGAAAAAAATCATCTTCTTGTCGAGGTACAAACAACGTTTTTCATTTGTCGGACTGAAAATGAGCGAGTTTTGATATTTTTCTCGGGTTTTCGACCTCTTACATGAATTTTTTTGAGTATCTGTTTTGCATGATTGATTTTAGACATTTTCGCATGTTACTATGCCCTCACTTCGTTCGAAATAGACAATACACATCAATTTACTTGAAAATTTACACCCTTCACATTCACCATATTAAATTTGTTTAATCGAATAGTCATGGAAAAATTCATTCAAAACCGTAAAATTCATTCAAAACCGTTCTCACACGATAAATCGTAAAGAAATGAATTTTTTCCCGCGCGATATATTGGGAAAACCTGACATTTCATTAAAAAAAATCATGGCAAAATATGTCGTATTTCAGTTGTCCGGTGCAGAAAATGAATTTTTGAGAGAAAACTGCGTAACTTAATCGTGTTCTATTTTTCTGCGGAAACGGAGGCAAAACGGAATGAAAACGAAAAACTTTATCATGCGATCCGTGCTCGGACATTAGTAGTAAACAAACATTCTCTCCGTATAATAAGTGAATTATGTGGGAAAACAGATGAATAGATCATTTTCATTATACGGTACTTGTCAACGTAACCCCACTTAATTTTTCGTCAAGTAGTCCTTAACCTCAATCAATTGACGTTAACTGCGTTTAATTTACTGATTTTTATATGAAAATCGTTCGTTCAATTCATTCGATATTTTTCGACATGTCTGACAGTTGGGATCGTGTATGACGTTTACAAGGTCATGAAAATGATCTATATGCAAGAATTTTGCGAGTAAGAAAAGAAAGAATGAATGCAGGAGCCGTCAGGAAAACTCATTATTTTCAGTGCATGTGCGGTGTTAAAACACGAGCTTTTACATTAAAACGAAGTTGTAAGTTTTAGGTAGAGCTGAGTAGGAACAGCCTATAGGAGGATGGAGTTTAGAAACTGCGAGTAAAATCTATTACAATTTAGTACTTTTCTTCATCAAAAGTCTGCTGTCACTGAATTATTTTTTCATGAACAAACTTCACTGCTGTGACATTTCATGGGAATGAATCAATGTGAAGTTGTTACACAAAAAAATAGTACATTGATATAGGTTTGTTCCAAGGCCATTTGAATTGTCAAATTTCATCCACAGAACCATAACCTCAATAACATTTCTGTGTAGATCGTGCAGGCGACGTTGCTCGATTTGTATGAAATATCATGTAAGCGACGTTGCTGTGGATGAAATTGTCGTTATTAGGGTTGTCAAAGTTCGTGTTTACAGTTACTTGGAACAAACCTATTGAAGTACAATAAAAAAAACTGTGGAGCCTCTACAGGCCAACTGACTAGGCGAATGCTCAATACACTTTAATTTAAGAATTTTTAATTGTGTTGGAGTTTGTACTTTAATTTTTTTTTTAAATATAGTTTTTATTATCACTTCTTTTTACACTAGTGTGAAGTACAAAATAGGGCTCATATAGCAAATTTTTCTTACAATAGAAAGTTTAATTTAACAAAATTGACTGTTAAAGCCAGGGCCGTAGCCAGACTCGAATATTAGGGGGGGCTGAAGCCCCAAAAAAATTTTTATAAGGGAATGCGAAAATTTGGAAAGCCGAATTTCAATTTATTCGTTTTTCTTACAAGGTTGCAATTAAGTGACTTAGTGAATTTTTTCGAATAAAATATAGCGTTGCACAAAATTCAATAAAAAATTATTTTCTAAATATTATCGATACTTATCGTCAAATAAAATATTTCATTCATGAAGAGATCATTTTAGAATCATGAGTTTTTGCTGTCTGAAAATCCTGAATTTTGCCTGCAAGTTCTTCTCAGTAGAATTTTACTAGAATTTTCTTTTCGACTGGAATGAAATATTAAATAGAATTGTTACGAATTTGTACAATTGCAATTTAAGCTTCACAAAAAACAGGTTTGCTCAATGTGTCAATTGCAGCAAAAGTTCATCAGAACACTTCGTCAGAACAGACTTTTTATTGCGATCATTTCGGAGATATAAGTTACGGCAATTCGGAGGCGATTTCTAAACTATTAATAGTGTGTCACGTAAAAAATCTTTCAAGCTGTGTTGAGTGTAATATTGCATTTACAAAATTAATTGAAAAAGCATTATCTATCTTGGCTTTTTAGAAGGGGCTCTTCATAGCTCAGGGCACCCCCCTAGATACGGGCCTGGTTAAAGCGCTAACCAGTGTTTGTACAAAGTGTCAAAGCTCACGAAAATTCGAAAATGTCCACGCCAATGGGCGTGTGGAGGCAACGTTTTGGGCAGCAGACTCACCTCAACTTTTATCTACACCAGATTTTGGGAGAATATTCACGAAAGAATAAGAATAATTTTGTCAGAATTCATACAACCTAAGTGCCAATACCCTAGCAACAAAACAAGGAAAATTAAGGTGGTAAAACTGTACAGTGATAGAAATATTTACACTTTTAAAAATAAATTAAATGAAGTATGAGGAGCGTGTTGAAAATATTACGTCTCCTGTTACAATTTCGGTGTTCGAAAATGAATAATTTGTGATTGTGACATCTTTTTTGTGTGTTGCTACGTCATTTTGGTGTTCAAACATGAAATAAATTTTAAAATTTGTCTTTTTCGCGTGACGTCGATATTGCTTTAAAAAAGAACGCGTCATGGCAACTCTATTACAAAAAATCAGTGTAACATTGTCAAATGGTATTTTGACATGCGTCAAAACGAAGTTTGGTTGCTAGAGAGGGTATTGTAATATGCCTACGAGTGGAACGAAAAAGTACAAAGAAAAAGAAATTTGCTTCAGCTGGTCAATTCATACAAACAAAACTGCTTATACTTCATCATATGATCAGTTTTGTTTGTATGGTCCACTAAATCTGAAGTAAATTTTCTTCAAAATTAACTGACGACCGCTGTAACATTTCAGTGTTTTTCTTGTGCGCCAAAATGTTTGCAATGAAGTGCAAGCAAAATCAATGGGAAAATCCATGGACACTTCATCAAGTCCATTTAGTCAATTCCGTAGCTATTGAGATTATCTAAATTATCTTAAGTTGTCGTAAAAATAATACAATCGAGCTGGCTACTTACACTTTTTCTTATCTTATCACCAACATAAGGCCGTTGAATTGCTTCATTATCAACCGTGTCTAAGCCCGACGGTAACGACACCGAATTTCTTCTAAAATTTCTGCTGATGAGGTTTGATGAGTGACCCAACGACGACATGGGTACATCCCCATCTGAAGACTCAGTGGCTGATTGTATTCTGGAATGGGTAACCGTTTAATAACACTTGCTAATCGTTCATCAACCGATAAAAAGGGAGAGTACTTTTTTTCGTCGAACTTCAGCTCATCAATGTGTAGTCCGCGCCGTTCGATCAATGAAATTTCACGCATGGGTATTGTCGGAGGAGGAGGTGATAGGCTGCTAGCACTGCTGGCCAGACTACTTAAATCCGATGCACTCAACAATTTCTCTTCGAAGTCCTCGTAGGCTAATGGCACTGGTTTTGCTTTATCTTCAGACATTTTGGTGTGTAATTAGTACGCTCATCAACAAATTCGATTGTCTCACTACACTAAATTCACTTAATTCACTAAATTACGCGTTTCGTATTACAAGCAATCATTTTAATTCACCAATGTCAACCACTTTTTATCAACTGAAAAAGATTCAGATTTCAAGATTACAACTACCGTAATTAAGCTGTTCTAATTGCTTGTTATCGGAACCATATATTGTCATGTGGTCTCACCATTGAGTATCATCGGAAAGTATTCAGTTTAGCGTTTGCGTCGTATTAGATGTCTACAGTTTGTTCGTTGTGTAACTTCTATGTTTTTTTTTTTAAATTTAATTAATATCGTAATTTAATTATCACATATATGCTACGAATATC
The DNA here is from genome assembly GCF_014529535.1 of Bradysia coprophila. Classification (NCBI taxonomy): domain Eukaryota; kingdom Metazoa; phylum Arthropoda; class Insecta; order Diptera; family Sciaridae; genus Bradysia; species Bradysia coprophila. The sequence goes on along the minus strand of NW_023503501.1, from coordinate 525,518 downwards.
ACGTCACTGTAATGCATTCCATCTTCGCCGACCTACATAATTTCCGATTTATTACACCTCCAATTCTGTAAGCAACAAATTAGTTCGACGAACGTCTGTGTACTGATTTTGGACAGTCAGTGTAATGGTTTTTGATAATTTGTTATCGATGAACGTAAACACGGTTCGGAACGAACAACAAACAAAAAATAATAAATTTTTATTTTGCGGTCGTTATGTGGTGTAAGAGTATGTATAATTTGCCAATTATTTTCTCATTCGTCACACAAAGAATAACGTCCCGAACTTGTTACATTCAAATTGACTTGCGTTATATATTGTCATGTCGATTTACTTAAAGTATAATACAATTATGACATTGATAGCCGGAACGCAATCATATTATGGGAAAGATAGGTGAAACTATAAACGATACTGACATGTACGCTATCAGATATCAATATTTTTCACAATAAAAATGTGAATATTGTCGTAGACCACATGTAAATTGCAGTTTTTCGTTTCAAATAATATTCCAGCAGTTTTGACGAGACAATTGAATTAGTTATATATTGCTAAGTATATAGCTGGTTAGACAGTAAACTTTGATTTATTCAACAATTTATCATTTAAATTACAAATGAATATACCAGTTCTGTGATAATTCATCTAAATCACTGATTCCACACTCTACAAATATTGAATAAATATTAAGATAAAAATGTTATTGTCGGATCGTTTCACGTGAACATTTCGACGAAATTCCGCAAGGTACTGAAAGTGGTTATCTTCCGAAACAGAAAATGTTTTACCTAAATATCCGCACAGTGAAAAAAATGCGCGATTTGGTCAATTCGTTAACGAAATTGAAGATTCGTAGACTTAAATTCTCAACAATTCATTTTGATTGAAGCTTTTAAAAGCTTTTTTTGGATTAAAGCTCAATCCACGCCATTAGCCGTATAAATTTATGAGTAAGAGATAGCTTTTGTCTCCTTTGTTACGATCTGTCAGTTTTTCTTTTTTGCGATTTAGAATGGAAATGAAAACTATAATTGAGATATCTTTGCTGTTTTAAGTGGTTTTTCATATTTTTTCGGACCAAAATGTTTTAAAGTGTGTTTGGAATCGATTGACATTAATAAAATAGAAAAAAAATATTTTCACACAATCTGTTAATGCCAATCTATTCCAAACACATTTTAAAACATTTTGGTCCAAAAAAATATTGAAAACCACTTAAAACAGCAAAGATATCTCAATTTTAGTTTTCATTTCCATAATAAATCGCAAAAAACAAAAACTGACAGATCGTAACAAAGGAGAAAAAAGCTATCTCTTACTCATAAATTTATACGGCTAATGGCGTGGATTCACACCGTAAGTGTACCTAAAATTTAAATTTTAAGTGAACGAGTTGATGATAAAGTGAACCAAAAAATACATTTCAACCGAGGGGTGACGCACTTACATTTAATCCATTTAATCCATTAAATCCATTTAATCCAAAAAAAAAATTTTTAGTTTTACCGAAATAATTAGGCTACCCACCTGAAAAATTTGTAAAGTGATTGCGAAAAATAGATTTACACGATCCCCAGCTTGTTTAAGTACTCGTGAGGTATAGGAATTTTTTTTTTTGTTAAAAATGGTATTAAATTTATTTAATCCATTTAATCCACTTTACACCGAAAACACCTAAAAGTGGATTTTTTCGCTTTTTAACATTGTAGTATCAGTTGTAGTTCGTGGTTCGATCAAAATCATCAATTTTTAAGACTTTTTACAGTACTTGGTAAAATGAACTTTTTTCCTATTTAATCCATTTAATCCAATTTTTATTCCATTTAATCCATTAAATCCATTTAATACCATTTAATCCATTTAATCTAGAAGTGAGTCACCCCTCGATTTCAACGCTTCCTTGTATGAAAATGACGCTGCGTTAGGAAGACTTGCGTGAGAAAGAGTTTGAATTTCGACCGCACTTACGGCGTGAATTGAGAGTTCATCTGTTCGGACGTTCACTCGTTAACGATAACGACTCCAAGAATAAACGACAAGCTCTGACTAATGTGGCTAGCAAAAACATGTTCAACCAATTTAATCCAATCTAATGAAGATATTTAGATTGAAGTAATTCGATAGTAAAACAAATCAGAATTTATTTTCCTGAATTTGTTGGAAATTTTTCAAAATTCAAATTCTCTAATGGCAGGGTTTATGCCGATACCGATAAGGATATAGGTTCAATGACTGTAGAAAGTACATAAATACTTAGAGTTGTGGATGATCTCCCTTCTACTTAAATCTTTTCTCAAAATTAATAAATTATTATCATTACCACTCGAACTAGGACGACGCTACCTGACTTCAACCTGAAAATTACTGACCTGATTCCTAGAAAAACACCCAACGTGACTTGAATGTGATTTTCGAAAAACCATTTTGTCAGGTCAGGTCTTAGAGAAACATAAAATTTTCATAAAATTTTTCAGTTAAATCTAATCTGAATCGAGAGAAATGATAGCAGGTGGTAAGCACCTCATCTCATTTCTCTGACCAAAAATAATTGGTCAAATGGGTGGAATTTGTTGTAGTTTTGCTAAATTGGTTAACCTGCTACAGACGGCAGCTTATGACCAGTATTATTATCTCGGTCTATTACTTCCATGGATCAAAGTATTTTTCATCGGTTGATTTCAAATCTTGTACTTCAATTTTACTATTTAAGGACTATATTACACAGAGCTTGTCATTATTTTCGTCGTCGGTATCGATAACAGATGAATAGCCGTATGTGACAGGTTAAAGAAACATACAGTCAGATGCAGCGAAATTTCAGCTGATCTATATTGTACAATCAAAACTGTTTATAAATACGGTTGAAGCTGCTACACACAGTCGTGTCAGAACCGTATAATATAAACAGTCACCTCTATGAATTCTCTGTCTCTAAAACTGTATAGTAGGACGTTTGACCACTGTTTCGATCTGAGAGAAAATCAAGTACGTCTTTCGACGTTTTGCATTAATATACAGGTCAAAAATACCATTTCTCATCAGGCCAGTGGTGCTTGATACAATGTTCTAGGAACACTATATCAACTTACATACGAACAAGTATAGCGAATTAAAATCGAAATGAAGTTCTAATCTAACACTATCCTTCCAGACTCATGGCGGTCTTATGGTTGAGCCACCAAAAAAAAATTAAACAAAGTTTTGGCTTTTGTATTTCCTACGATGTAGATATTATTGACTAGTAAGAGATTTTCTGTGAATAAATTCTGAAATAAATTCCTTGCTTCATCTAACAAAAATTAGGAGCTGACATATTTTGAATTTTTTAACAGTGTGTAATATCATAATTTAGATAACAAACTAATGTGCTAACCAATATAACACGACGCGATGGTAAACAAAAGATCGTCTAGAGATGTGTTTGTGATAAATGTACATCTAGATATTAAATGTGTCTTTGGATTCACAACAAATTATCGTAAAGACACAGACTGTGCGGTGTAGAATACTTACTGGTTACTCTGAATAATTGTCAGTATATTTTTGTTAAAGGAATACAATCTTTATATTATTACTGGAGCGAGCACAATGAGTTAGACGGTAAGAGAAATGAGTGAATTGTCTCTACCAGCTTATTGATTGAACTTTCGCTGGTCAAGTCAATAGTAGTATGTTGGAAAATATTGTCCAGTGAGAAATGCTTTCATGCGATTTTTGCAAAGTCTAGCTATTTACAAACGTTGAATCATTAAAAAAAAAATTCTTCTTTTTATGCATTAATTATTGCATTTACAATTACAGATGGTTACTTTCGATGCAACTGGCATTTCCTCTTTGGATGGTCCTGGAAATTCGTTAATTTGAGCGTCAATCTTCTGATAAAATGACGAACCAGTGGATTCGGCAACAAACAAAAGTCTCAGACGTGATGGAAAGGATAGCATCTCTGAAGTGAAATTGGGCAGGACACATTGCGAGAATTAACTGGAATTTTGTATTGCTGGATCTGGAGCAATCAATTTTTGGATGCTGTATTGCTTAAGTTGACAACCAATCTTACAAATGACAACATCAATTTTGTCAACTTAAACAATAATAGTCGCAATATTGAGCCCAGATACAATCTGCGGCCACGAAACTAAATTCTTTTTTGAAACTAATTAGAATTGTCAGTGATATTAGAATCAACGTAAGTTCCAACGAAGTTTATCTCCAATTTTGAATCGCTTTGTCTATAGAAAGTTTGTATTGTTTTAGCCATAACTATGGCCAGTAAATCGACCGAATGCAAGGGATAAATAATAAATAATTCCTTGTAAACGAAGTGGTTTCATTGGTTGTCAACTCAAGCAATACAACATCCAGAAATTTATTACGAAAATGACAGACAAAACATAATGAATTGAAGATTACACCACTAATGGGCAGATCACCAGAAAGATGGACGAACTCGATCAAACTGGCAGCAAATGGCAAAATGGATCGTTCAGAATGGAGGACAAAATGGAAGGCCTACATCCAGCAGGGGATATCAACGGGCAGATTAAGAAGAAGAAGAAGATCTCACCTGTTACGTAATTAGTTTTTTTTTGCCAATTTTGTTGATCAAATTTATCGAATCATCTGATCACGGTCCAATAGTCTCCACCGCAAAAGCAACAAATTTATAATTCTCTGATAGGTCCATGCTTGGTGTCGGGGAATCTCGCACACGCGATCATAGTATGCGTCCTTTTACGACATGTAACGAAAAGTCATGACTCTGCGAGATTCACCACTTAGAGGTGAATCTCGCACACCATGAATTTGTGTGGTGTGCGAGATTACCCTACCCCCCATGCTTTCGTTTCTGAGCAAATTCTGCTGCCGAACACGATTTCACATTATTGATAATGTAAAGCTCAAAACAGGTATCGAAAACGTGTTTCGATGAAAATTCTCTTTGTTATAGTTTCGTTAAGCATCAAAGAACAAAGAAACTTTCGGTCGAAACACGTTTTCGATGCCTTGTGTGTGTTTGAACTTAACTGGCTGCAACCATATCGATACAGGTGGCATTCTAAGCCAATGGTTAGTTTCATTTATGGAGGGAGAGTTGTGTCACGAACAACGTGAACGTTTATGATCGTATTTTTAATCAGCAACTACAGCATTTAATGGATTACTAAATATTTTCTTTGGGTCCATCACATTATAATTTCCCTCTATTCCATCTACTAAAACATAATGAATTTGACTGCTTTGCGATTTCAGTGCCGACCTAACGGAATTTTTTCAAACTGCTTGATACATGTTTCTCTTGCTTTTTGTTTACATTTACAAAAGGTCATTTCTGAACGCACTTCAAGTAAAAGTGATCATTTAAATTCGTGATTTTCACCAACAAAAGCATATTTTCAACATGGCATCAGATTTAAATCAAGTAAAAGTCGGTCAGCAAGTTGTTCTAACCATCGGAGACAATGGAAGACTTGAAGGTGATTATTTCGGTAGAGTTTGCGTCATCAACAAGGAAAAGACTCGTATTCACGTAGGACAATCACACGATTCTTTTGTTGCTGTTGAGATTGGTTAATTGCACGTTCTGGTTTCAGTTGAAAGACATTGAATATGGCCCAGCCCAGCAAAAGCTGTCTGGAACCAAACTGTTTTTCTTGCCGGAGATATTAGCGGTAAAAATTATTTCCGATGTTGAGGACGACGACAGCGGAAATGAACGAACCGAAGCTACGTCAGAAGATCGGATAAAATTCGAATTGAATGTCAGACAGAAGGAAAAAATCCAGAGTCTGATTAGAAACCGTTGTATGATAGAAACTGTTGGCGACGAATACGACAAAGCGCTGGAGGACATTTCCCATTATTATTTTGTGGGATTAACAGCTCAAGTTGGAGATGGTGAATCCGGATACGTCATTTGCAGCACTCCACACAAAATTTATGGCTTTAATATCACAACAATTGGAGGTATAAATGGCAAATTCAAGGAATGGTTCGAGTCAGACACATACACGAAGGTTGTACGCAGCGCGAACACCTTGGAAGAAAATCTGTTTTACTGCCATGAAATCAATGTTAGAGGCGTATTTGACACGAATGCTGTGCATAGAATGCTCGAATCGCGCGTCGAACTACCGTTAGAGTTGGTAGAAGAAATGGACTGTAGTAACGTAAGTGATTCAATATTGTCCTCTAATGAGTTAAATTAAACAATTCGATCATTTAGGGTCGTTGTCGTGTGGACACACTGATCGAACGTACTTCAATTCTTCTTAAGCTCCATGATTTCTTAACGGAGCACCTGTTAACGAATGCATACCAATTGTTTCAACTGAATATGGATTATTTCCGGAGTATGGCCTCAATTGATTTGCAACTGTATTACCGTCGTGGAAAATCAATTGTACCCGATATAGCTGCACCACCATTTCAGTCCATAGCTTTGAACATAAGGTCTCAAGTGTAATTTCTGATTTTCGATGAATTATATTCGGGCTGTACAGTGTACACAACTCGTAATGGTCAACATGCAGGCAATGTTCAATTAAATGATCACAAACTTCTACACGAAGAGCCAATTTTATTCAAAATACCTTTAGATTGTGGGTTTTGATGTGACCAAACCAAACAACAAATTATAGACCCAAAATTATGAAATATTGTGAAAAATATGTCGTGTCGTCCATCGAAAACAAAAGAAATTTTTTTGAGCTGGGATGGTCAACATCCGATAATACGAAATCGTCGTTATGTTTTTCGTTAATCCCCACAGTAAGTGAGTGCGTTTCCTTCCGGGCATTAAAATCTGCGGAAATCCCTGCAGTCCGAGAACCACCGGGTTCTTCAAGACCAGACGGAAAAAAACCTGACGGAATGGCGTTAATTCCTTGGGCAAGAGGCAAATCAGCGCTGTGTGATTTCACATGTCGTGACACTTTCGCACAATCGTATTTGAACAAAACGTCACAACAAGCGGGCCATGCAACGAATCAAGCAGAAACAAAGAAAATTGACCACTACAGTGACCTAGCAGATCGTTTTATTTTTATTACTGTCGCCACTGAAACGTCTGGAGTGTTTGGTGATACTGGTTTGAGATTCATTAAACAAATTGGCAGCAAAATTGCAGAGGTCACAAATGAAAAATGTTCGACGTCATATCTTATACAACGTTTAAGTGTAGCCATCCAAAAAGGTAATGCGGCGTCAATCATGGGAACAATACCTCCATCCAAGAATTTGAAGGAAATATTTTATTTATAAAAACAATGATGTAAATCAGAATAATAAATTTGAAACAACGTTAAAATCAACAATTTCATGTAAATGAACTGTATAAAATCTATTTTTAGCCCCATACGAAGTACTTGGGGCTTATAAGATTAATATGCCGTTTGTAACACGTCGAATTGGAAGCAGACAGTAAGGGCAAAGCATTTGGTTATGTTCATAGATGACGAATCCGCAAAAAAAAAATGTCCGTCCGTCCGTCCGTCCGTGACCCCTCTAGCTTGAGTATATCACAACCTTTTTTCAAAATTCTTTTTTTTCCCCGATTCGTATCGACAAAAGTAAGGTCAAGTTCGAAAATGGGCATGGTAGGGTCGGCCCCTCCAGAGCTAGGGCCCTATAGGTGTTTTTCAGTCTTTCGACGATATCTACCGAAATACGCACGCAATAGCTGCTTGTGATGTATCAAATGAAAGGTATTGACGAGTAGAACAAAGTTGCTGAACATTGTTTTTGGGTAAGATGCAACGTGGGCTTGTTGGGAGGGCTCAAAGGTCGTTACTCGGCCCTAAGTGTTTTTTGCACACAAATCGAGTAAATCTCATCCGATTTTGCTAGTTTTAGTTTTTTATGGAAGGTAATTGAATACCGAAAAGAACGTGACGAAAAAAGTTTCAAATTAGGGCCCTTGGACTAAGGCCGCTACTCGGCCCTAAGTGTTTTTTGCACATAAATCGAGTAAATCTCATCTGATTTTGCTAGATTTAGTTTTTTATGGAAGGTAATTGAATACCGAAAAGAACGTGGCGAAAAAAGTTTCAAATTTGGGCCCTTGGACTAAGGCCGCTACTCGGCCCTAAGTGTTTTTTGCACATAAATCGAGTAAATCTCATCCGATTTTGCTAGTTTTTGTTTCATTTGAGAGATAATTAAATGCCGAATAGAATGATGGCAAAAAAAGTTTCAAATTTGGACCCTTGCACTAAGGCCGCTACTCGGCCCTAAGTGTTTTTTGCACATAAATCGAGTAAATCTCATCCGATTTTGCTAGTTTTTGTTTCATTTGAGAGATAATTGAATGCCGAATAGAATTATGGCAAAAAAAAGTTTCAAATTTGGGCCCTTGCACATAAATCGAGTAAATCTCAACCGATTTTTTTGAGAGGTAATTGAATACCCAATGGAAAGTTGGCAAAAAATTTTGGGTTTCTAAAATAATGTCGTAAATTGTTGATTTTATTTGAAAGGTACTTCGTACGGGCTTTCGTAATTGCGCTATGCGCAATTTTAAAAATGAACAGTTTCAGTAAATTTGACAATGCCCAACTTGACTTGCATTTTGGTAACAGACGCATTAGAGGGTTGTAGACGTATTAGGGTTCCGGGCTTATTAGGGCTAAGGACGTATTATGGTTGCGGACGAAATAGGATTACGGGTTGTACGGGGCTAAGTCGCAGCAAACGCTCCGACTGTTCTGATGCCTTGTTTCTCTTACACTTTTTGACTGTTATGAAGAATGTAAACCTTGTTGATCGCGCACTTTCGTTCACCACGATTATTGATCGTAGATGGGGCGGCTTCAAGTGCTATTCGAATTTTATTGAAATCATTATTGAAGGTCTTGATGTTTCATTCTCACGGAATGTCATCGAGCAACAACCAAAGTTGTACGTAACAATATGACTGTAACTGCATTTTAAACAACGTTTAAAACCACATTGGAATGACACACGAAATCAGCATTACCCTTAGTAGTATCGATTAGATCTCCATTCTTGGAATCACTTCCTTTAGCTCGTAACATGGCCTCCTCTCTTGAAATGTTCATAGAATTCATATGACGCCGAGTCAGGCGCTCTGTGCACTCCATTGGATCGCATTCCAGGAAAATCTTTAACTGGAACATTTCACTAACCCTTTTCCATGCGGCATCATCGGTGTATAACAAATAGTTTCCTTCCACTAAAATCACACGAGCATCGGCAGGTATTACAATGTCATCTTCTTTGGGATCCTTGAGCGAATGGTCAAAAGAAGGTACACGAATTTCATCGCCGGATGCAATACGTTCCAGGTCTCGGTAAAGTTTAGCCGGATTAAATGTCCAATGTGCACCACGGCGAGAAAAAGCATATTCAGAATTGGGTAGTTGACTCAGCTCACTTCGGTATAAATGGTAGCCATCCATTGGCATCACAATTACACGAATTTCATTGTTTGTTCTATTACACATCACATCTGCGATCATATTTGCTAGATTTGTCTTTCCCGATCCAGGCCTGCCGGCTATACCAACAATTAATCTCTCAGATGAATTCATATCTTTATATTGCTTGATTATACGGTCGGCGATATCTTGCACTTCGTGAGACGGAACGAATTCTTTATGATTATCGGACATTTTTAACTGCATCAGTTGGTAAGTTGAAAATTGAATTATGTAAATGGAGCGTCGGGTATAATAAAGCCGAATAGTTCTTTCACTGAAGCTTCAATATTCTCCCATTCCCAAAGCATCCAAGAATTTATGACAGTGAGTGGAATCAATGACGCGCCGTCTGTTCACAACTACAGGTTCAACGAAAGTACATATTTTGATTCAATTAATTGAGATAAGCGATTTGAGTGTAGAACCTACTCACTTAGTTTGGAAAGTCGATAACTTGTCAAATGACGAGAACATAGGTTCAACTAAACAGTCTCGTTTGTTTCTTTGTATTGAAGATATTTGGAGTAAACTTATCTGACGAAGAGACTGTTTTATACTAAATGTATACAATTCGTTCGAGTGTACATACGGGTGAAGAGAGACGATTCGGACGATACTCTTATGAGTAACATACGCTCACTTTAAAGTCGCAAACTGGAAATTCGTAAAATGTACACACAAAAAATTCAATTTCTTTGATGGCCTGATAAATGAGTGAGTATGTGCTGACCAGAGATATTATAATATGGCGACTGGAACGACTGACCTATGAATTTCCAATTTACAGATGAATGCATTTACTTTCTGTAATTCTGACATTACCGGCCTCTTTTATAGAATTTAGTGCGATCAAGCGGTGCGTAAATGGATTTTCATACGCATATTTCACACTTGTGCGTAAAAGTGTTGACAATTTTCAGTGCTAAATTGAATTTTAATCGGTTTATCACTTCTGAAATGGTATCAATTCATTTAGTAGAGTCCTATGTGTGCAATACACGATAGACGCACTTGTCGATATCGTACTTTCGAGTGACGATGGCTCAAAGAAACAGATTTTTAAGATGAAATTTTCTCTGCCAAAAAATTGAAGAATGATGTAGATAAGGATCTAACTGGAACTAATAGAGGCTGTCCTTAGCTACAACTTAAGACAGCATCCAACTTTTAATAATCCCGAATTTTCGAGAATTTAATTCACTAAAATAGGGCTGATGGTCTATGGTTCTAATATCACTTATTCTAAGAACTTCTTTACTATAATCAGAACCATCGACTTCAGTTAAAGAACTTCTTTACTATACGTAATATCAGAACGATCGACCTCAGCCCAATTTTAGTGAATTAAATTCCCGATTTAGCTCAAAACATTAAGAAGACCATAACATTACAACGGAGGCACCTCGATTTATTGTTGGATAAACACTATGGATAAAACGTAATGGGAAATTTAGGGAATATTCTGGAATTTACTTCTTCCAAAGTATTTTAGCAATGGATTTCCGAGACAGATGGTTTCGTTTGGATTAGCATCTCCATACAAATGACACATACTAATTTAAAACAGTACATAATCAGTGTCAGTGTCATAATCAGTGTTAAACAATGTCAAAGCATCAGACCATATTCTCCGTGTTTGATGCACGAAAGAATATTCAGCAGAAAGTCAATAATTTTTGACAAGTGTCAGTGTCAGTTTGACCAGTTGATTTAAATCGATTTTGATCAATAGTATGGATGATTTGTAGTAATTAAAACATGACCAATTTCTTAGGACTTTGATCACTGCGACTGCGACTGCTTTCTGATTGTGTCTAATAGAAGACAGAAACTTGAACATTGTCACTTTTCTAAATCTCCATGGATCCAGCTCATGACTCCTTCTCATTATTTATCAAGAGTATAAAAGGCCGCTGTAATTTGAAGTCATTTTTACGCTTTCCTAATCATGCCTCCATCTGACGGTTAAGTGTGAAAACTCAGCACAACAATAATGATAACAAAAGCAAAACCAAAAAAAAGGGGCGAGCAGAAGTGAAAAATTATGTCAAAAGAAATGTTCACTTCTTTCACATCTAGAGCCATCTATCTGCATTGCTCCATCATACAGTTGACAAGTCTAATGGCGATACATGAATAATTGGATATGGGAATAATGTGTTGTACAATAAGCTTCCACAAACAGTGAAATTTAAGAACAGTCCAGTGAATAAAATACGTGAAATGCAGAGCTTCGGGCCGCGCGTTGTAACGATTTACAAAACGGAAACCGGATTCGGTTTTAATGTACGTGGTCAAGTGTCGGAAGGTGGACAATTGCGAAGCATAAACGGAGAATTGTATGCACCACTTCAACATGTTAGTGCTGTTTTAGATAATGGCGCTGCGGAAAAGGCTGGAATCAAGAAAGGGGACCGAATACTCGAAGTGTAAGTGACCGAGTAACTTTATTTTGATACACGTACAATTCCATCAGCACAATTTCTTCCTACCAACGTATGTTCAATGATGACACAATGAATCGATCGATTTTTTCCTTGTAAATTCGTTTTTATTGTGTGTATGTGAATCATTCATGCAATCTTGTTTGTGACTTGTAAGATTTGGTATCACAATACCATTTCCAGTTTTATAACAATGTTACATCAATGGTGCCAGTGTTGTTGAAATGCCTGTGGGAGCAATTTCTTGTTTTATCGTAATAACAATTATGTTAGCCAGTTTTCCGATTTGTTCATTTTTCTTGCGTCAATTTTCTCGCTTCTTGTTGTACAATGTACAATTAATTTTGGCTGGTGGTGTATATTTACTTACTCACTCTAACATGTTATGTATAGCACAATAGCACATACTGTAGGTATAGAACAACAGAAAACGTTCTTTGCATTTGTAGCTCATTTACGACTTTCAAAATATTCATAAAGAAAATGCCTTTTATGATGTAAATTACGCGGACATTAATTAATATGTTGGCAGACCGAAGTGCCGCACCAAATTGCTTTGTATTGATTTTATTTATCTGAAAATAAACATTGGTCTGTTTGTTTGTTCGTTTCTTTGCGTAAAGAGATGCAAATTCCAAATTTTTCATGTAAATCGTTACTTGCTCGTTGGTCTCTTAAAATAGTCCAATGTCCGAAAAAAAATCAAAGCAGCTCTCTAGGTCGAGTGATTGACATTGACTCTTGATTTCGATTGAATGATCCAAATACTCATCCATGACCAGTCATCTAATCGTTTTTCTTGGACTCCATTTCATTACCTAATTTCGAAACGAATGTTGTAATCACATCCAGGTATTCTATAATAGCTGCAGGGCTGTCACATCTCTTAAAACTCCTTTATATCCAAAAAAATTCAAAAATCCTGCTAACTGATAAAATGGAGCTCTAAGGGCAGATTTCGCCAATAACGGTCTGTTGCGTTACGATTTTTAAGACTGAAAACTCTAGTTTCAAGAAAGAATCAGTTTCAGGCATTAGATTGATCCTTCCACTATTGCCTCAAAGTGTTAAAAATTTGATCGGAGGTAACTGGTCATACAAAACTATTGCAATTGGCGGAGGTCTCCATTTTCAAACGCATATTCTACGGCGTTCTTCGCTAATAACGAATCTGTTCCGTAGTTTTTCACGCTCCATCGTCTCCAGCAAGTTTTTTTCGTCCACCATAGAAACTCAGGCGTCCGCTGTTAGACGGATCCTGAAAATTTACCATGAGCGAACCGTTGAGTTATGTTGAAGGACAACCAAAACTTCCGGGTATGGATAGAGCGGGAAAAGCTGTGGAAAAAATCCGTTTCCGCCCGTTGAAAAATATTGATAGCGGAGGTTGTTCAGACGCCTTTAAGTTCCAATTTCAAATTCCAATTTTTTAAAACATATCCAAGTAATTGATGTTATCACAACAAGTTCAAATCTCACCTGCAGGGCAGGGGTCTTCCTTTCTTTTTCACATATTTGCATTTCATTTTGAAGTTCTCTCTCGATTACAATTGTTATTCAGAGTTCCATACTCGAAACATTAATTAAAACATTTCCTAAACCAAGCAAGAATCTCCTAAAATACCCTTAAATCAAGCATCACCAATCAAAAAACTCCTAAAATCCTTCTTAAATTAGGCCTCCCAAATTCCGAAAATAGGAGGCACACTGACAAAAAAGAGTTGAAAATCTTACCATGAGCAGGTAAATTTTGTCTACAAAACTCGCCATAGCTATCAGGCCTCATAGTAAAAATACAGCTGTGGCAGATAATGTACATTATCTGGAGACAAACTTACCTGTTACATGTACGATTTTTAGCTCTTTTTTTGTCAGTACATTCTAAACCGCGGCAGTCAGCGCCACATGCAAAATACACAGCTGCGACAGATAATGTAAATTACCCGGAGACAAAGTTTCCTGTGACAGGTGAAATTCTCAATCCTTTTTTGTCAGTGTCAAATAGCTTCCGACTTACTTCGACCACCCATTACCTATTAAATGCGTAATCAATTAGACATTTCTGTTGCTAATAAACTATTTGCAAACTTTTCCGTCGCAATAATTCATCAAGACATCTTCAACTCATTAGTCATTCGTTTATGAAGTGATCAGACACATCAGAATATAACGTCTTGTCAATAATTCTTTTCATGTATTGTTGATTGGTTATATTAATAGGCATAAGTGTTACGAGAGTTTTCCGAACCAAAGGAAAATCGCAATATACATTCGCACAATGTATGTAACAAAAATATAACGTTCTATCGGTATCGTAGCTCAAATGATGTTAATTAAGCTGATCCAAATCAAATTGTATTTTGTGCCAAGCAGGCAATTTTCACGTGATTTTTTTCTATTTCGTTTCAAGAAAGAAAATCTTGAGAGAAAAACGGTTCAAAGATTTCTCATCTTCTACACACGCCCTGCCAGGTATATGAACACAAAGAATGTTTATATGCAAAGTTTTCATACATGTCGAGTATGATGTTACGACAGAGTTTTAGTAGAGTTTATTCAATCGTCTTTGTCAATATTGATAAATTGCTGTGCAAATATTGTTAAAGTCAACGAGTAAGAAGGAATCTGCACACAAAGACAAATTTTGTAGCTAAATGCCCACTTTGAAGGATTTCTGATTAAAATTTGCCTCGTATGTTAATAACCTCCCATTCCACATTATTTTCGTAATCTTGGTTACGTCTCTCCGTCTCATGCATATTAGTGCATTCTCTGCTCCAGCAGCGTAATGTGAGAATGTTGATGCTAGAGGACATTTTGAAAATGATATCAAAGATAATTGATGCATTGTCAACGTAAATTGGTTTTGTTGGATATTGAAGAGATGCCATGGATATAATTTCATTTGGTGGTTGTTTGTGCATATACACGCCAACGAATAATCTGAATAAAGTGCAATTGATTGCTATTCGCTATTAGGTTATCGCATTCATGGTCGTAAAGCTGAAACGACCTCGATACACTTGTGCATTTTATGAACCTTGTTTTTTTGATGTGGTCCCAAGATGATTCGATGTCTATGAGTTGAGATTGTTAGTTGATGTAGGGAAAAAATCTTGCTTGGTTTGTTGGAATTGAAATGACGTTCCTGCTGTGATACGAATACTTTTCGGTAGACGTGAGCGGGTGTATTATCCATCTCCATAAAAGAGGGATTTTTTTAAAAATAAGCCTGGCTCTATCGCAGCTGTTTTTAACGGTGGGGTTTTCATAGCGAAGTGTCTCTGAAACCGAACTCGTTGAATTTTTATATTCGCTGATTCAAACGTCCAAAATAGGCTAATTTTTGTACCAAATATACGGCAGTTATAATTGTTGCAAATGCGGGCATGGGGGCTCAATTTCTCGGATCTGATTTTTTTGAAAAACAGTCTTCCGAAATCGGACGCAATTTCCAGTGAACACTTTTATTTGTTCCTAGAAATATATTGGTCACTAGAAGCTAAAACCACTTTCCAAAAAAATTCGACTGTTGTGTCGCTAATGGAAACCTTTTCTTATGGAAATTTCTCTAAATGCATGAAACTACAAGGTTGTGCGGGTTGTCAGTAGAAAGGTAATTACATGTACTTTCGGGCAAAGAAGGTCTTATTGGGTTTCAAATTCATTCACACTGAAAACACTGAGCAGCTCAAATAATTGGCAAGAACTTGACTATTTGATTGAACTTCTAGCGGTTCCTCTGCATCCGAAACGCAATGACAACATCAAAGAACTATTTTGCCTAATCGTTACTGATCTCAGCTTTGATATGACACCACGCATGCATGGATAGTGTCATCACGATAAATGGACATTTGAAGTGTGAATTTGAGAGTCAGACCATCTCCGCGAATAATTCCGGGCACTGATTTGATCAAAAAATATTTTTTATGCAGCAACTATTGCTGCAAGCTTTCGGTTGATTCATAAAACGTTCGGTTTTTCGTTCGAACGTTCTCCTAGGTAGTAGCTGTCCAATGACCTCCCATACCTACGTTTACATTAAATAAAACGGCCGTAAATTTGGTCGAAAAACTAGTGTTTTCATCACTAGCTAATAAGCGAATACAAAAATTAAACGTCTGCGGTTGTAGTCTATTCAGGCCAATGGCTGTTTGGACATATAAACAGACCATGGTTAAAAATGCCGCCGACGGAGCCAGGTTCACTTTCACAGAAATCCCTCCAAATCCCATTTAGCGAAGACTAGATCTATTGACTTCAAATTTAACATCGAATTCGGCACAAAACATCTCCATTTCGAATTACATTGATAAGGAAAAGGTCATGTCATATAAACGACTGAAGTGTATACACAATGTTACGCGAGATATAGATTTGTGTACAATAAAATTTCCAATTTTCAAAGAATGTTATCAAACTGAATGTGTATTACCGCGGTGCGGAACTTACTGTATTGTATCAATTCAACACAAAAACGTTGGGTGTTCAAATGTGATAAGGATTCATGAGTGTTATTCTTTGCGTGATAAATTTTCTGTACACAAATTATGGTATTTGATTTGGATGATTTATTTGCTTTGCTTATTCGCTTATGATATAAGCCGTATGTTCTGCATATTATCAGATTCGAGATGAACGAAACGGAAAATGTGTTGACTAAGCTTTTCAGTGATTCGTTACGGGTGAGGTGGTAATCTAAGGTAACTGAAAACTGGATTCGAAAGAAAAGAAGAAAAGGAAATGCTGGAAAATTCTAGAAGTGACCGCTAGCACCCACCTTTGACTGAACTCCAGCGTGCCCATTTAAAGTCTTTCTTACCTTTTTTCTTCAATTTTTATTCACAGAAACAATATAAATGTCGAAGGGTCCACACACAAGCAAGTAGTTGACCTAATCAAATCTGGAGGAGACTGTCTCACATTAACCGTAATCTCAGTAACACAGCAGGTAAATTGGTGGTCAATATCAGCGATTTGTTCGTCCATTTTAAATCCCATAAAAATTGTGTTAATTCTAGGAGGCCGAGAAGCTCGAACCTCAGGAAGATGGTGCATATTCATACATTGACTATTCGGAAAAACGTTCTCTACCCATTAGCATACCCGATTACAATGTCATCAATCGGAAAGGCGAACGCTTTGTGACATTCAACATTCACATGGCCGGTCGTCAGTTGTGTTCACGTCGCTATAGAGAATTTTCCAATTTACATATGCTGCTGAAGCGGGAATTCAATGGATTCAATTTTCCGAAATTTCCCGGCAAATGGCCATTTCAACTGTCCGAACAGCAATTGGATGCTAGACGACGCGGCCTGGAACAATATTTGGAAAAAGTTTGTGCGGTTCGGGTAATAGCCGAAAGTGATGCTGTACAAGAGTTTTTGACCGATTCCGAAGATGATGTGTCATCGTCACCTGTTGATATTAAAGTCATGTTGCCGGACCACGAAGTGGTAACGGTTTCTGTACGAAAATCTGCCAAAGCTCAAGCCGTTTGGGATCTTATAGTGCAACGAGCCAACTTAACCTCGTACACTCAGCAATATTTTTATTTATTTGAAATAGTGGAGTATAACTTCGGTGAGTAGTGTGTCATTGGGGGTCCTTTGTTCACTCATCAGTCTAACTCAAATTCCGTTTCAATTTTCAGAGAGAAAACTGCAACCAGATGAAATACCCCATCAATTGTACGTGCAAAATTACAGTACCGCATCGAGTACTTGTCTATGTGTTCGACGGTGGCTGTTCTCCATTGACCGTGAATTAACGTTGCCATCCGGTGAACAAGCAGCGAAATTTATATTTTATCAGGTAAGCCATTCACCGACCATTCGTCAGTTGCTCTTGATCACTTAATCGAAACGAAACACCGAATTAGTCCGTGGATGAAGTAAACCGTGGCAATATCCGAGCAGATGGAAGACTGTACGAACTGAAAGCATTACAGGACGCAAAGAAAGCATCAGAGTATCTGACATTAGCCCGAACATTACCGGGTTACGGCGATGTGGTGTTTCCCCATTGTGGATGTGATAGTCGCAAGGAGGGTCATGTCATACCAGCTGTTGGTAAGTGTGCAATTGAGTGAAACTATACTGTATCAGGGTGGGACGATCAGTTCTGATCTGGTGATCCTTTCTCTCCCTCCCAGTCATCATTGAAATCAAGCGTAGCTTCGGAAAGTCTTATAAACAAAGTCTACCAGCATCCCGAATACCTTTCCTTAACTCATTCCGTACAGCTTGGGTCCGTCTACCATTTCTGCAGAATCTAATCTGCCTTAGCTAGCTCATCCGACCTTTCACGTCCTTTGACCCCAGAGTGTCCGGGAAATCAGGCCAAACATATGTGACTGCTCGGACCCATAAGGCATAAGATGTAGTCCTTACACACTTCAATTAGCTTGGAAGTCGTGACGGGAGACAACAGCTGATTGTTCGCTCATTGTGGCTGTATATCTGTATCTCACCCGTTAGACGAAGCTTCCGGCATCTTGAAGTCGTTGGAGCGCTGTTGAAGACGCTGGCCGTACGTGGTTACATTGGTTATGTACTATCCTTCAACCACAATGATCCCAGCCTACATTTAGGCGAGATATCAATGAAGCACATAACTTTCCTGGTATAGTATTTGCATACTTCGATGCGTGGTTCGGAAGTCACGTTAGGTCTGTGGTCCAGACTGCGGCTGTAAAAAGCTGTTAGTGAGGTCTCTAAACGAACAAATCAAATCTATCCTAAGTGGAACTGGTTCTCACTCTGTCTGTGGAAGGTCACCAATGTCTTAACATTCAAAATTAATTCTTCATATTGACTCGTCGATTCGACGCTGGTTATTAACACCAACTTCTTCGCCATTTCAGGAATGAAAAGTTTTCGATTGCACGCATGCCGTGAGGACGGAAATCTCGAAGCTCAAACCGTTGAATTGACATGGGACACAATCACCGAGTGGGAAAGTGATGAAGAATCGATGGCATTCTGTTTTCAATATAGTCGCAACGATAAACCATCCAGATGGGTTAAAGTTTACACGCCATATGTAAGTGCCTGCAAGTGAATTTATTGGGATGAGTGCGACGAATAATTTTTGTTTGTTTTTTTTTCATTTTCACCCGACCAGCATTCATATCTAGCTGATTGTTTCGATAGAATAATGGAAGAGAGAAAATGGAACGACTCCGGTGATTAGCGCGATGTGTTTCTACGCTGTACCTAAACAAAGGAAATTTCTCTTTGTTCGAGCATAATTATGTGAAGAATCGATCATCATAATCGTAGGCAAACCACCACTGATATTTGTTAAGTGAATTTATGGATTTTTCTTCCTTTCTTTTTGTTTGTGCTTAGAAATACAAAAACGAACGGGCTAAGCTGAATGAACGTTTTTCTTTAAAAAAAAAAATCACAAATTTATAAGCAATCGATTAGTGAATTATACAAATACCGCTTGAACTTATCGAATCGAAATGTTAGCATTCCAAACAAAAACAAAAAAAGTTTTCTTTTTTAGATTAAGCAAAGAGTAATTTAGTATATTGTGTAGTGTAATGAAAATTGTCGACGCATTTATTTAATCCACAGACACTCGAACCGCCACACATACACAAAAAACACAACAAAAAAAACATTTAGTCGCTCAGCCACCCGCCGTTTTTCGTATTTGATTAGCAGAAAATGTTGTAATAATTTTCCAAAATGTAATGTCCGTCGTTGTTTGAAAATATTGTGAATTGTGAGGACATTTCGTTTTCAATCGACTAACGCATTTAGTACGACGAAACCTATTTAAATATCAAAAATAATCGCTCGAAAAGCAACACCAAAATCGTACACGCTTTATCAGTTTACTTGTTTAACATTACACATTGCGCGTTCATTACTATTTTTTAAATGTTATAACACATTTAGGTTTATGAACCCCTTTACAATATATGGTATGATATTCGCATGAAAAAATTTAATCATTTAATTTATCATCACAACAAATCAAGTGATCTGCAATGTTCTCTGCTAATTTTGTTTTTTCCTTTGTCTTAGAATTAAGTGAAAAAAGAAAAAAAATTATTACAATTTTGTTAGATGGCCATACTAAATTAGTGAATCTTTCAGTTCAAAGATTTTGTGCTGATTCGGTTCAAGTTCGACTATTGTACACTGTAATTACATAAATGATATCTTCGAGGCTGCGTTTGAATTATTCGGAATTTTAATTCTCAAATTCCGAGAAGTTCCTAAAAATTCTTAAAGTTCTCAAGATTTTTTAAGAATTAAATTCTTTAACTTTGACAAATTTCTAATATTTAGCAATTTTTGGTTGTTTTTAAAGAATTTTTAAGAATTTCATAAAATTCTCGGAAATCTGTAAAACGGTCCTAATATTTTGAGTTTGAGAATTTTAAGATTTTTTTAGGAATATTAGGAGGCACCGAAGCTTAGCTAAAATTGTAGCCTTCATTTCACTTTTGATGATATCTTTTCATCAGAATCCGTTTTGAAAAATGTACGACGTCAGTAACGACCACGAATATGATAGCTTTAAGAAACCTCACCCCTTGGCAAATTTCTAGCCTACATTTGTGCGCAAAAATATTCCTTTTTTTAATGATTTCTCTGAACTAAAATATTTTTTTTGAAAAAGTAAAACCAATAAAGCATGCAAGAATGTGTTTCTTAAAAAAATTGGTTTGTGGTTGATAACTTATCTCACTTGGAGAAACCTTTGCAAAATATGTAAATTACACATTTTTGCAAGGGTTTCTCCAATAAAAGTGGGTAAAGCTAAGACTCACGAACCAATTTTCCCTTTATAAGTAAACTCAACTCAATTTAAGTTTGCAATTGGTTAGCACTCTACAGTTTTAATCGTTTCACATCGTTCTACATATTGTCAACAAAAGAAGCGTAGTTTCACCCACACGTACGTGTGGAATTGAAGAAACGTAAAGACAAACGCTACTTCTTTGTGGTGGAATACGTGTGGAACAAATAAAACGAAAAAAGAACGAAATCCACCAAAATTACATTCTTATGATTTTACAGTTTGTTCAAAAATGAAATGCACAGTTTTTAGTATTTCGAGATATTTCAAAATTGCAATCTGTCAGATAGTAAAGGATGCGTTTAATTACCCGGCGCATTAAAAGATTTGAAATTTGAATGATTTTTTCCACAGCTACATATTTTTGCATGTTAAGTTTCTTAAATTTTTTGCAAATAGCATTTTAATAGTAGGAAACTTAGATTTCGTAGGAAGAATTCGCGGACGGAAAAATGTAAATTTATTTTGAGTCTGAGTATTGTTCTACATCTATGATTTCTCTTAGATCGTGTTTCTTTTCAAACAAATCGATGGTCTTTGAATACTCAAATCTGTAGAAAGACCGTCTGCTTCATACATTTAGCAAATTTTTTACAAGAAGTTTTATCAGCACTTGGATAAATTACGATATTGGAAACACGAATAAGCATCAGGGAAAAAAATTAGTCAACAATTATTTTCTACTAATATATAAATATTTGGCACAAATATGTAAATATTTGTAACAAATAAATTCGCAATTTATTTGTGACAAATATATAAAATATAAAATAATTTTAAATTATTTGTTATAAATATTTTAAATATTTGTGACAAATAAATTCCAAATTTATTGTGACAAATATTTAAATTATTTGTGACACATATTTTATAAATTTGCAACAAATATTTAAATTATTTATTAGAAATAAATTCAAAATTATTTGTCATAAATATTTCAAAAAAATTGAGACAAATGATTTAAAATATTTGTCACAAATAATTTTGAATTTATTTCTCATAAATATTTGAAATATTTGTGACGAATATTTAAATATTCGAACCAAATTTTCAACATTAAATTTGCTTCGAATAATTGAATTTTTTTCCGTGATGATTTTTTGCTGCTAATTGAAGTTGAACAGTTAGCCGATGTACAACACCATCGCCTTCTTTGAATAAAGACACGATCTAAGAGAAATTATAGATGTAGAACAATACTCAGACTAAAAATAAATTTACATTTTTCCGTTCGCAAATTCTTCTGACGAAATCTAAGTTTCCTACTATTAAAATGCTATTTTCAAAAAATTTAAGAAACTTAACATGCAAAAATATGTAGCTGTGGAAAAAATCATTCAAATTTCAAATCTTTTAATGCGCCGGGTAATTAAACGCATCCTTTACTATCTGACAGATTGCAATTTTGAACTGTCTCGAAATACTAAAAACTGTGCATTTCATTTTTGAACAAACTGTATGAAAAGATTTTAGTTTTTATAAATCATCAAAAAATGGATATTTTTCCGCCTAAATGTAGGCTACAAATTTGCAAAGGGACCATTGCTCTTAAACAAAAATGAGTTTAGTTTGTAGTCGTTTGATTAGCTCTGAGAAAAGTCAGCTGTTTCACGAAATTGTCATAAACTGCTTAGTTTTCACAGAAAATATATGCTTTTTAGCAAAGCATCGTTGCCTCTTAAAAAAAAATTGAAAATTTAAAAGAATTTTCAGGAACTTTTAAGAATTTTAAGAGATTTTAAGAATTAGATTCTTATAAAATTTTTAAAAATTCTTTTAAAAAAATCAAAAATTTAAAATTTTAAGGAATTTTTAGAATTACATTCTTTTAAGAATTCTTTAAAATATATCATAAAATCCTAAAAATTCTTAAAAGTTCTGAAGAATTTTATAAATATTACCAATCATAAGCCCTTCGAGGTCCGAAGCGTCGACGTACATAACGAAAATCCTTTCGCTCAGTTAACATACGAAACAGTGATTGAGAAATCGAATTTTATTATTCAGAGATTTTAGATGAAGACAACGCTTCCGTAACGAAATACCAAACCGGAAACCGGACGTAAATTCTGATGATATTCTCGTTGGATGCGTGTATCGCGCGGGATCAAAGTATATAAACCACTCAAGGTAATGCAAATCCACAAAGCAACACGGAACCCAATTTTCGGCTGAATTCGATAGCAGCACTGGGCCAATTTTTGGGAATTTAGATCTTAAAAACTCAAGAATTTTAAATATTTTTTTAAAAGAATTTTATGGAGATTTTAAGAATTAAATTCTCAAAAATAGGTCCACTCATTGTAACATTTACGATGCCAGTAGAATTTTGGTAGTGTTGAAAGTTGTTCAAATACTTTTGTGCATCCGACAATTGAAATACGACCTATTTTGCCATGATTTTTCATTAAGTAATGTCAGTTTTTCCCGAACTATATATCGTGCGGGAAAAACTTCATTTCTTTACGATTGCGGGAAAAGAATTACATGAATTTTTCTATGACTATACGATTGTTCGTACCTCGACAGGAAATGACGATTTTTTCAGCACACTTCCTAATTTTCCTTACTCGCTTCGCTCGTAAGGAAAACTTAGGACTGGTGCTGAAAAAATCGTCATTTCCTGACTTGGTACGAAAAATACTATTCCCACATTTATGTATTCTATAGAAATCGTTAGCCAAATGAAATACGACTCTGCACGTAAATTCACCCGAAACTTGGGTTACGAGTATTTTTGTGATATACTGAAGATTTGCATTACCTTCAGTCTTGGCATGGTTTGGAATGGGGTATCATTTAAAGAGAGTCATCAATTCATTTACGTGTGTACCAATTAAAACGTAATGTCCAGATCCGAATCAGTTCTTTTTCGTCCGTACTTTTTATTTAGGCAACAATGTGATCTTTTTTTTTGTTATAAAAAAATTGTTTTGATTTTACTGTGAATCAAAGGCTCGAAGTAGGTCTGGTCTGAATTTATGTAAAATCTGAAATAGAATTGACCTTATTTGATAAGATTGTAAGGATTGAAAAACATTCAAATTTAACTCAGGTTAAGGCCAACACACATTAGCATCTAGTGTCATCGGGAATACGATATTTCTATTGTTTAAATCAGCCGGTTTTAACAATAGAAATATCACATTCCCAACTGTCACTAGATGCTAGTGTGTGTTGGCCTTTAAGTATTTATCATTTGTGGTCAGGTTCACAAACACATTGTATTGTTCAAGTTTAGACTGAGGAAACCTGCCCAGTTATGAGCTATAACTCTGTTTTCGTTTCATGCGATTTTTAGGCAGAATCTGGAACTGTTTCAAAACGGAAAATTCCCTAGAAATGTCAGGACATTCAAAAGTACCAGCACAAAAATTGTCAACACAAAAATTGTCACTATCTTAAACGGGTAAAGACGAGACGGAAATTGAAGTTTCATTTTCACTCACGTTTTTAGTAGGACAAATGATGAAAGTGGCTTCTTGTTAGTTCACCGACCTTCAAAGTACCATTTACATTGATTGTCCCTGTGATAAGTCATGTGTATCCCCGTGGATGTTAGAGTTCATCCATAAAAGACGTTCCCAACAGAAAGGTCCTTGGCAAAGTAGGACACGCCATGTTCTAGGTATTGGAGAAGTGCCGACCCCCTCTCTGTCAAGAATTTGAAGTAAATCACGAATATCCTTTATGGACAATTTATAGCAATTTAGTTATACAAGTTGGGAATAGGCCAACTGCAGTCACAAACAAGTTTTAAACTTCAGCTGAGGTAATTTTATTTTAAAAAAAATTACTGGACCTAACCTCAACCTGTTTTAATGCAAACTTGTATGGTCAAGGGGCAAAATACCCGAAACGTTCTTCTAAATCAGGTCAATTCAGATTAGGTCAAAAGACCTATAGGTCCTATAGTATAGGACTTACTGACATATTTTTTAGCCGACACCAGAGTTAAATAAATCTCACCTTAATTTAGTAAAAAGGAATTTGGTGAAATTTAGTAAAATGATTCTCGATATTAGACATTCTTCAAATCTATTTTTCACCATGAAATCATGACTTAAAGGATGTCTCGGTCAGAAATATGTCACTAAGTGCTGTGGGTCTTTATCATAGCTCCAATGGAAACAGGTTCTGGTATTTTCAGGCGAGGTAAAGTTTAAAGTAAGCCTGACTTGTTGTGAGCTTTAAACCAACAGATGGTTATGTAGACAAAGTGTTACTTGCAATATTTCTGTTTGTTTTAGCTCGCCAGATCTTGTATTTTGATTCTAATTTGAATTCCTTGTATCTTTTCTGTTATGCATTGAATTTGGTGAATTTGTAAATTTTGGTGAAATGATAAACCAAATCAAAAGAAACAATTTTACACTTGTTACACGATTAATATTCTAAAAATTGGGAAATCATCTTTAAGAAAATTATTATGAAAAATTTGAATGTTTTGAAACGAAAACAACTAAAAAAAATCTGAAAATAAAAGAAATCCAATAGCAAAAACTATTTAAAAACATTTAAAAAAAAAGTTGTTTATAAAATAATTCTTGTGATGTTTGTGTCCATTTATAATGAAATTAAATTTAAACAAAAAATTATTATTATTAAATCTAAACAAGAAAAAAAAAACAAAAAAAATCTAAATAATTATCAGCATGAAATTATCTAAATTAAGTCAAAACTCAGAAGAAGTAAACAGGAACATTCAAAGTTTAAAAACAAAAAAATCTATTTAATTTATCGTGAAATGTAAATTTCATTTAAAACAAACAAACAAAAATATTTAAAAAAATCTATTTCTGAAAATGTATGTCAGAAAATGATTAACATTAACATTGTATATGATTGAACATAGAAAAAAATCTTCAAAATAAAAACAAATCCTCAAAAAAAAAGATACACTTCAACCGTGTGCCTTTGTATTTTATATTAGTCCTGCGACTTTCTCATTGATTTTTCTTAAGGGTTGCGTATCAATGGTCCATGTCCACATATTTCTCATAATTGTTTCTCCAATCCAACAATGTCAACATATTTGGTATAGCTTTGACACAGTCTGCCAACAAGCGAAATCTTGCCGCCAGAATCTAGAAATACCTGGATGTTGCAAGAAGAAAACATTTATTTAAATAATAAAGGTGCTGCCCTTGTAACAAAGGTTGCTCACAGCGTATCCATCTATCACTTAAGACATTCTTTCTTAAACTAAAAACAAATCGAATTTAACAATAGAAAATCGTCGTCAAACAACAACAAAAAAAATAAGTTTTTCAACTGTAAATATGCACATTTTTAAGCTCGGTCTTATCAAGCTTAAATTGGTTAAAAAAGTCTATCACAGATTTCCCAAAGGATTCTATACCACCGAAAAACAGGCCATGCACTTTCCAATTTCTGTTCCCAAACGACTGTTGATATTTCTCTTTGTAGAACGGAATGCATTGAATGACAGATCATGCACACCGTCCTATTCAACCATATTACTTAAGATACACTCACACTCGTCTGCATAATTGGGAACCTAAACGAACACCAGCGGCAATTTTCACGGCATTTTTATCCAATTGCAAAATTAGTTGACTCGATGGGACCACTTGTAGCCACTTTGGAGAAGATCGAAATTTTCATCAACAAAATGTCATTTTGTGAAGGTATTCTGAGTGGAGAAAATAAGGACAATCACACTGCACATACGAAATAGTTATTTGTTCACAGAGGAAAAAAAGAGTTGACAATTGCCTTTCGATGGCGTGGGGTACAACTAAGTAAAAGTTGAACTGGCACTTAATTTCGCTTTACCATTTAGTTGATGACACGGCTAACAAATATTTGTATCAAAAAATTTGCTTTTGCTTCGTTTCACGGTGGGTTGAACAAAACTCGAGTACTATAAAGAGCCACGGTCAGTTTGCGGATCCAGCCGTTTCGGAGAACCGGTACACATGGTCGTCCGGGACTCACGAGTCAATTTGAATACTTATTGTTATCGCAATTGATTGAGTGACTAATTCTAAGCTAATTCGTGTTAAAATGGCTTCCTTCGACAACCTGGCCACGTAGCTACGACCAGCTAAAGTTGAAAATTCGACATTTTTGAATAGTGTTATCCCCAAGACGAAGAGAGTTTAGCGAGTTTATCTTTGAATGGCGATATTAGTGGATATTTTTACAAAATATATTTGAATTGCGCAATATTTGAAAAAGTTTATTTTCACCATCCTCAGCGAAACTTGGACTCCTCTATCTCCTCATCTACCTGTATATGTAGACCCTTCTTGCAACAAAACAATAATGCCTGATCAGCAATATCAGCATGCAGTGGCTTTAAAACGATACCAAACTTGCCATACCAGACCCACAACAAGTATCTGTTAAATGTTTACAGCAAAGTAACTCTACAACGAAATTTTCTATTTATTATCTATCGTCAAGTGCCCGTTCATTTAGAATGAATGGTATTGTGATCTGTAGTTGGTTAAATTGAAGATCCGCTACCACCACTCAGGTTATTATATTCCTTGGCTTCATATTCCTTGGAGACAATTTTACCATAGGGACGTAATGTAATATTGCGAAGGGGCCTAAAAGAGTATTGTTGAAGAATTCGGCACTGAATAAAAATTAGGTCTAAAGAAGGTACATCAGTTGGTCTTGTTGACCTATCAGTTGGAAATTCCAGATTTTTTTAATATTAATAGGTGTCATTTTAAAATTACGAGATTTCCATCGATGTTCATGTTTACCAGGACCTTGTATACGAACAACATTATCAACAATTTCTTCGCACAATGGAATTGGTTATAAAAAAAATTCAATTTTCCATATTTTTTTAAATTTTATTTCATTTTATACACTCATCATGTGTTGAAGTATAGTAATTTACAATGAAATCAATTTTAAATTTTCTTTATTAGGATGGTAAACATTCGTTTAATTTTCGTTCAGTTGTACGGTTTAAATTTCTGATTTAATTAAATCTCTTCCTTAAAATAATTTTCTTTTTACTTTACGTGGACTTTACACCATTTCTAAATGAATTATCTAGAGTTTTCTTCTTGTTGGATATAGGACGATCTTAAAAAGAAATTTGATTTACAATTTTCTCTCATTTATTTTGTACAATCAATTGAAAGACGAAAAACGAAATGAAAATTATATTTTGTTTTGATGTCAAAAGAATATGTTTACACTAGCGATAGCAAGATGAAAAGTCGATTTTTAGTGTGAGTTTTGTTGATTCGAGGCGAAGCCGATGTTAATAAGAACACTATAACGAGACTTTTTACGTTTATCTAGAGTTATATAATGGATTTTACATGCTAGGAGCGTAGAAAGTAGTGCTAAAAAATGAAAAAATCAATTTCCTGAACTGTCGACGCCCACAGCATGTAAAATCCATTACAAAACTCGGTGTAATTATAGACCTCGGCTTCGCCTTGGATCAACAAAACTCCCACAAAAACTATTGATCACTCGTCGTGTAAATAACGCTTTCATTTCTTTTTTTATCGGAAGAAGGTACTTAAAATTGACAAAAATTCTAAAACATTTTCCCATTTTTTGTTTCTTTTTTTAAATTTTTATTTTTACAGTACAAGTTTCCCTAAGGACAATGTTAAATATTACATTTTCATAACAAAATTACAATTGATTCTAAATTTTAATTTATTAATAATAGTACATTATGTATAAATAAATAATACCCAGTTTACGCTTCTAAATGATTTCACTTTTCTTGTTTCACTTTTGCTTTTCGATTTTTTGTAAAAATATTTTTCTTCATTTCTTTTTACACGCAATTAAGACAACCCGCTTGCTGGACAGTGTTATTATTCTTACAAGTTCATCATAAAATTATTTATCTCATCCGGAACAACTAATCAAAATGAGAATTAAAAAACTCTCCTTTCGTTCCTTTCTTAAATTAGCCTTTTTTGGAACAATTTTTACATTCTACATTTTTGAAGCTTTTTATATCGAAGAACGAATTACGGTAAAATTGTTAATCTAACTAGAATCAGACATTTTTACAATTAAAAAATCTTCCCGAAAATTATAATAAATTTCAACACAGCCCGAGTGAAGAAGCACACCGAGTGTGTATTGGGCTGCTTTTAATAGTCATTTATAGAACAAGATATAATGAGCTGAAAAGTGCGAATTGTGTTGATCCGAGGCGAAGGCGAGGTCAGTAAGCATTCGAAAATATGTAATGGATTTTACATGCCACACACACCGAAAATCGTACTTTTCGTAAATCATTGACTTCATTCGACTCTCTTAGCATGCAGTAGTCATTAACAAGCCTCGGTTTCGTCTCGATTCATATAAAATTCACACGAAAACATGAGTTTTCAACTTTTTATCCCTTCTTCTGTAATAGTATTTTACATGATAAAACGATGAAAAGTAGAGTACGAGGTAGAGGATGTGTGTGAATTGTGTTGATCCGAGGCGTAGCCGAGGTCAATAAACACATTAAAACGAGACTTTTCACTTTTAATCCAAGTTATGTAATTGATTTTTCATGCTGAGGCAGTGCACATGAAAAGTGCAATTTCCGGCGCATGTAGCATGTAAAGTTTATTTTACTGTTCCCGATGAGTGTGAGTTGGTGCACACGACACTGCCCATTCTTTCGTTTACCGGTTTACTTTCATTCCAACCGATTCATTACTTCACACCAATGCACTCTCATTGTATGAAAATTTCCTGTAGAGCGCCAGCTGCAGCGGAAAATAATACAGAAAAAGTGTTGTTTTAATGAGGATTTGTTGGAATTGTTAATCAAAACGTTGTTCTCTTCATAATATTTACGAATGAGAAATCGATTAAAGTCAATAGAAATTGGATGGTAAATTCGGTGTGGTGTATGCAGGTTATTGACCTCATGAAATTTCGAACCAAACTTGAGCTATTTGTAGTTCAAAGAGCGGAATTACGAAAATACATATCTTCGTGATAAAGATGTGGGAGTTTACACCGAAATGTCAATGGTCAAATTTTGTACATTTTTTTTAAAGTTTCTTGATTCATATGATGAATGACTGCTAAGACGTTTTACACTATTTTATGAATATAAATTCTATCAAAGAAGGACAATCGATTTCATTACTTTTTCGGTATACGTAGTGTTTGTGGTATAAAGAGACTAGCACAATTGTCGCGCGATTTTTTTTAAATTTTCTGTTTTAATATTTAAAAAAAATCTTGGTACTGAAAGAACAGATTAAGACACCCACAAAGGCAGTTGACAGTAAAATTTGAACGGTTCAATGGATTTGTTCCATATAAAATGTTTTAGTAGACAAAACGTCCACAAAAGTCGATGGAGGCGCCACTAGAAATTAAGCTGCCACTGCCTTCGTGATCAATTCAAACGTGTAAAATCATGGTCTTTCTAGAACCTAGAGAAAAACTACTTCGATCTATTAATATTTGTTTGCTTAAAATCTTCTGATGTCCATGGCCGAGCCGCCTACAACATTTTGTTTTCGTCGTTTGTTTTTTTAAATGTGAAAAGAAAAGATTTTTTTTACATTTTCCGTTTTGTTTTGTTTTGTTTTTTTATTAAAATTTCTATACGAGCGGCTCTACTACAGCAAATATTTTCTTTCTACTTACATCGATAGTGTAGAAAATTGTGTGTTGTTTGTTGTTACATTAAGTTTGGTTGTTGTTTTGTTAGTAAAATTAATTAATTTTAAAACGATTTGCTGAACAATTTTTTTTTTATTCAATTTTTCGGTCACAGAACTAAAGGCTGACAAAGTAACGATTGGATATCGTTCACATTCGACGGAGAGAATTTTTTTTCATTTCTTGAAAACCATATATTTTGAACAGGAATAAGAGCCGCCACCGGACCTAAGGTTTAAAGTAATAAACGTCCAGGTTCGATAGCATCAGGTCTTGAATTTTCTCGATTTTTTCGAATTAAAGAAAACTCGCGAAAATTCTCTGAAAATTGAGAAAACTTGCGGAAATTCACGAAAATAATTTCGCAAATCTTGTCCTTGTCAAAAAGCCATTGTAATGTTGAATCACCATTGCTGATCCTAATTTCCCGTAAACTTTAATTCCTCGATAATGAGAAGAGGACTGATATTCTCCGGGACTTGCAATTCATGGCTTCCACAATTCACCGGGGATTCCACATGAATATCACTTTCCACTCAATTATAATTCTCGATAATTGTAATTTCCGGACACGGAAGTTTTAATGGAATTTGAATGCACTCTTGATATTTTAGGACATTACCGCATTCCCTTGAAACGGGCGAAATCCTGACATTTTGGTAAACCCCAAATGTCAGCCCTTCCAAGTGAATGCGTCATCAGCTCTGAGCCCTGAACAAGTTTTCTGCAAAAAATTCGGCGAACTAGGAGTTAAGGCCCATGCCCGTGTCAAGGGGCAAAATCATTCAGCCCACAGAAATTGCGGTCATATTGAATGATTTAGCAGCCGAAGCACTTTCGGTCTGTAATGCCCATTCGTGCACGTTTGATTCAATGAAGCAATATATTCACCAAAAAAGCGAACAAATAAGTGAACACCGACTATGATCATGCGACGTTAGTCTCTAAAACGAGAAAAGTGTGTCCTTTCGAGATTCGTCACCTTCGTTGACATCGTTTGCTGAGCCAAATCGAATTGCAATCAATTGACTAAATTTTCTCGGATTTTATTTTGGTAAATCGAATGAAAAAAATTACTCAAAAAAATAAAAGTTTACAAAACACTAGAATAGGATACATCTGGAAGGTGTATTACATGTCGTGATGGTCAAATGTGTGATAAACAGCCCGAAAAAATTGCGAAAATTCGAAATTTACATTGTCATCGTCTTGATGGTTTTCTGTGGTTTGCCTGCACTTTCGTCCACTTAAAATTAGTTTTTTTCATTTCAAAATTCCACTTTCATTGACGTGTTAGCAGTGCACCGGTATGTTGCATTAGGCCACGGTTTTTTTTTCTTCTCCTCTCTCATGCTCATTAAATGTACAAACACTTCCGTCCATCTGGTGCCCATATGTATCACACCCACAACACTTTATCACTGACCCCTCAAGAGTAACAAAATTCTTATCTTTTCTGCGTTACAGTCACTTTCCATCATCGTCTGTGTTCGAACCAAAATTGTGTGTTAATTCGCTCGGAATTTCGGGTGAGAAAAAATTGTTTCTATTCGGAGTCTTCTTCGCGCTCGTCAAAGCCACTTAGATCCGCCGATTGTAGCATACCCCTGGATAATGCGTACTCGATGAACGCTAAATGACAGAAGACATACTGATCGGGCATCTGGATGGAATATGCACGTTGCGAGCGAATCTTTTCCACCGTGCCACGAATATCGGCCGTACCGACATCTTCCAGTCGAGATATACAAATGTCTAATGTGATGAATGTTCCTGTTCATGAGCGAATGTTAGCACAAATTTGAATCGGGTCTTGAATGGGAGGCGATCTTCTTACCAGTTCTACCTATTCCAGCACTGCAATGAACGATTATTGGTGGTCCTCGGCCATGACCAGCCCATGTATCATCCATGTCCTTGACCATTTTGGCTTGTTGTTCTCGGACACGTTGCAGAAAGTTCAGCATTGCCATTGCAGACGATGGCACGCCGTAATCGGGCCAACTAGTAAATTGCCAATGGGATACGATTCGTGATTCGTCAGTCTAAAATATTTTGAAAATTTGATTTCAATCGAAAATCTAAATGGTCAGGTCGTCCGAGCGAACGGTCATGGGGCATA
Organism: Bradysia coprophila; assembly: GCF_014529535.1. Classification (NCBI taxonomy): domain Eukaryota; kingdom Metazoa; phylum Arthropoda; class Insecta; order Diptera; family Sciaridae; genus Bradysia; species Bradysia coprophila. Next base: position 493,041 of record NW_023503501.1, on the reverse strand, counting down.
ACAGCTGTTCGAGTAATTTTAAGAAGCCAGAGTCTCGTTTCAGACACAATTTATCACGGAAGAACGGATCTTACCTTTGAATTTGTAAGCTCAAGCGTTGAAACGGTGTACTCTTCATTCGATTCAACACTGATTGTCCGTACCCGAAAACTGCCGTGTTCCCATTCACCACCCTCATCGGTCTCCCAATACTGTCCGCATTTGGTGCGTCCCCGTTCCAATACTCTTGTCGTCATGACTATCACCAAACAGTGTTGTTCCCAAACCATGCGCCAGAAGTCAGGTGTTGTTTTCGGCAATGGACCTGCAATGCAACAACAACAAAATTATTATTTTGATTGTAAACCAATCGATCCGATGATGATGCACCTACCTTGTGTCGAAATGTAAGCATTCCTTTGCTTATAGCCGTCCACAAAGTTGGCATTTATGTAGTCAGATGTCGGTTCGTCGTCCATTTGCGATAGAATCACTCTACTATGGTCGTAACATAGGACATCTGTGTACCGATTTTTAGCTAAATTAACTCTTATCCTGCCGGCAAAACACGAATCGTCAAAAATCAAACAAAACATAATTTGTGGTAAAGTGACAGCCAACCCACCTAGCATTCGTAAATGTTCCTTCCGGTGCCCTTGCTCGAATTTCAGCATATTCCTGCACCAAACCCTGTCGTCCTCGCGAACGAACCATATCTACAATTTGTTCGATTGTTTTCGGATCACCTTCAGCACCGGCCAAACTGTCATCGTCACTAAAGCCGGACGAGGCGCTGCTTGGTGGATTTTCCGAATAAAATTCGCTCAACTGGTTACCATCCTGGTGATTATTTAACTGTTGCTGATTGGTTGCCTCGCAAACATAATCGTTTGACACCTGCGGTCCGGCTGGTTGCCCAATGTTGGCTAATAATTCGTCCTCACGATTCGTCATCGATTTGTGACAATGAGCCAACCTGAAGAAAAATTGGATTTCGGTTAAGTTTACTGCTCAGAGGTCGGTAATGTCGGCTGAAGGTAGTTACCATGTGGAATGATTAATCTTCAGTGAACCACCAAGATGGATTGGTAACGATTCACGTGGGACGTGTAGGCTGAGTTGAGGCACAGACACGGTGAAGACGCGTTCACGCAGCTTTTCACGTACAAATAGCCGTAATATTTTGAACGGTGCCTTAAACCATAATGGCGAACTGAAATTGGTATTTTATTGTGTCAAATAAATTCGTCTGCATCGAATGGAAATTTAACGAGTCCATAGCACTCGGTCTAGCACCATCAAACAATTTATGTTAACGACACACTTCCATTACTTCATTTTCATTGCAAGCCATCATATAACTTGTTTATGAACAGCCCGAATCATAGAATTTGTATCGAACAACGATACCAACACTGTACAAATTCGGTCAGCATGTATGCGACTTGTTATTCGAATTTTCTTCCTTCGAAATATCAAACATCTGCCAAACACGGCGAAGATGAATATAAGAAATGGAAATCTGTGTCAAATGATGCAAATAATGTGAATTGCACTCACCTCACGATCAACACTTTTTTAAGTCTAGCTGGATAACCTCCCTGAAAATGAAAGAGAACGATTGATTAGTATAGCTCAACGAAGTAGATAATTCACATTTTTGTGTACATAAGTTTAAGAACGATTGCAAACGCACAAAAAAAAAAACGTCAGTACTTTTTTCTGGTTGGCAGAACGAACTGTGTGTATTCCAATTCGCAATAGAAACGAAGCACCGAATTTTGTAAACAACAATGGCCAAAAATAATCAATAAATGGAAGACTGTATACGCAATCCATACATGTATATAACGTACAATTCGTGCATATTATAAACGCAGAATGTCCTCTGTGCATATGTATTCGTTTTATACGGCTAAACATCCCCGTGGTGTACATAAAATGGATTAAGTGATTGAGGGGTTGTTTTTGTCAGCCGAGTGGCGATTATTTTCGGTAATGCTTGCATTCGAAATCGGTCGTATTAAAACGCTTTACCATACATATACAGTATAACCCTCTTAAATTGTACTTTGTGCAACCGATACTATGTTTTTGATGGGCTTTGTTTGGCACAGTATACGATGAGTTTCGATGCGTTAATATAGTTAGGATCAAATTGTTATTATGGAGGTGCCTCAAAACTAAATTGCGGTACCTTAGGAATTTGTTAATTTGTTCAGGAATTTTATGGAAGTTTTAGGAATTGCATTTCTGAAAATAGGCTCTGGTCACCAGAGTCTGGTGTTTATTATTCGAAAATGCACGTACCTCTAGTGGTAAATAATCAAACCAACTACCTATAACATCGATTATTATTGCCTTGAGAGCAAATACAATGAGCTGAGCATAGAATAAAAGATGCAGGAATTTGTTGTTGTTTCGCTCGTGTTCTGGGGTTTGGATTTTTGTTTTTAACATCGATCGAAATTAAAAATTTGACAGAAAATGTATGGACGTAGTCGTAGTGCCATTGTTTTTGTGTGAAGGGAAGAATTGACACTATGTCCATACATTTTCGGTCCGATTTTTACTACCACTCGATGTATAAACCAGACCAAAACGTATACGATTTGTCGTCGAGTTATATTCGAATCATCGGATGTTCATCGGCGATTCACCGGATGTTCATCGGCGATTCACCGGATGTTCATCGGCGATTCACCGGATGTTCATCGGCGATTCACCGAATGTTCATCGGCGATTCACCGGATGTTCATCGGCGATTCACCGAATGTTCATCGGCGATTCACCGGATGTTCATCGGCGATTCACCGGATGTTCATCGGCGATTCACCGGATGTTCATCGGCGATTCACCGGATGTTCATCGGCGATTCACCGAATGTTCATCGGCGATTCACCGAATGTTCATCGGCGATTCACCGGATGTTCATCGGCGATTCAACGGATGTTCATCGGCGATTCACCGGATGTTCATCGGTGATTCACCGGATGTTCATCGGTGATTCATCGGATGTTTATCGGTGATTCACCGGAAATTCATCGAATCACCAAAGATTTGTCGGGCGATTCACCTGAGGTTTGTCGGGTGATTCACCGCAGATTCGTTGGGCGATTCACCGAATATTGAAACAGTGTACATGTTAAAGTAGTCGACTTAGCATTCTTATAAATTCTAATTGAGCTAAATCAATCACATTGGCATTTGTAATAAGAATACAGCCACACCCGCTCCATACACAGAATCTAGCGAAGCTAAAGGAAATTCTATTGAAGAACAACTTTCCACTTACTGAAGAAATTATGAAAGTTTTCCAACTGGCCACGTCGGTCCCAAGGAATGACATCAAAAACTCCGTCGCCGCACCTAAATATTGTTCCGTCACTTACGTTCCCAAATTATCAGAAACATTGCGTCAACAAGTCAAACATTTCATCCGAGAAGTCGTTAACAAACCAGAGAACAAATTAGGAAAATCATCTTTCAAGAATAAGGACAAATTGAATCCAATGGAAAATTCAGGTGTCGTGTATCAAATAGACTGACTCAATTGCCCGTCAAATGCGGCACACGAAAACAGCAGAATCGAAATGCCTGTTCGGAAACTAATTTGGAAAAACCGAAACTGGCATCGGTATTAGCTTACCACACATAATCAACTGGTCATCAATTCGATTGTGACTCAATGTCGACAGAAATTCAAACAAGAAAAAGCTACAAATATCACATCATCATCAACGGCGACCGAGCGTGTAATTAAGAAACAGATTCCGCACATGCAGCCCCTACATATTCGACGGTCCTTAAACATTACGCAGGCACACACACACACACGAAATCGGCCAGTCATACAACGACGATCAACTGACAGTGTTATTTAAGTTTGATTGCGAAACGTTTTTCAATTTTCGCATTAATTTTTCGTTCCGACTGTTGATTATACTTTGTGAACCCTGAAATCCCTCTGACAATGTTTCCACCCACATATTTTCCACACAGCTATCAAAATGTTTGGCCAAATTGCAGCAGTGAGAGGAGGTGGTAAACAAGCATAGCCAAATATAAGGCTATATATGGTCCTGTTGCCAGGATGAGTGGGAAACGAAATGGTACACTTAGTTATAATATTCAGAATTTTCAGTTAAAATGATTTCGTGGAAAATATTCCTTTTAAAATGCACTTAAAACGTGTTTTGTTTTAATCACAAAGCTTAATAATATTAAGCTTTTATCTAACTCCCACGGAACTCCGTAAAGAATTCTTATTTTCAATTAATTTATTCTCATATAATAATTCCACGAAAATTTCATTAAAAAGTATTTCCACCTTATCTTCCCACATTCACTTCTGAGAATCGATTCCCACCCTTGGCTTTTTAGCTGGGTATACACAGTTCGTTCAACATTCTCCATTCAAAAGACTTTTAAAAACTTTTAATTGATGTTGTGCCACGTAACTTGTGAATAGACGGAATATCTAGGATCTCGCATTGCAACTCTGTATATTTTGTGAACAAACATTCTGAACTTATTGTTGATCCAAAATGTCGACCTATTTCCATTTCCTTTTTATCACCTCTTCTACCTTCCGACGGATTTGTTGTTGTTGTTATTCTTGTCCGCAAATATTTGCATTTTATTTCAGATGTAGGTTGTTCAAACATAAACGATACGTGTTATTAAGATCAGCGTAAAGTACTTTATTCACATTAAGTAAACTAATGGTTGTGCAATATGATACCGACGGAAATCCGTAAATTCATTTCTTCGATGAATATGACTGTGGTGGGGATGAAAAGTGGTTGCATTCAATTTTTCAACTATCAAAACAAGAGAGAGAAAATATACATTTTCTCTACCGAACTGTCATCAGACAGAGCGTCAACAAAACGTCATTTTCTCATAGCATTCTGAATGGAGAAAATAAGGTTAGTCACACCTCACATGTGAAATAGTTATTTGTAAACCTAGGCGTTGAAAAAAGTTGAAAATTGGATTTAGTTGTCTTCCAGCCAGAACTCATTACCGTGTAAACAAAAATTAGCTTTTCGCATTTTCTGGCTGCAAACAAGTCAACATACTAGTAGTTTCAAACAACAACCTTCCCACACTCTTCAACAAAAAATGTCCCAGCTAGACAGTAATGTACTGTTGTTGGTGGTGTTGTGCAATATTAAAATAAAAGTTGTCCATGGGAATCATTAGACTATTTTTGGTACCTGACTACCGGCTATTTGAAACAAATTATTCTTTCAAATCCGCTACATCCTATTCGATAATCGATTTTCTATCAAAAGGGCAGATTAAACACTATCATTTCCAATGAAAGTTTTAAAATCATTACCTGCTGAAAGGATTGATTCGATCTTTCATGCAAAAAGAAAACCACAAAGAAATAAATGGAGCATTAAACAGACAAGGGAAACGTTCATAAATAAAATTCCCATTAAAAAAATTTGCCTCAACTGTAGTGTAACATTTCCCATAAAATGCACAGTCAAACCACTGAAGAATGGGTACAGTGTCGTTCAGTTTAGCAATTCAAAAAGTCGCTTTGAAGCAGCCATAAAATCTCAGCGAAATTTAAGCGAAATAATGCAAATAATGCCTCAGTAATACGGTTGGGATGATACTTTCAGTCTCCATTCTATCTCACTTATTTATTAATCAAATTTGATTAATCTGCCTTGGCAACTATTCAAATTTTGGAATTGACCTATTTTATCTTGCACACACTGCATATAGACGAGACCATTGTGTTGGGAAAATTTTCGGTTCAAATTATTTTACTGCATGGACATGCTTTCGCTAGAAATGTAATACTGTTGGTCTTATTATTATGCAATCGATATTGTGGTGCATTCATTGAGGATGGAAAATATTACAATTTTAGATGGAAGTAATTTTAAACATTTTTAAATGATATTCGTTTCATTCTGCATAATAAATGATTATTGCAATGAAATCCTGCATTCACTTATTCAGACAAATTGCCATTTTTCCCGAATTTTCAACATTTCCATGCATTCAGAGAGCTATTCCATCTGTCCTACTTCGATTCATACAACGTATCATTCGAAAAATTCAATTCTTGATGAGTTTCTCTGGAAATTTTATTAAAGCAATTGTACGGAATATTGCCTGACGTAGTGAACTTTGATATTAAATCGCCCACGATGTTCCGCGTTTCGGTATGGATTCAACCGTACCAGTCACTCGATAAAATTAAATCAAAAAAATGGTCGAAAAAGCTTTTACATAGAACCACAAAAAAATTATGTTTTAATTGGTCTGGATATGGAGATAATTCTGTGCAAATTATCTAAAAAATCAGCAACAATCGGTCTAGTAACAGGACAGACTATACTATATATTGACCTAATTTTATCTCTTGCTGGAACAGATTATTGAGTAGAAAAAAATTCAATAATTTTTTTTGAAAAGGTATGCTTTCCACTCAAAGGTCGATTTCGGTCTGATTGAAAAACTAATTACTTGACGTGACATAATACACAATGACATTTTGTTGGACGAAAATCAGGTAAAAAATTAATTTTTCTCAACGCAAGCGAGAAAGTAGTTATTTTCATCCCTCCGCTGAAAAGTCGGAATCCCTTGTTATGAAAAACGTTGTGCAATTGGAATTTCAATCTTCAACTTTTCTTCCATCGTTGAACAAATAAGTATTTGCACGGCGAATTGATGTTTCCGTTTCGTGGAAAAAAGTGCAAAACACAACATGCACGCATTAAAAACGTTGTGTTCACCTCTAGGAGATATATTTTCTCTCCTCGGTAAACAAATAACTATTTCTGTTGACAGTTGTCATTTATACGACTTATTCTCGAAATATTTGAAAATAAACTCAATAATTAGAATACCCTTAAGACATTTCCATTGAGTGTAATGAAATCGAAAAAATGATCAGATTTGATTACACCGAATTGCGGTGGAAAGCAAGAAGCCTTTTCGACGTAAACATGTGGATAATCAATGAATAAATTGATATAAATTGTTGGTGGATGACAACATTTCAACATACAAAAAATTATTTTGGGCAGAGACTATCGAAAATAAACACAAAACTCAATGTGGTTGTGAAGCCGGATCGGATTACAAAAATAGACGGTGTAAAGAATTGAAATTAAAAAGACTGAAATGTCTCGAAAGGTCAAAACAGAACTCGTGTTTAATGAATGAATGGACACGTTCTTCTGCCACATGTTTTTCTCTTATCATTTTTTTAAAATGAGTTAGAGTTCATCCACCACAGCAAAGAATCGTCGTTTTTAAGTCCCTGGATGAAGCCATTCCACAAATGTTTTTTTAAATCTCATGTTGTATTAAATCGATTTTTTTTCGCTTCGCTAATAGTGCTAACAATCACAAATAACATCGATATCAAACCCAACAAAGTGCATTTACTGACCAGCATTGTTCAATTGAACAGAACCGTAGTACGGTTAGAATGTACAACATGCTCTTTATTTCAGAAAAACGAAATGTTCCACAATTTCGTATTGTTGCAAAAACCTCCAACTTTCAATTGCTTTTTGTAATAAAAAATATTATGGAACCAACAACGGAGCTTGTACCGAGTTTAGAACTATGACAATGGGTTTTAATTAAAAAAGGAGCATATCTTTCAACCATGATTCTTTTGTCAGAAACGTATGGATAAAGGACGTTAAAATGTAGAAAAAAAGCTCTTATAAATGGGACATTCTAGGTAATAGATTAAAACAATGTCGATTGAGGTTCAAACCAGAGTAAAAACAAAAAGTTTTAACGAGGTAAAAAATCATCATCCGGAATTTATGCAGAAGATATGAATAGTTAAATGCACAAAGGGGACGTGTAACACTAGCGAATCATAAGAAAAACGAAATTTCATTGATCTACCGTCTTTCTGAAGGCATGTAATTAAAGTGATAGCTATTTAATAAGAAATGATCACAAGAAAATAGGAAATGATCACTAGAAAAAGAGAAATGATCACAATTTTTTTATGATAGCAATAAAAATAGAATTTGATCACCAAAAAATAAGAATTTGATCACTAAATATATGCAATTTTACCACTAACATATGATCGTCTCGAAATAAGAAATGATCTACAATTATACGAATTTGATTACAAAAAATAAAGAAATGATCGTGCAAAATAAAAAATTTGATTGCAAGAAATAAGGATATGCTATCTATTATTCTGTTTGATTATTAGACGATGCAAGAGAAAAAAAAATTAACACCTAAGTTACCAACACCGTTCCGGCGCCCGGCTCGCATTGCGGCCCTCCGCTTCGCTACGGGGCAATGGGCCGGATCGCTCGGCGTGTTAAAACGCTTTTTATGTGCAATGAATTACACAGACTAATTATTAGACGATGCGAGAGAAAAAAAATTTACTCCTAAGTTACCAACACCGTTCCGGCGCCCGGCTCGCATTGCGGCCCTCCGCTTCGCTCCGGGGCAATGGGCCGGATCGCTCGGAGTGTTAAAACGCTTTTTATGTGTATTCGTTCGGACTTTTAGTGATCAAATTCTTTATTTTTAGTGATCAAATTCTTTATTTTTAGTGATCACATTTGATTTAGCGGGTGGTAGGTACTACTTGTGATCACTTCTTATTTTAGGTTGATAGAATCTTATTTCGTAGTGTTATATTTGAAAAACTGGTTGTGATCACATTCTTATTTTCCTGCAATCATTTTTATTTTCAAGTGATCAATTCTTATTTTAGATTTATCGCTTTTATTTCTTCCCCTTTCTGAATAGACTGACGATACGCTATAGACATCCTCAGACTATTCAAAGAAGCTAAATCAATAGAATTTCATTTTTCTTACAATTCACTGATGCCACACATCCCCTTTCTGCATTTAACTAATCATACATGTTATAGGGGGATCGTATGCGAAGCTCAATTTTTCTAAAATAATTTTTGTACGAAAAAATTTCACGTAATTTGCCATCAAGGCAGGAATTTCAAAAAAAAAAAAATGAAAATTGGGCCATTATAGCCATGCGAACGCAAGATGAATAATAGAACATTTTGTTGGTTTGTCGCTTCATTCGGTGTGCGTGACTGATTTCTGTTTTTCAAATGTTAAGGACATTGAATGAACGACGGCGTAGGTATTCCATAAATTTAGAAACTAAGAAATTCATTAATTCAGTCCTAACAGTAACAGTTAAGGACTTTCCAGTATTTTTTATCTATCAGCAGGAGGTAAAGTGTTATTTAAGCACCGTTTCGACACTCTACATAGGTGTTCACCTCACGCTAGATAGACGTAAGACAAGTGACTCTAGACTCTAGACGTACGTGCCTTCAAATGATTGTACTAAGTAGGGTTCTAATAGTTAGTTAATATCTGTGTCTGAATTCTTTATGCACATTAATTATTGCCGAATTTAGACAGGTCTGTTGGATCCATGCGTGATCTCGATGCCGCCTGTTCAAACTGTACGGTAACATGTTAAAAAATTTCGCTATGACAAAACAATTTTTGAGATCGAAACGAGATGCGATCGTTTAACGTTTGATTGAAACAAAAACAAAATTCTCCATACTCATGTGCAGTTGAGAGTGCGGGAAATGGTTTTGCGCGAAGCGTACGTACGTATACATCATAATTAACATTAAACTAAATATTATCATCACTCGGGTCGTTGTTGTATATAAGTTGTTCGAAAGGAACGTGAAAACAAAATGAAAATAAATTCAAGAATAAATAATGTTATGAAAGACCATCAGAATTAGCACATACCTCAACGTCACAAAAATAATTTCCTCGTGCCAAGATTTCATCTGCGCAAATACAACAAGGTGTGCATGTATAACATACGAAGTTTTCACAAAAATGTTAAATTTAAACAATTTTTTTCGGTCGAAAAAAACTTTGTATTACGATCGGAGTTCAAAGCCAAAAGTTTCATTAAATAAAAAAAAAATTGTTTTCCGATCAATGAATGTTTTGGTTCAATTAAAAAAAAATCGAATTTGAAGAAAGCACACTACACAAAAGCCACTATAGATATTGTAGTATTAGATTAAAAAACACTTTTCAAATTTAAATATTTAGATTTCGATCTCGACTATTAAATTCAGCATTCGTATACACATGAACGTGACTTTATTACTAAAAAAATTGGTTTGATTATATGGTCCAAAATATGTCAGTTAAAGAAAGCGATATATAATCGTTTCAAATTTTGCTTTTCTATTTGGAAAATTATTTTTAATTTTATTTGATTTCTTGATCGATCCTTCTTTTAGCAAAATAGATTATAAACTAGAACATCTTTCCATTCAAGTATAAAAATATTTATTATGTCTCTCACATACGCTCTCTCTCTCCTCTTCAAAATTCTACTTTAAACACTACGCATTAGTACAAGAGGATGACTTAAAGTTAATCGCTAAGACTTTTGATTATAAATTCAATTTTAGAAGATTATTACCACGGATAAGCACAGTTGTTTTGTTGTTTTTTTTTTTAATTGCACATAATTAACGTTATAATTTGAAAGCAAATTTCTTTGTTTCCATATAATTGTGATTTTAATTTAAATTTGTATTTGATGATGATTTGTTTAAACTAATTAAACAAAAGATTATCCACTTGCGAGACAGTAATTATAGATCGTACTTTTCAGATCATCACTCTTTTATTTCACTTCATCTCGTCGCTTAAAACAAACAACAAACTCTCTAAGCACACAGTTTCTTCAATCGCAATCGTACACAATGTGTTAGGGTATCGTCAAAATCGAAAAATGAAAATGTCTCGAGTTAGATTTTTAAAATGTCTGCTCAATGCACTAAAACATGTTCGTAAAAGAAAAGAAAATTCGTTTGGTATTGGGGACAGAGAGTGCGAAATTTAAGTGATCATCTGTTGAATTACTTTTTTTTCTCTGTGTATTCGGTTGTCGTAAAATTTAATTTGACTTTTTTCTTCTTCACAATATTGGGACGGTAAACTCAGTTCATTTCTTCAATCACAATCACATTATCGGTTGTACTATTTAAAAAGAAAGGAACAAAAATCATATTGCTCGATGCATTTACCCGGAAAATGATAAGAAAAATGGTTTAGGAATTTTATTTGAAGACAAAACGTTCAACCCTCTTCTTTATTGGATGATGATGGAAAATCAAATGGACGAAATCGAGCTCTAATGTGAATATGTGTGTGTACAACAAAAATTGCCGAGTTATACTGAAAACAGGACACGAATTTTCGAAAGGAAAACTATTTGCAATTCGGTTTTTCGTACATTAGAAGTGAAAAAGTGTAGCAAATCGATTATAACGAAACGGGCCGAGTATGCGTATTGAGATGTTGTATACCGAATGCTTTTGAGAAGTCGCATATTTTACATAGGTAACATTGCTGATTTCCACGAAAAACTTTTTTTTTTCTTTCTTGTTGTGTATTTAACTAAAAATTCCAGTGATAGAGTTTATACTGTCGATCTTCGAGTCAATTCACAATAATATTAGAATGAGTAAAGTAATGTGGTTCGTCAAATAAATTAACTGGAGTGTTAATTAGATAACGACAACCATAATATTGCGGGAATAAAACCGTATCTCGTCAGGTAGTGTGGCATATACGTTTGAATGTTTTGTAAATAGAATACCGATTGTTTTGTAAATAGAATACCGATGTGGTTCATACTAGTATACACACAAAGGTAGATGTGTTACACAGCTTGAACTGAATAATTTATTTTGACATCTAATTGAGCATTAAATCAAGTGAATTCAACGAAATATCGTCACAAGTATACTTAATATTTTATATGAATTATGTTGATTGAATATTAATTAGATGCGAGCCGACCATAAGCTCCATTCTGCACGTTAATATACCAATGCCGTTTACCGTTTCAGCAGGTTAGAAATTGTAAGTGTAAAATTGGATGGCGATAATTAAATTAAACAGAATTTTAACTCAATTACGAGTCAAAGTTGTGTTTGGAGAATTCGAGAACTCAATTAGACAAAGGGAAACGATATGTAGAGTTAAATGCTAAATGGAATTAATACGTCAAATAAACTGTCAACAACCGTTTGATTGAAGTGGCTTTGGTCAGTGGATTTGCAAGGCGAAAAACCGATATTCGACAAAGTATTGTAGTTTCAGACTTTACTTTGATGTTAACTAGAGGTACCACAATACTTTCTCGAAGGAGTTACGCCCTTTGGTGATGTTGCCATCCAATATATATCAGCAGTTTTACTGCCAAATCTATTACTTCATTTGAACTAAGTATTTTCAAGAGATTGATGATCATTTTGACGAGTGATGTCGTTATATATGACATATAAGTAAGCGCCACGTAAAATCTTCTACTTCACTTTTTTAAACATGATTCTTGTGCTGCTTGTTAACATGTAATTGAAATGCAAAATTGGTGCTCAGGTGGGACCCGAACCCACAATCTATAAGGTCACATTTTTCAGAGCCTGTCGTTTATTCCCGTACATAAGAGCTGACAACCGTCCGTAACAGGTTACAGGAAAAACTGTGGAAAACGAAAATGTTTCGGATAAACCTTTTTAATGTAAAGTTCAGACATAGTCGTTCCGAAGGCAGATAATTGACAAAAGATTGACAAAATGTCAATGTTTAATTTCGGTTGAGAACTAAATATTGGAAAAACTGATAAATTATGAACGCATTTGGCAAAATTAAATTCTTTTTTCAGACATTTCACATGGTTTTTCAAAGCAACCTTGAAAGTTTTTACTTTGAAAATGTTTCAAATTGTGTAAAGCAAAAAACGAGATAAATTAATTCCAAAAATGGAAAATATCGGAAAAATTTCATTTGAACGGCAAACAGAGCTGGGACGAGGCTATGGCGGAACGCTGGTCTGTCGAGGCCGCTTTGAACAGCGAAATGTTGCCGTTAAAATTCTGTCGAAAAATTATTTCAAATTCTTTCAAAGAGAAGTGTCAATTTTACAAAGTGTTGATTCACATCCGAATGTTGTTCGGTATTTCTGCAGTGAAGAAGACAATAAATATTATTACATTGCGCTGGAAATGTGCACCTGTACCTTAGATGAATGGATCTCTCGGTCTGACCTTGTTAAAAAAATAAATCCAACGAAAATTCTCTACGAAACCGCACTGGGACTGTCGTTTTTGCATACAATGACGATAAGTAATTTTCAACTCACAATCCATCGGAGAAATTAGTCAATTGAAGTATACTTCTTACAGTTCATCGAGATATAAAACCACAGAATGTTTTACTGTGTATTCAACCAACGGGCGCGGTGACGAAACTCTCCGACTTTGGGATGGCAAAGGACTTTTCACATGACAGTCAATCAACCGTCAGTTCAATGTCTTTAAGTGACAATTGGATGGCGCCGGAACTATCTTCTCATCATAAAGCGGTACGAATCATCAACCCCCTTCATCATCATCTGAAGCGTCTTAATTTCAATATCTATTTTAGAATAGATCGACGGACGTTTATTCTCTGGGATGTGTCTATTACTACACGCTGACACAAGGGCAAAATCTCAGAGAAAACAGTAAAGTATTAAGTTCTAAGCAAGGCCACAGCGTAGTACTTGCCAATGCATTGATAATGAATATGACAAAACTAGAGCCGAATCAACGACCGACATCTGCAAAAGTAGCTAGCAATCCTTTGTTCTGGAAAGCGGAAAAACTGTTGAATTTCATTGTGGACATATCGAATAAATTAGAAAAGCGTGATTCATCCAGCGACCAGATAAGAAGTGAAATGAAAACTATTGAGAGTGACATTGTTGGTGGTGATTGGTTGAAAAAACTTGATGCAGAAATTGTGCGAAACCTGCAGCAACGGCGAGGATATAATGGAACGTCAATGGAGGACCTTATCCGAGCAATTCGGAACAAGAGAGCACATTACGAAGAGACTTCCAATGAAATCAAAGAAATATTTGGTCAACTGCCTGAAAAATTCCTTCATTATTGGACAAGTCGCTTTCCGAAACTTATCCACGCCCTTTATATTATTGCCAACAGATATTTGCTTAATGATCCAACTTTTCACAACTTGTATCTAAGCGAATAAATGACTAAACTTTAGAATTGCTCGATCTAACTAACAATTATGAAAAGCTACAATTTCGAATTCAATTAAAATGTTGCTGCTCGATCTCTCATTCTTCATGTGCATGTAAACCACTTCGATTACATTTTGTGAGCGGATTTCAGAAAAATGAGAACAGGGATGGTTTTGTAGCTAGTTTTGAAATTATAATTATGGAATTTGATGAATTTTCATCGTTGGTCTTACAATATACCATGTTATCGTTGATGTGTTATTATTAATATCGGCTACATTTATTATTAACACAAGGACTTCCAAGTATTTTCTATTCCACTCAGATTGTACAAATTACATTCCTTTCGTTCCATTCCTGTATGGAATGTACGTGTTCCTGGTCATAGTTGAACACATTAAACTACTAAAGTGATTAAAAAGCTTTTACCATATAAAAGTGAAGAACATATAGTAGCTGGGGATTGCATCTACCACAACGGCATCCAACGAATGAGTCGATTTTAACCATTACATTGTAATTATATTGATACGAGAGAAATGAAATGATACACGTCCCATTCGTATTAATTTAAAAAAAAAAATAAAATAAAACGAGGACCAGACCGAGGACCAGACACTCTGATTTATTTTCTTATTAGCATCGTATAGCATCGACAACTGCCCATCGACATTTAGCTTAGGGCATATTATCGATTTTATTTACCGAATTTACTGAAATTTATCGAAACATAAATTCGGTAAATTTTCGGTTAATTTCAGTGAATTCGGTCAATAAATTTACAGTCAGAGACAGTGAAATTTCAGCATGAATTTACTTCAGCTGTTTTTCAGCTGATCCACACAAATAAATCAAAACTGTTTATACGGTTGAAACTGCTACACGAACGCGCGTGGTAGTGGTAAAACGGAATAATCCTAAAATGACTGTTTTGTGCTTCAGGTGAAAAACAGCTGTCTATAGTAAAGTCATGCTGAAATTTCACTGCCTCTAACTGTAAGTACCAATAATAGGCCCTGATTTGTGGCAGGATTTTTTTTTTTCGAAAATTTTGTGCATTTTCAAAAGATTTTCCCAGGTCTGTTTTGAATTTTTTAGTTTTCAACAATTTCTTAAAATTCTTGAGTTTTAGAATTTTGAGCATTGTCAACAAATTTCAGAATTTTCAAGAACTTCGAAAATCTTCAAGAAGTAATTTCACGAAAGTAGGTTCTGATTATGGAGTAGTGTGTTGCCAAACCAAGATGAAACCCCACCAGTTTCTTGGTCAAAAAAGTGTTAAATAAAACTCTCCGACAATGAAATTCTTAGGAAGCAGCTTTTAGAATCAAGTTTAATGTCTACCACTGTATTGCATTGTGTCAAATCACTGCTCCTGAACACTGAATTGACAAGTGTCAAATTTTGAGGCTTTAGTGATAAAAGCTTAGGATTGTTTCTATACAACGAAAACAAGTCATCTATCTGCACAAAAGGAACACAATGCCTACTGTGATTTCATCAGCTTCCAAATATTTTCTATGTTCATGCTAGAAGCAGTGCTGCGGTCAAGTACAACCATACTTAAATCCACTTTCACTGCTAAAATGGACCGACCTATTCGAAAAGCTCTTTCGATTACGCAAATTTATGTTACAACGAAAACATTGTCATTGTCTCTCTGGATATATTATGGCTATGAATGAACAATGTAACACTCTTCACTACTTACAACAAGTGCGTTTCGAAATTTCGAATAGACGTCAGTTGTGTAAAAAATAAACGACACTCAGCAACAACGAGTTAGACACACATCGATGGAGCATCGAATGGAATACGATGTACAATAAAAACCGAAATTTAAGATTTAGTGAGATGATCAGTTGCGTATCAGTGCGACATTAATATGTGTCGCTTTTTTTCTTAAAATATATTAATTTCAATTACCATAATTCAGTCATATAAACCGAGTCAGTGTCAGACGAATGCCATTGTATACCATAAGTACGACACACATTCTTGTGGAGCTATTTTACATACAGACAGACAGATATGTGTATAAGCGCGCTTCGTGTGATGACAAAATAAATATGAATTTCTGTACAGGCGGTGTAGGTGTCAGGATTTATTTATTTTATTTTTATTAGCTCTGAATGTGAACTGTTTTTTGTTGTATATACATCGAACAAAAAATCATCTATGGAAACAGCGTTTTGCACACTGAAGATCTCGACAAACGAACGGTCTCGCGTCTCGGTTTTTGAACTAACAGATGAACAAAACAAAAAAAAAATCAACAAAATTAATCGAGGAGAAAGTCATTAAGAAAACATTTTTTTTGCATTAAGTTTTCAAATAAAAACATTTAATTTCAAATTTATGGCGAATTAAGTTCACCTCGCCAAGTGACTAAGCGAATTGTTCGATTTTTACGCACCTTACTTCCGACTAAACATTTTCACGATTCATTTTTATGATAAAATATTGCTAGAAAACGACTTGATAGATAAATTCATTCCAATCGCAAACGAAATGGAAATGATGTCAGAGAGTCACAATTCGGAAGATTCGCTTTCAATTCGATTTCCAGCCGGATGAGAACTTTTCGATGTTTATAATTTAGAGACCACACCGTGCAAGTGTCGATGTGTAAATGAATATCGCAATGACATATATATATCGTGTCGATTACCAGAAATCTTAAAATGAATATTTAGCACAGTTCAACACTAACCTTGGTAATGAATATCTGACATATCCATTGCTTAAACATCAACGATGGAAATTTAATCTTCAATCGGTTACCACATACACACTATTATACACTGTGATGATCCAGCTACACACCGTACACTGTATATAATTAAATTAAAATAATAATAACGAAAACAAAACAAAAAAAAACTGCTAGACAATCAATCCAGATATATATAATCAACAATCAAGAATCTACATCACATAATAAAGATATTTCCGTCTTGTTGATTTTATGACACACACTGATAGCACACCATTATGTTTTTGATGAGTTTTTGAAATGAAACATTATTTTTAATGGCTGTAACTTCCGAAACACAACGAATTTTTTTTTTCTACTTTGTTTTATTTTGGGTTTTAATTTTCAGATTCGTTTTTTTTCTTCATCATCTCCACTCACTCGGTTGTTTATTAAAAATAATTTTGGGCAAACAACCGTGCACACACTTTTCGAAAACACTACCGTAACATTGTCAAAACGTATGGTTTCGGACCGAGAAAAAACTGAACAACAACCGTTTTCTATTAACCAAGTATAACGATTTGAGCAACGTTGCGAATAATGCGTATATAAAATACACATCCAAACGAAATATACGAGAGGAATGGAAGAAAAAGAAAAAAAATTAACTTCCACAAAAATTACTCGCTTACCGCTTATTCGTACACATCGTAAAACGAAAGAATCATCATCATTAGCGAAAGACGAACTGAACAAATTATTATTTTAATAATCAGTAAAAATAGCTGAATCAAGTCATACGAACGAAAATTTTGTAAAAAATAATCTTCCAAAATTATTTCACGTATACGTTTTGAGGTATGGCTCGAACATACACACGTCGTACTGTCTAATATCTAAGAGCGAGTCTATACGAATGAATTTAAAAAAAAATAATAATCTAAAACCAACAACAACAACAACAGTAGCGGGGAGATTTTTATGAATAAATAAAAAATAAATTAAACATTCACATAGATAGGTAATTAATGTGCAGGAAAACTACTATGTAGACATATACTATTTTCGATACGTAGGGTTGAACACAGAAAATAGTGAACAAATCAGAGATATACCTCGAACGAAGCTATAATGAGTTTTAGTTTATATGTCAACTGAAGAAATCTGACTAAAATAACTACAAAAAAAAACGTTTGACAGCGATACAAATTAACTGACTTAATTTTGCACGGTCTATAAGTTATGTTCGAAATCTATTCGCTTCCAATTGTCGAATAAATTTTCTATCTAAACTCCAATCTATCCGTCTGTTTATTTCTGTACATACAAAGTGAAGAATATCCACCACTCCCCGAAATAACGAAAATTGTTTCATAGCTACAATGCGACTGATTTCGATTTTTTATGTGATTTAAGTGAATTTTTTTTATTATTTTTTTATTTTTTGCTCACAGCAAATAGCTACTTGTGCATTGCATGATATACAACACAACATAAACAATGTATCCATTTTCGTATATGGTATTAGATTACGCGTATAAAGTTCAAGGTGAATTGAGACGGCACTCCTAAAACCAGTATGTAAACAAAATTTTGTATATAAAGAGAAGTCGACTAGAATTAATCTGAATTCATTTAAATTCTGAAGAAGGGGCACCCAGACTAGATTAGGAAGAATAAAAAAAAAAAATTGTGGACAGGGTATTATAGTCTCACAAAGTTAACGCTTTATTCAGGTGTCACTCACACATTTCCTTTGTAAACGTTCCATCGATGCGATCATTTTGTATAGTAACAATGTGCAGAAAGCTGTAAAAGCTTCAACCTCACGCTCCGACTCGGCAAGGTAAAACGCACATAACGAATGACATCTTAGTTGTATATGACAGAATCAACAAAGTTTGGATGAATTTTTGAGAGAATTCTCTCCATTGTAGCCCATCTGTCATTTATATGAGTGTTCTACCTTGCAGAAACAAGTTATCAAGGTCTTCGAGGTCTCACTGTAGCAACACATAGCAAAGCGAAAGAGAGCTGTCAAACTTGACAGAAGAACAAACGACAAATTTGAATTAGATGTCCTTCTCGTGGCTATGTGCAGCTAAAGTTATATTATAGAAAAATAGTTATAGTACGTAGCTGTCATGCATCACCCACCCATCGAAAGAAAAAAAAATCCCAGCAAGAAAGTACGGAATGTTGTTTACCTGCATTTGATAACTTAGCTTCAATGGCCCAGACATATTTTGATATTGATGTAATATTCAGAATTCTTTATCCGATCAAAACCGATTTTTTTTCGTAAACTTCAGCGAATCGCCCTACTCTAGGAACACGGAATATTTTCTGAGTAACTCTAGGGAATTTTGTTGGGGTACGTTGAACGTATCACGTTTGCTATTTTCCCGGGAGCAGAATTTTGTTGCCGTCGAAATTGATACTGAAATGTACAGAATGAATTTTCTCAATTCCGAGAAGTATTTTCTTGCGATATAATATCATTCAAAGAAGCAAAAGGAAAGCGAATTTCTAAATTGAAAAGTCTAAAATTAAATAAATATTTCCAAGAAAACCGTCATCATCTTTCTACCGAACAGTTTTCACTTGGATGATTAAATTTCAACGAAATAACCCAACCCTACCCAGCTTTTTTCTAGTCTTGTAAATAAAAAATATTTTCACAAAGACATACAATGTCAAATTTTGCGTACCTCTAAAATTTATATAAGCATCTGCCCACACATACGTGTGAACACACAACTAGAATTCGAAATGAAAAAAAAAATCATATAAAAGAGTAGAGATATTATATGAATGAGTAAATAAACGAAACACTTGAAACGAATTAATTCAATTTTTTTTTTCATTCATTTCTCTCCTCTGCGGCTTGTGCTCCAACAAGTAAACGTCATAAATTTATGACATAGGAATCCCCTCCCTGGTTACCAATTTTTTTTTTTTTCGTAGAGTTTGCACTCGCTGAACTTTTTTTTCTTCATTCAATTGAGAAACAAAATACTGATAAAAGAGAGTCGGTTTCGGCTACTCTATTTGATCGACACATATACAAGTGAAAATGAGTAAGTTAGAAGCTGAAAACGAAAAAAAAAATCTTCTCATTTTAGCTTTACATTTTGCGTTCCTACACATAAAATGCGCTACTCTAAATGAAAATGCGCAAATCACAGTGGAATGAACATTCCCAAGTATAGAATGAACATTCCCAAGTATAGAAGGAACTTCGAAAATTCGAACAGTAAAGTGCCCATTCCACTTAAAAAAAAAGTACTCCGTGAGAGAGCCGTTAGAGAGCAAGCTGTCAAATAAACAAAGAAAAATTGTAACCCGCGCGCCTAAGATATACTCATCTTTTATTCACATATTTTATTCAATGACGCAATAGATATACTTCACTTGTATACTTCTTCATTATATATAGGTGTAACTTAAGAATCAACGACAACTGAATTATATACTTTCAATCAGTCAGATGGTTCGCATGTATAACTCTACTAAACTTCTGTTTGACATTCATCTGTGGTTGGTGTAGTATTTTTTGTTTCGTATTTCTTTGTTTTTGTTTTGAACGTTATTTTTCAGAGGAAAACAAATGTTTTTCATTTTATGATGCGTAGTTTTACGAAAGTAAACAAGTTAAAGTGATATGGCATCTTGTACGTTTAACATCCTTCTGTTTCAAGTTTAATTCCGTTGTTTAGTAGATTTTTTTATGGTAAAAATGTGGACCAAACTATTCGGTAAACAACGCACATTGTATTGAATGTAAGATAAGTAAATTTCCTTCATCGGGGATTGAATATTAGGATGTTCTATGTTCTGCAATGCAAGGGATATTTAGTACGTTATTTAGGGAACTTTAAAGTTCGATTATTTTCTAAAATTTGATGGGTTGAGATACATTGTGAAAAATCAACTCCATTTCTATCTGGGACTGCGGGTATGGTCGAGTGGGGTGTCAATGGACAGAGCTTGAAGTAAGCAACAAAACTCCATGTTAGAGCTTCCTGCTACAAACTTTCCCAGCCGCCCAAAGCCCTTCAAAAATTTCGGTTTTTTCGAGATCTTTCACTTGTTGCGGCTGCTGGGTGGGCCAAACATCGGCGTTTGTTGGTCAATAATATTGCCCTCATCATCCTTCATAAACGTACACAATTTGACTTTATTCAAATCTCGCATGTTGGACTAACTGATAAAAAACGATTTTCGTGTCCACTTCGGAGAAAAATTTTCTAAGGCCATGACAGCCCAACAAAATTTTTTCGGGAAAAAAGTTGTTCTACAGCCTGGGACAGTCAAAAAAGCGCACTTTTATTCTATACGTGTTTCATCGATTTCTGCTGTTTTGCCATTGTAATTTGTATTGTTAAAACAGCTGAAATCGATAAACACGAAAATCATAAAATACACTTTTTTGACTGTCCATGGCTGTACGATATTCTCAGAATTGAACAACGATTCATTTGAGCCATTATCTCGATCGGATCGCCGTCGGCTTGAATCCCGATTCCAAATAAGTTGTTCGAAGTTTTGGCGAATTGACTCTTACAAAGGCAGTCAATTTTCAGCATAAATTAGCTTCAGCTGTTTTTTAGCTGATCCATACAAACAATCACAACCGTTTATACGTCTTTATACGGTTTTACCACTATCATGCGCGTGCGTGTAGCAGCTTCAACCGTATGAACAAGGAAAACCAGTTTTGATTGTATGTGTGGATCAGCTGAAAAGCAGCTGAAGCAAATTTATGCTGAAAATTGACTGCCTTTGACTGTAAGGAATTTATTGAAATTTTAAGGAATTTAGAAGAATTCTTGAAAACTCTTAAAAATTAATAAAATTCTCCAATTGTCAAGAATTCCTAATAATAATAAGCCCTGCAACCATTATGCAAATTAAGTCAAATAAATTTCGATGTAATCATCACACCCATAACTGTGATTCTACTGTTTTCTATTGTTTCCACTCTTCAGCTTGCAATTTTCTTTTACCGCCTGGTATATATGCTTGAGTCAACAATGTGTGATTTTAATCGCAAGAAGCGGTGAAAGACTAACCCATTTATTCATTAGAAATCTGTTATCCGTACAGCATCGGGTCTGTAACTCATCAAAAAAAATAAAAAAAATTTGAAACAATTTGGTTCATTTTATGAAGATCGTATAACTCATTTGCTATTCCGCTGTCTGCCCACATTAACAGCCAAACAGAAATTTCAAACGGAAAACGCATTTACACAATTTTTGGTGTATATAAGTCATTAAAAACATCAAACTTTTGTGTTACCTCACCGTAAACTTTCTTTTCGAAATTGAGATCAATTTAAGTCAAACTCATTTTTGTGCGTTTCCAACCGAAATGCAAAATTCAATTCACTTTATGTCGGTTTCACGTCTACACCGTTAGGTTACATTTATTGTGTGTACTCACCTTCAGCAACGTCAGTATCTTCTGAGACAGGTCGTAGTCAAAATTCGAATACTTGGACGAACTCATGTCGTAGATGAAAATCAATCCTTTCGATTGCGTTTCAACGTTCTGCAATGCAATGTCCAGTTGATAAACGACACCTTGTAACGTTGTTTTGTGAGTGACAGTCAGAGGACTGTGTAGATTAGCCGAAAATAATGCAATGGCCGCACCACTAACATCTCGTCCCGGCTGTTAATTTGAATTGTTAATCAATTTTCCATTGTACACTCGCACTCGCTTTGTCTTACCAAAATTGTAAACTTTCCGGTTTCCAGTTCCGTTCGTAATGGATCGGACATCGGGTCTAGGTTGTATAAGCATTCACGTTGTCTTATTAGTTCATGCTGCTCATATAGAGCCACAGCTCGTTGAACATCGAATTTACGAGCGAACAAAAATTTAACAGCAGTCGCTGTAGTCACGTTCTTACGGTTTACGTTCGATCCTAATTCGTTGACCAAATCAATGAATTGTTTTACGGCCTGTGTGGAACAGAGAGAAGATTATTAGGATCGAATTGAATTACATTTCAATTTCATCAAATCGAAACTGGAGATTAACTGGCTAATCGACACCCGCGTTCTCAAACAACAATCGTCAGTTGTTTGATCATTAACAGTTTCCAAAAAATTGTTCATCATTATGGAAATAATGACTAACAACATTTTGTTGGATTGGTGTTTAATGGATGATAAATTAACAAATTTTGTGGTTAAACCCGGGTAGTCCGTGACACCACAAATTCATGTGGGCAACTGTCGGATCACGCAATGCTCACACATTACCAAAAAAATTCTCAGTAAAAGAGAATGACTTTCCAAATAACGAGTTCACAGTGATACATACTCACGCCAAAAAACACATCAACTGGTCTTGCAATATTATTATGAAAATACTGGATGGATACACTGTTGTTCGATCATTATAGGTACTGGGTACTCGATAGTCGTCGCATCACAATTATACCTTCGAATGTAATGGCTAATTTGTTTCGCATTTAATTAAACTTTTAACAGAGAATCCGTTACATCAGACACATGTAATCTACGTCATTATTGAATCGGCAGAAGGTTCGGTAGAGAAAATGAATTCGACTTGCTTCGAAAGCGTGTTACTCAATCTTACTCATTCGTTTAGTCATGTGTAATTCGGTACACTATCTCATTTTGTGTGTACAAAGTCATAATTTTTCAAAGAAATTCTGCGGTTCCATCAGATTAGATAGAGTTTGCGTTTTTCACTGATTTCTGAAAATGTTGCTGGCGTATTGGTCTTACATCAATGACAATAAGAAATTTGTCTTGTTATGAAATCTTGTCTTTTAATATAGACGTCGCTGTCGATGGAAAAACGGAGTCCATAGACATCGGACCCATTTTCTAGGCAAGTAGTTTCTATGTGCCGAGAAAGGTATTGAACACTATAAACTGAATCAAAACTATCAGAAGCACTATCAAAACAAAATTCGTCCTACGTGTAGCGACCGACAAAGTGCATTTTCATTATGCGATTTTCTCTCACAGGTGACGATGGACGCAACGGTCCATGGTGTCAATGACTAGCTGAAGTCTTGTAGTTGACTCATCTACTCAGGTATAAGTGGACCTTTGTCTTCTTTGACAAAACAACCAAAATATGAGAATACTGTCAACCCGTGACACGGTCCCGTGTTTCAATTGAATGATTGAATAAATGATGTTAAAACTGTCAGCCATTGGTAAGCTTTGAAATCACACCGAACGTCTAACAGACAGGATAACTAT
Organism: Bradysia coprophila; assembly: GCF_014529535.1. Classification (NCBI taxonomy): domain Eukaryota; kingdom Metazoa; phylum Arthropoda; class Insecta; order Diptera; family Sciaridae; genus Bradysia; species Bradysia coprophila. The sequence goes on along the minus strand of NW_023503501.1, from coordinate 469,023 downwards.
GTACTACTCTATGTACTAGTCTTCCACAAAAATAATCCGGGCTCGATTCCTGCGTAGGACATTTCCACATGGAAATTTCTAGCAACTATGACGCATTGGTAACGTCCTCAAGTTCATTCAAGCTTCATAATTTGGGTCCTTGCAGTATGTTTGGCGGATGCAACAGTGTACACACTGACGTAGCCCAAATACACGACCAATTTGTGTACATTTGTCTAGCCTACATTCAGGCGACATATCAACTAGGCCTCATCTTTTGGATGGGTCAGATCCCTTGACTGACTGACTACTTTTCTCAAGAAGATTTTTGTAATCCGAGCAAAAAAAAATCACTCTAAAAGTATATAAAAGTATACCAGGGTATGCGTACCCTACTTTCGATACAAAACACGTATATGAGAAATTCCAGCACTTGATCATATACTGGCTCATACGTATTTTCAGTACTTAAGAGGCATCGATGATTTGCTGAAAAGTATACATTTGGGTGATTTTTAAATACTGTCTTTTGGTGATATATTTCCACCAAAATTATCATTTTTCAAGTATGTACGACCGCAATAACGACCACGAATGTGTTAGCTTTCAACATAAAATAGATTTGGTTGTAGCAGTTTGACCAACCCTGAGAAAACTGAGCAGTTTATGAAAATTTCGGTACACTGGTCACTTTTTTCAGAACTGGTCAAGTGACTACAACCAAATCTACTTTCTGTTGAAAGCTAATACATTCGTGGTCGTTATTCACGCCGGTAGTGCGGTCGAAATTCAAAATGGAAAGTGCGGAGGTCTTTCTAACGTAGCGTCATTTTCATACAATGAAGCGTTGAAATGTATTTTTCGGTTCACTTTTTCATCGAATCGTTCACTTAAAATTCAAATTTTAGGCACACTTACGGCGTGAATTGCGGTCGTGTGTTTTGAAAAAAGGATTCTGATGAAAAGATACCATCAAAAAGGCAGCACGAGATACAGACCCTGGAAAGAGGCGAATTTCTTGCTTACATATTGAATAAAAATGAAACTCGTGTGATTACGGCCCTCGCTTCGCTCTGGCCGCAAAGTTCACACTCGTCCAAACTTTAATTTTTTTCTTATCATCTATATAAAGATATTACACACACAAAATTTTGTAATGAATCCTAGAATATTACTCCAGTATATTCCATTAACGAGCTTAACCCAAAAATGTCTTTCTTAGTGGGATAATTGTCTTTTGTGGACCATTAAGAATTACTCAACTAATAACACGATAATATCACGGGACGATGATCTCTGAGATCCCCCGACCGTCATAGCCCAACTTTGAACTTATCTTCGGGAATGGAATTCCCCGTTGAATAAAAAAAGTTTTTGAAATCCGTTGAGGATTACGTCAAGCTATCGTGTTATCTCGGAACGAGACAAAAATTCTTTTGGGAATATCTCTAAGATCACCAGCCCGTTACGACCCATCTTCAAACTTAGCCTCAGCAATTTAATTCCCCGTCGATTAAAAAAAAGTTTTTGGAAATCCGTTGAGGATTACGTCAAGTTATCGTGTTATTCCGGAACGAGACAAAAATTCTTTTGGGAATATCTCTAAGATCACCAGCCCATCTTCAAACTTAGCCTCAGCAATTTAATTCCCCGTCGATTAAAAAAAAGTTTTTGGAAATTCGTCGAAAACTACTCGAGTTATCGTGGAATCAAGCGACCAGACAAAAATTCTCCTGAGAATATCTCTAAGATCACCCGTCCGTTATAACCCATCTTCGAACTTAACCTGAGGAATTTAATTCCCCGTCAAATAAAAAAAAGTTTTTGGAAATCCGTCGAAAACTACTCGAGTTATCGTGGAATCAAGGGACGAGACAAAAATTCTTTTGGGAATATCTCTACGAACACCCGACCGTAATAGCCCATCTTCGAACTTAACCTCATTAATTTAATTCCCCGTCGATTAAAAAAAAGTTTTTGAAAATCCGTTGAAAATTACTCAAGTTATCGTGTTATCAACGAATCATCAAAGTGTGACAAACATTTTCTGTATTTAAGGTTTTTGGTCATACATTCATGCATTTTCAATCATAGTAGTGATCATTGTGTGACAAACATTTTAGGGTGTTTATCATCTGTAAGACCCATGACTTTCAGTCAAGGGAATAAAGCTCCTAACTTTCCTTCGAGAGCATTCTTCGAGGCGTGATTCGGAAGTTACGTTTGGTCCAGATTGCCCTAGCACTTGTCATTGGCTGTTAGTGAAGTCCCTAAATGAACAAATCAAACATGTATGGATCTTAATGCGTTGATAATATCAACTTGATATGCTATCATGGCTGTCACTCCAAATCTTTAAAAGTATCCGGTAGTGCGGATTAGTGACGCAAAACAATTATCACATATCTATAAGAGTCGATTGAATTGATTTATAGCTTTCATTATGATAAGGCGAAACAACCGATATAAGAATAAAGAGCACAATGAGAAAAATAAGAAAGAAATGATTCACTTTATTGTGTTGATGTTTAACTATTATCCATGACAAGACACGTTTCCCAGGTCACATTGGACTGATTTTATAGAATTTTTGATGTTTAATTAGATTTTCAAATGTCGTATAGACATCACCACAAAATTTTCATTACAATTCTCTTTTGATAACTCTAGAGACTCACTCAGATTCACGTACATAAAATTTAGTCACTACAATAGGTACACCAACCTGAAGTGTGCATAGCACACAAAAATGGAACACTCTTTTCATATGACTGTCGCACATATTTTGAAGAGATCAGAACACAGAATTATTTTGAAAAATCGTAGTACAAAGCTAACTTCAGCTTCAATTAAAAATAAAATTCTCTGACTAGATTCTGGCATTCACAATACGAACGTTCTGAATCAAATGAAACATTACTTTATCAAATAAATCAACTTCGCTTCAATGTCACATTATTGCAGTCATACAGAACAGATAATAACGTTTCGGTTTGAGGGCTTTTCTTTCAAATAAAATCTTTTTTTTTTTCGAATCACAATACACAATCGCCGTATGGCATATTATTAGTGATTCCATTTTATGTCGACGCTTTTTGATAAACACAGACGAGGCATGTATATATAAAAGCACAACCGTATGAAAAGCCGTATACAATGTTCACTAAGCATAAATATGTGGTATGTGATAACAATTACGACATTCATCTTCAATACGAATTAACTTGATCATTCACCTGACAATCGATAAACTAATAATAGAAATAACTAACGCACGGAATATTACCCTGTTTATGAACAAACGTTATTCCAGATATTAAACCATCAACATTCTGTGAGGTGTCTATCTCAAAGGATCGTTATGACATTGTAACGAAAAGCGTTCCAGTGTGTTTCGATGCAACGATTTCCATAATATGAAAATGTATGTGCGTGTATGTTAACATCGACAATGCTTTGATCTCGGCTTTCATCTCATTTCGTCATAAAAACCTTTTATATTTTTTTATGAATCGCATTTTATCGAGTTTTGTCCACACACTTTGAACATTTCTAAAAATGGAACAGGTGACACATGATACACCTAGTCGTGAAGGTAACAACATTCATTTTTCTTGAAATAGGATTTGTATAGTGAGATTAATGGTAGAATTGTTTGCCTATTAAGGAACGTCTGATGATCTTTGTCAACAATTTTGCAGTTCGTGCGAAATGTAAAAAGGAAATTATGGGCGACGACGACCTACAAATGTTATTAATGTCTGCGACGGCGAGGGTAAATGAATTACGGGACTAATTGACAATTTAAAGTCGTTTTGAATCCACACTTAGAAGTTGGTGATTAAATTTTACAGACACTCAGAGCTGGACTTACTTTTGGTCCTGATTATTCGACGACATGAGTATGGATGATTCTCTGAAGCGAGTTCCTGAAGGATCGATGAGTAGTCGTTTTTTTTCAGGAACTCATTGCTTCTTCAGAAAGTCGTCTTTTCTTCAAATTTTGCATAATGAATATTACCTTTACAAAATGTTAAAAAAGTGAAAAACAAACGACGAGAAAAAGTGACTACTTTATGAAGAAGTGGTGACGTGGTGAGTTCCTGAAGAAACGGCAGCTACCCATCGCAGACACGTCTTCAGTCCTCATCTATACTATTTCTATCTTTCTGGGCGCCAATTCTCTTAAATTTAACAATTCCTAACTTGACAGTTTTCACCTTCATGTTGAGAGTAGTCCATACGATTCGGGTCTTTTAAGGTGATGTCAAGTAACGAATTCTTAAATTCACGAGAATTGGCGCCCTGAAGAAAGGAATTACGGCATCATTTCTCTTTTCGAAACTCTACATATAGAGAACTATTTGACTGAACGATGTCGCTGCAACAAAGCCAATGTCAACAGAAAAATATTTAATTTTTTACTCGATGAATTTTAGTGAATCATGATCTTAGGACTCCGGAACAGTTTGGTGATAAGGGTTTGAAAAAACGTTTGTTGTCATTTCATCATATCGTTTTATAAGACTCTTATCGATATAGGGCCGGTTTAAAAACTGATTAATGTCCTGGATTCCTGAGGTCATGTGCTATACGTTGATATTGACGTTGTTTCAGCTACATCGTTCAGTGAAATAGTTCTCTATCGGTTGAGTTTTGATAAAATTGAGAAAAGAAAAGTGACGCCGTCCGTAATCCCTCTCCTGGAGAGTCAGTTCTCTTTTCTCTATTCAATCAAAACTCTTCTGATAGAGAATTCACTCTTTCACTGAAAGATGTCGCTGCAACAAAACTATTGTCAACAGAAAAATAATTAATTTTTTACTCGACGGATTTCAGTCAAATAAAATGCCATCATATAGCGCACGATCTTAGGACTCCGGAACAGCAATCAGTTTTTCAATCGGCTCTATATCGGCTTAGCGATTAAAGTTTAGAAAAAGAGTATGATGCAATGGCAGAAAACGTTTTTTCAAACCCTTATCCCCAATCCGATATAGGACCGATTGAAAAACTGATTACTGTTCCGGAGTCCTGAGATCATGTGCTGCCCGATGGCATTTTATTTGACTGAAATCCGTCCAGTAAAAAATTAATTATTTTTCTGTTTGACAATGGTTTTGTTGCAGCGACATCTTTCAATGAGATAGTGGAATCGTTCTCTGTCGGTAGAGTTTTGATTGAATAGAGAAAAGAGAACTGACGCCGTAATCCCTCTCCTGGACGTTAGATTCTCGGTGCGTTCATAACTTTAATAATTCGTAACTTGACAATTCTCATGGGATTTTATACACTCAACTGTCAAGTTAATAATATTTGGAGTCACGAAAATAGGAGTATCATCGCCCGGATCACAAACGAATTACCAAATAATTCTACGAAAATTGACATAAATATCTCTCTTTCACTCTCTCTCTTTGTCTACGGAAAAACTACAACTCATCGAACGGATCGTTTTCTTTAATGACTGCAGTTGTGGCACAATGTATATATAATTTGCATAAATAATTTCTATCTATGGACATCCAATTCAATTGTTATTCTACGTCTATTACTATTATGATATCACTAATAACTAGCGTGACCAATTGTTATAAACAAATTACGATTTGCATCGAACGAAATGTATCAGAATCCGAAAAGATATAATGGATAATACTTGCTGATTCATAACAACAAACAAATGCAATAAAATTGCATCAATTTTCGTTCCGTTCATCAAACATCATCACTAAGACTATCATAATCGTAAAAAAGCAGTTCAATTGAAAATTGGTCTCTGTTTTTCCATCATAATAATAAAATAATTATTTTTTTTAAATAAAACTCCATACGACCTTGTAACATTCTATATGTAGTACATCCATCAAAAAAGCCACACAGTGTTTATTTTGAGTCACATTCATACAAACAACGAGAGAAACTGCTTGAAGCATCGTACGCTCAAAACCGAAGGGGAACATCTGCATCATATTTAAGCAATTTAGAAAATGGAAATAGAAAATTGATTTTCGATTATGAAATCATTGCTAAATAATTGCAGTGGTTAAGTGAGTAAAAATGATATACGAAAAAAAAGTTAGATAAAATGGCGAAAAAAGAACAAAATTTTATTTTTATTTTCAAAACAAAAGACATACCGCCCATACACCGCTGAGTAACAAATTTATGTCTTTGCTGAACGCAAAACGAGGTGTCTCCATTTCATGTAAACAAGTACGCTAATGAATGGAAAATAAAGAATTAACACTCGGTGCGATATGAGTAATTGTTTAGTCGTTGATATATTTTCAGAACGGTTACAACGTATTGGGGGCTTATACGTTTACGTTTTGAGTTGGTACAATTTGGTAATGTTGGAGCTGATGGATTCAATTTGTTTATGTCGGCTTTTGAAGAATTCGTACAAATGAATATTCTTTGGTTGGATTTACATTCACGCATCTTATGGTACATCGCGTACTTTAAAAAAAAAACAACAGAAAAACAGCAAAATGGCGAAAATATGTCAGGAATAACACGACCATCGAAAAATGTGAAAATTAGTTGTTATACTGGGCCAGATGTGCTACGTGCATCATATTGTCTTCTCTTTTGTTTTTAACGTCGAACAAAGGAAAAGACAATAGGTTGTTCGTACAATAGGTGCTTGTGCTGCCACAACGTTCGATCGTTGCACAACAGGTGCTCGTAACAAAACAAGTACTTTTAAGTGGAAGGCTTTATTGTATCTGAGATAAGAAATGGCGAGGAGGTACTCACTTCCACTTGTGATTGTAAATCAATGTAAAATACATTTTCCTATAACAGGACGATGCATCATTTTCTTGGCACTTAAGTGCCTTAATGTAACATGATTACACAGTGATTACAAATCGCTTGATTAAATCATATGAGAGTCACGTCAATGACCACTAACTTAAACGTGACGCAAACGACTTCACCATGTGTTGTGTATGTACAACAAAACAAAATTAAATTCTTCTGATCGTACGTAAAGTATCGTTTCCACTCAACAAAAAGTACTCCGTGAGAGAGCCGTGATAGATCGAGCTGTCAAGTAAACAAAGCAAAAATGAAAAAAAAAATCAATTTTGTCACTAACACCGAGCACTTTTATGGTAAGTGGAAATCAAGCCTAAGTCTGAATTCACAATCATCCGTTCCGTTTTGCTTCCTCGTACATAACAGTTGTGATTTTATACAATAGAGCATATTGTTTGAAATGACAACTGTCAGTGTCACCTTAACTACGCATTTGCATTATTTTCAGTGTTTATATCAGAGCCTGTAGCGAGATAGAAGGAATCTGAGGTTAAAAATTGTGTACGGTATGGGAGAGAATTGCATACGAATTCTCTCAAGAGAGGTGCCAATTTTTTCGACATGCTCGACATGTCGAAAAACGTACCAACTTATCGTTTCTCTGCTTTATATACTTTGCGAATACGTCACCAGTTCGCGAATCTTTTTCTATTTGACGTTTGGCTCGTCACTTTGACAGGCGGAAAAAAAAACAAGCTTTTGATCCCAACTGTCACAATTATCATTTACAATTCCTTATGACGGCAGAAAAGATGTTCAAATAATGGCCAATCACTAGCCACCGAAATTTGTTTTGAGCTAGTGTTGTATGGGGACAATGTAGCGTCATCTAGCGTAGCTTTATTTAACTATGAAATTTAACAGGGAATAATGATCTGGCTGTGTATGACTTTGACGAGAGTTGTTTTAGTTCGAATTATACAAGACTTGATAATGCATGCGTTGCATGCGAAATGTATATTGTCTTTTAGAAGAATTAAATGTTGAAATCTAAAATCTGTTGTGGTTTAATTTAGTGACCAACTGAGTTTTTTTTGGCCTATGTTTTTCTTCTACATGTCGTATATATCTCTCATTCATATATGGTTACACCGGACTTTTCAGAGACATTTTTATTTGAAAAATCTAAAAAAGAAAATCAATGCCAAGCGAAATTTCGATAGCTCTTGCAGCAATGTAATTGAAACAAGAGAAGAACAACAAAATGTTGAAAAATATTTTCAACAAAAAGAAAACAACCAAATTGACGTAGCGAAACGGACATCCGCCGGCTCAACACTCAGTTCTTTTTCAGACACGAAACCGATAAAATAAAATGCGTATGACTGGTACGATGACTATTAGCTGAAAGAATGCATGTTTGGCTGGTGTGAATTATGTAAATTGAAACCTGTGTGTCTTACAATAGTTAATTCGAAAACGAACGGATGTTAAATTCTATGGAAATGTTATCAGTGAATATCTATCAAGTATCGACGTATTTAATTTTGCTATAGATAAAAGTCATAAAAATCATGAACATCTGTGCCAATTTCGGCGCTAATCTAATCACTCACAACGCTAAGCATATTAATGACTATTGACTATTCGCTTTTCGATAAAGTGATGAAAATTAATTTCTACTTTTCACAGAATAATAAATGCAGAACTGTCTGTTGAGTGTTGAGCAACACAACGTTTTCACAAAGAATTTTTTTTATTGTACAATGTACCGTATAAAGCCGTATAATCATTCAGACGAAAATTGATTTAGCAATCGTAATCCTTTCGAAAGGCATGAACATTTTCACCGTAATTTAGTGGTTTCACTGCAGACGATAATGGCATTACAGCTCGGAAATGTAATGCTAAATAGCATTAAATGTCGTTGCTCTGCTAATCGTTGGTCGTATTACATTTTATGAAAATGAACTGGTGTAACACAAAGATTGTATATTGTGGAGATGCAAGGCATGTGCGGTGAATTACAGTCTAATAGGCTTTGTGGTTAAGTTAATATTCTTGGTAATTATAAGTTCAATAATTGAAGGAAATTTCTTCATTTTAACCGAATGTTCGACATACTTATTACATTGTAACTGTATGTGTACAGACATTGTTGTTCTTCCTAGAAAGGGTTTCAATAGAATTATTATTGAAGGTATTTGAACTCAGTAATAGTCTCTAACACAAATGTTGAAACATTATCTTTCCCAATAGATTTTAATGAGCTTTTATAGAAATATTGAGTAAACGATACGCCAAATATCGTTTTCACAAAATGCTTGTGCGGTAATAATTAATGTTTTCTATTTGGATTATGTTCTACTGGGTACGGCACAGGCCGTTTCGCGAATCGGCATACGACCGAATTAAAAGCATTGGTATACCAATATTACGTTCGAGATGAGAGAGTCGACGTTTTTCGAAGTAAATCAATAAATTTTGAAAACCCGACGTTATCACGATCTTTCTATGGAAGCAGCTGCACGAGAGAGTTTTTCTTAAATACAATGTGAATGTCTCATATGAGTTAGATGGACCACTTCTTCTCCATGGACATTAGGTTGAATCACAATTTGTATTTCAAATCGTTGGAAAGGGAATTGGATCAGACTCCTGTCAGGCCGAACCTTCGGGTAACTAGTCAATAATAGATTACGTTATTGTCTGGAACTTTATAATTTGCCGAGTGTTAGGGTTAATCGAGAAAGGATATACAGTTACAGGCGCCATGACTAGACATTGCGACCTTAACAAACATACACAAGCTTCTTGTCCGTCTCTAATCAATTGCAGAAGGAGAACCCTTGCCCACGAATTTTTGCATCGAGATCAAGTCCAGCAAACAGATATCAAGGACAAAGACATCCCAAACTTCATTAAAGAAATAAATCCTCAATCGACCAACTAGGAAATTATCACGTTTTCAATTCCAGCTCTTCAATACCAAGGAACTCAAGACTAGTTTGAACAGCACACTTATTTCAATGGTCTCGTGAATATGTCTTGTATGTCCCCTCGATTTTCGTTTTTGTTTCCAAATTGTTCCCGAACCCATTCCTATCATAATAACAGTAAATTTTTGAAATTATTATCGTCGTTGGATCATTTAACAAAGAGAACGTTTTCTCATTAAAACGAAAAAATTAACAAAAAAAAAATTATTTTTTCATTTTAATTACGAAATTTGTTACAAATTATGTAAATGATTCGCGGTCAATGACCGGCAATGATATTATGCTGATAAACTATTTATACGTTGTACCGAAATAAATAAAATGAAAATGACATTGTATTGTGCATTTGCGTGTGGATTTTAAGCCGGACGATCATTTTAATTTGTAACCAGAGTAAAATATATGAACAAACGTGGTAAATCGTTGTGTATATATATATGCAATGTACATATAACTGCATACTACGAACAGCACGCATTCACTTAAGTTTCATTTAAAACAAAAATTTAAAACAAAATGAAAACGAAATCGTTGTGCAATGATGTAAATGCGGTTTTTATGTGTATGTTATCATAGAAATTGTTCTCTTTTTTTCAATGAAAGCTTGTTTATGTCAACATCGTCATTGTTCGACTTAAGTGTGACACATTTTTTTATGTTCACACTTTTTTTACATGACTTTCAATCAGCAGTCAACAACACCGCCAACTGAAGGTCAAATTGATCGGATTGTCTGCAGATTAATATACACTCTGTCTCCTTCAACTACAATCGATTTTTTTTCTTAAAACGTTTTTTTTCCTACTAACTAACCTAGTAGTAGTATGAAATGTGCATCACTTAATGAAATGAGATCAATTTACAAGATTGTGGTTGATTGGTTCTATCAATCTATGAAGCATGAAGGATAAACAAACTCTAGTTTTCATCGTAATGATAGTTGGAAGACTATGCTGGCTCAACTAAAAATGCACTGGTATTATCTCGTACCTACACTCCTTAAAACTGTGACTTCAGCCTATTTTTAGCTTATTATATTTTGGCGCAAAATTTGAATTTACTTTAGCGGTTTCAAAATTTTGCGCAAAAACTTCACAAACTGGAAACACCTGATTTACTGGGAACATCAATGACCCTTACTGTGACTACACACAACGACGCGAAAGTGACAGATACGAAATTTTTCTTTTGACATTAGGACACTTTCGCATCACTGTGTGAAGGCACAGTTAAAACTCTAAAAAAATCTCAAATATGTTCAGACCCACCACAAAAATAATACTTCTGTGTAAAAAAATGTAAACTCCGAGTTTATAAAAATGTAAAAAAACGTGGTTGCGAGGTCTGGAAGTGGTTTCGAGCTCATTTCAAATGAAAAATTTCGAAGAATGTATAAGCAACAAATCGCAAGCATAATTCGCTCTTTAAATACCCGCTTTCATCATCATTTAAAGTGCAACGGAATCGATGAAAAAACTGACCAAAAAATTTGAATACAAAAAATATTCCATTCATCGCATGACGTGTAAGATGTTTCTTGCTGCGAAATCGGTGTCGGGTTAGCTCATCCGATACAGTACATCGAGTAGAAAGAAGAGAAAAAGAAAAACTGAGAGTCTTTGGATCAGTGCATTTTGTTACGAAATCAACTGAACGATTGAACCGACTAAATTACAAAACTTTCAATTCCGATTTACACAATATTTTACTCAATACTACGAAGAAACGATTTTATCGTTTACACTTCAACAATCATTCATCTACAATCTACGTGCAATGATAATGTACAAGCTGATTGAGACTCTTTAAAGAAATGAAGATTATTGTTGTAGAGACCATGAACGACGATGTGTACAACGCTTTTATCTGTTTTTCAAGTTTCCTCTTTATCGACGCTGCTAAACACATTTTCTTTAATCGTTGCTTTTATGTCAGCGAAATTGCTTTTCATGTGTGTTGAGACACAAATCGACATTTGAAATTGTCTTTATTTTGCAGGTTTTTTTTTCCTTTGAAATTTGAGCTTAGCAAATTTTCTTACATCACACAGAATAAAAAGGAAGTCGTTCAGAATTGTTTCAACGGTTTTTGTTTGTCTTTTTTTTTGCACAAAGGTAGAAAATGGTCTCTATTGTCGTAGGAAGAGAAGTGGATGTGTGTAATTATTGTTTGTCATTTGTCAAATATTGGGGATATCTATTCCTTTCATCGTTCCTTTGTTTCGATTTTTTTTTTCAAAAATTTTATTCAAAGTTTTGTGACACCGCAGAGACTAACAAAAGACTTTTGAAAGTCCGGAATGAAAGTGGTTGAAAATAAGGCCGGAATATGTTTAACACCTGCATCAAACGTTGAAACTGATGGGTTGAGATTCAGGTACAGGATATTCATTAGGTTTCGAGATTCGAAGGTCTGTATTTCAGGCAATGACAGCGTACTTCAAGAATCCTTTTGCACACGAGATAATTTTTTCAGTTGCGAGAAAGTCTTCCGGGCTTCGGTCGGGTGTATTTTTTTTTGCTTCAAAAATTCGGGTCTCGGGCCTCCCGCTTGCAATTCACAATAATTTCGAACTTGTCACCAGCCTAATTCCTTAAGATACAGACCAAGAGTAATGAAGGGAGCAATGACAATGACTGCTAGTGTCAAGATGACAATGACTGTCAGATTACCCCTTGACCGCCTTCGGCGAAATAAACTTTTTGAAACAAGGCTGCCTCCTATGCCGAAATTTTTACAATCGTAAAATGAAGCCCGGTTTCAAGCTGGAAATTATCGTAAATTATATGTGAAGTACGTGTCTCCATAATTCGAATTTTTAAATCGTCTAAACATCACCAATGGACAATGGACATATATACCACCGGAAATGATCTATCTAAATGAGACTTGTTTTACTGACGAAAAATTGGATTTACGACGGAAGCAACTAATCCATCCATGAATTTTCGTCTTTTCTGACAAGAACCTCAATTTTAAATCCATAACTCACTTTACACAATCGAGGTGGCAAAAATTGCTTTAAAATGATAACGAAGAGAGAATGAAAAGACGGTGTATGGTGTGAGATATCCAACAATAAATGTGTGGGTAAGTGAAGTAAGAAAGTGTAAGTACAAAATACTCCAAATAATCAATCCAGATTAAATTAGATTAGTTAAAATTCATTTAAACCAAACGAAATATTCAACGACGCAATTCTCTCCGATAAAAATGTGTTGAAGATGTAGAAAATGGTTTATAAGACGTCTGCACGTTGCTCAGAATAAAATTAAAACTAACCAACAACAGGTCAGTGAAATGATTTCCGAGTAATACACACACATGCCATCATTATTTTTTTACTTTGAACTCACTGATTCGAAATAAATAAAAAGCAAAAAAAAAAAATAATTCGTCGTAACATTCAACCAATAATTTTTGTTTCTTGCGAAACACAAAAAGGTGTCATCATACCGAGTTCATTATAAATTTTATTATTTTTTCTTTTTATTTTAAGAACTTAAGTATGTAAGGAAAAATCCATTTGGAGGCACAACATTTGACTTTATACATTTTATGTGTTATGTATGAGTGTAGAGAGACAACTTCAAACAATTGGGACGAATGTTGCAGACGGGAAAAAAGTATTTTTGATTATTCATTTCATTCGCACATTCATTAATTTAAATTGTTTACGAGAGTCCGGCAGCAGGAAGTCGTAATTTATGATATTTTCGACGAAATTCTTTTCTCCGATTAATAAAAACGAATGCAATTAAATTTCCACCCATCATTTGGGTGGGATTCAAAAACAATTTCGTGTTATTAAAACAAAAACACTCGAAATGGGGTGGGTGAACAACACACTTTTTTTTTGTACACATTGAATTCCAATGAATGAAAGACACATAAAGAAAGGCATAAGTAGAACTTTCAATGATCAAAGAACACAGTTTCGACTTGATTTTTCGATAAAAAAATTATTTCCTTACAGTTGTTGGATCCATTTCCGTGCATTTCCTTTTTAATTTCCTTTCAATAAACACTAATTACACGAGTATTAGCACATTTTTTTTGTATTATTAACTTTCAAACACTATTCCACACACACCATTCGACTAATTTCATATAAAGTTCGAACGTCTAGATAGTCATAAAAAAGTATAATGTATTCTCGAAATTCGTAAAATCCATATGGGTTAGTGGTGTGAAGTTGGCTGTCAAAGCCGCACACTTCAAAACGTGTAGATCTCTACAAGAAAAGCGGCAAATTCAAAATTGCGATAAGAGTGTTTTATCAAAAACGGTTAAGTCCACTTTTTTGAGAATTTTTATTAATAGTAGCATGACCACCATTCCGATCACTCTAAAACTTTGAAGAAAGCTTCTTGGTGTATTTCTATGGATAACTGTAGGATTTGGAAAGTATTTTTGAAGTGAAAACTCTCTTTTGGAGGGAAATAGCACCAGACAGTGGTTGCTGAATGCTGAAATCGAATATTTTATATGCTTCATCTAGTACCTCTCACTGTTTTACTGAATTTTTATTATGTTGAGGTTATCAAAGATGATATTCCACCTTTCTGAAGTTCCTCGAACTGATACCTTGGATATCTGTTGATGTCACAGGGAACCTAGAGATTTCATCAGCTTCCATCGAGTCTTTGTCACTTTCGAGAAGATTTTAGTCATTCTTGAGACAGCCGAGGTTGAGTTCCTAAATTTAAGACATGCCTGGGAATGATACCTGGGATTTACTGGTAAAATCTAGAGATTTCATCAGCTTCCATCGGGTTTTTGTCACTTTTAAGAAGATTTTAGTCATTCTTGAAACAGTCGAGGTTGAGTTCTTAAATTTTAGACATGTCTGGGACTGATACCTGGGATTTACTGGTGAAATCTAGAGATTTCATCAGCTTCCATCGAATTTTTGTCACTTTCGAGAAGATTTTAGTCATTCTTGAGACAGCCGAGGTTGAGTTCTTAAATTTTAGACATTATCGACACTCATCCTCAGACTACCAGCCTGTGTGTAAAAAAGGTTTGTGATTTTAGTTTCGTTCTTAATTCGTCCAAGATTTTACAGCCAATTGATGAACTTTTAGGAATGAGTTTAACATCTTCACCTGAACCGGTCGTAAGCAATGAAGCAAAGCTGGCCGATATTTACTCGTTGCTGAGACTGGAAATCCGACGATAGCCTACGGTATTTCAAACAATTTTTTAAATCAAATTATAAGCCCGCTGGTAAACAACAAACTGAGGAAATTGATTGTGATAATTTTGAAGAGTCATGTTGTTGTTGTTGTGAGGAGGACGAAGAGACCTATTTTTTGTAACTGTTAATAGTGGCTGGTTAATGCTTTTTTATTGATATTGTTTGCTACTTCCGTCTATTTTCATTTAATAATTAAGAGCGAAAGAATTTTAAGAATTTGAAGAAGTTCGGAAGACTGGTTTTGTATATGAAAGAATTTTTGTGACTAAATTTATATTTATAAAATGACAAGCGATCCAAGGAGCAGTAAATATTTAAAAGAACAGATATCTATCGCGTTACAACGAGGAAATGCAACAAGTATTTTGAATACAATGCCAGAAACAGAAAAATTAAATGAAGTTTTTTCATTATAATATTTTCTGTAAATTATCGATTGAAAATAAATAAATAAATTGTTAAAAAAGCAAAATAAAATTATAAAATTGCCGATGACTGAACTCGAAAAAATAAATTTTAACATGATTTTAGCTTTTCTTTGTAATTTGAAAATCTATTACTTCACTAATTTTATCGGTAATGAAATCGATAGAAAAGTAGACGAAAACGAGAAAAAATTGAAGGACGTGGTTTCAAAATCTATTTTCTTCCAGTAAGCAATTTGTAAAAAATTAGGAATTAATACCTGACAGTCTGCAGAAATCCTACGAATGACGAAAAATTCGAACGAAATTAGTAAAATCAGTCTCATTCACAGAAAACTTTTAAAAACAACCTTAGATGCATCACAAATAATTAAAATCTATTCAAAAGTGACAGAAACCCGATGGAAGCTGATGAAATTTCTAGATTTCACCAGTAAATCCCACGTATCAGTCCCAGACATTTCTAAAATTTAGGAACTCAACCTCGGCTGTCTCACGAATGACTAAAATCTTCTCGAAAGTGACATTTCAGCATTTCAGCATTCAGGAACCACTGTCTGGTGCTGTTTCCCTCCAAAACAGCGTTTCCACTTCAAAAATTCTTTCCAAATCCTACAGTTATCCATAGAAATGCACCAAGAAGCTTTCTTCAAAGTTTTAGAGTGATCGGAACGGTGGTCATGCTACTATTAATAAAAATTCTGAAAAAAATGGACTTAACCGTTTTTGATAAAACACTCTTAGCGTCAGCATGTTTGGGGGGAGCGTAAGTTATTTTAAATATGATCAAAGAAATGGTTTTACTCTGTACTTTGTCTCGATTTTTAATACAAACATAGTCAAACCTCGGAAATTAACGTAAGATGGTTTGGACTCAAAGTATATATATACACTGAAGGATCAGAGAAACAACTGTTCCCTTTTATCAGGTCAATTCATTTTTAGTGTTTGCATACTTTTGCTTGGACTCTATTGTTGATTTTCACTGTCACTTTTCTGATTTGTGTAGCTCTTGTGACAATTTTTTATCCGCTATTAGTTGACGAATATTTTGTGCTTCTCTGTCAATCTTGCGTCACGTATTATTTCTCATCCCACGCTTTAAAAATTCTCCTGTTTTAGGAGTTGTAGGAGGTTTTTAGACCTATATCTTATCAAGGTAAATATACATACTGAAGGTAACGCAATAGCAGGTAACGCAGGGAATAGCAAGAAATACAGTCCCCAAGGTCTGGGTGAATATAAGATTTGTTATGTTCCATCCGTGAAGTTTGGAGCGATAATGTTGTTGGAAGTGTGTGGTATAGGTTTCTTCCAAGGCCGTTCAAAATGTCAATCGTCATCCACAGAGAAGCCAACACAACCTCACTTTGAAGTTTTAACGAACACATTTGTTTAAATTGCGGTTATGTTTGCTTAAAATTTAAATAAGTTAGATAAGTTAGAATCTCATAAATAAAGAAAGAGAGTAGACAAAGAATATATAGAAAGTAATATGTTAAATCGAAAAATAAATGGTGTAGGTACGCACTAAGAAGGTACAGTCGCTTAACAAAAGATAAAAAGTAAATCCAAAAAATCAAAATATCTAGACAGATGGGGCCATGTGCGATGTTGAAAAATGAACAGGCTATGTTGAAGGTCGACGATGTCAGATAAACTCAGACGTAACCTCACTTAAGTTTCGTTAAATGTTTCGTTCATTCGTTTATATAAGATTTTTTTTTACGTGGATGGCATTTCTTGACGTGGATGGCATTTCAAACGGCCTTGAAGATGATCTTTTATAGAGAGCCCACATGATGAGTCGAAGAGAAATGACAATAATAATTTGCCCTTGGCAAATGAGTTTTAGCTCTACCGTCAATGAAGCAATAGAGTGTTTAAGTGATAGAGATGACGAAATGACAACCTATTGTTCCATCTCGGGGCCTGCTGTCAGATTCTTTTGTATTATCGATGACAGCAGACCCCGAGTTGATTGTCCATCTCGCTCTACTTGAACACCGTATAGCACATTTTCCGGGGGTGAAGTGGTTAAAGAAGATATAACCACTCAGAAACGCTAATGCAACTCCGTGTAAACAAACGAGAACTTTTATTTTAATATTGATACGCCATTTACATATACATCGGCGCCGAACAAATAATTTTATTTTGCCAATCGTTTTTCAATTCTAACTGGATAGCCCTGATTCGCTTTCAATACAACCATCCACTTAAGTGACAATTCCTCGAATTTCAGGTCAGTGGTAAATTTAAAATTGCGCACAAGCCATACGATAAACATACGAATAACAATTTGAGCGTACTTCTTGCCTGCAATTGTTTAAAAAATGACGTCAGTTAAGGATGCAAAGCAGTAAAAAGAAAATAATTTTTAGAGTTCAACCTATGCAATTCCTGGGGCCTGCAAGTGAAAAGGAAATTCAAAATAGAAAACTGAACGAGAAAAATACTCGAATGAATTTACCGGCACTGTATGGTAAGTATGAGTACGGATGTTGTTTTTCAAACCTTTCCGGTAAGAAACGGTCGGGATTGTATATATTGGCATCGTTTCCCCAAACATTTTTATTCCGATGCAACACATATAAAAATAGGGCTACTTCACATCCGGCTGGCACATAGGTTTCACCTGAAAGCCATTTAAAACGGAATGGAGATTGTAAAATTAAGAGAAATGTCCTCACCGATATAAAAATCTTCCGTAGCTAAACGAGATGTGAGCGGCACCGTTGGGATCAATCTCATTGACTCCTTAATACATTGTTCTGTGAATAACAGTTCCTTCAAATGTTCGGATGTTACATCTCCATCGTTGTTTGGGCAGATTTTTTGAATTTCCTCATAGACCTTCTCCTGGTATTGTGGATGCATTGCGAGCATAAGAACAGTGTTAGCAATAGAAACAGCTGACGTTTCGAATCCCTGTAATAAGCAAAAATATTCTAGCGAGGAATTATTTTGAAATTAGCACAAAAAAAAACGAAATCTGTTCCGCCGCTGCGCAAGGCAATACAGTGTTTAAGGAGAGCGAAAACCAGTTAAATTTAATTGGTCTCGGGGTCAGCTGTCAAATATTCATCAATATGAAAAAAGAAATTGAGAGTTGAGCCCAGTTTAAATTTGTATGTGATTTCTCTCATTTTGACGTGTGACCCCGAGACCAGTTTAAACAAAGTGGTCAAAAATCGCTCTCCTTAAACACTGCATTCATGCGATCCGTTAGCACTCGCCTCATCAAATCAAAACTCACCGTCATTAATATAGTCAACGATTCGTTTATCAGCTCATCTTCTGTAAAGCACTTCTGTTCGGTCGTCAACTGAATGGCTTCATCGACAAAGATTCTTAATCGTTTTTCATATTCGTCTTCCACTTGATGGCTCTGATCGCTACTAGCGAGCGCGATCATTCTTTTCCGAATAATGTCTTGAACGACGGCTCGCATACCTGCCGTCGCTCTTTTCGCCATCGGATATAATTTGGACAATCTGAATATTGGTCTTATATTATACATCGGCTCTAACACTCTTTTACGTACCACGACAAGAGCTCTGAAATATACAAAATTAAATGTATTCTCCACTCCACCGGGTAGAACAGCCCCTAGCTCAAGCATACTCATTGAGTGATTCAAAAAATGAACAATGCTCCCTCTGAACGTTGCAATCGACTCCCAATGTGCTTTCTAAACGTATAAAGGTCGAATTGAAAAAGAAATGAGATAGCAATAACAAACACTCACTAGCAAACAGGTCGAAACTGCAGGCATCGATACGTGAAAAAATATCAAAAGTTTCATTTGGACTCTTTTCGTTCAAAATGTCCATCAGAATCCTTAATGTGCTGTTTATGGTGGGATAATAGCTGTTCAGTATCTTGGTATTTTGAATCGTGGGATCCAGAAGTTTTCTGTGATATTTCCAATAATCGCCTAAATAAACAAAACGAAAGAAATGTCGACTTTCAATCGAAATTTTGAAATTAGTTTTAAAGAATCGTTTTTTGTCATGCTTCATGTATTCAGTATTCTTCAGGTAAAAGATCAGATTGTAAATTGCATGTATTTGACAATATCTCCAGTAATTTGATATCTCGTATCCAGGACGAGTAAAAGTATCCGAGGACTTCAGCCCGAGGTACTTTTACTCATCGTGATATCAAATTATTTAACGTGTAAAGAAAAACGTTTTACTTTACGAGCGAATGAAAAGGTTTTCACTAGTGAGGGAATAGCCACATTACTTCACTAGTAAAGTAATAGTACATTACTATACCAGTGAAGTAATTTGATGTCTCGTATCCAGACATTCCTTATTTTTTGACAATCTAAAGTTTTACTTTTAAAGATCAAATGTCAAATAAATACCCGAAGCAGTAAGCAGTCCTTGACCGCCCATCCCTTCTATAGCAACTTCGTAGAAAGAGCCCTTATGCATCGAACTGGGATGATTGATAACGATTTCAGCATCTTCTGGACTCGTAACAATAATAGCGAACCGTGGACCCAGCCAAAAACCGAAGGGTAATCCAACTGCCTGTTAGGGATGGTCGATTTTTTTATATTGTACCTATCCAGAAAAATTTCTAATCGCTCAAAGTTCAATGTAGCAGATGCAGGAAAATGACGAACTTCCGGAAATTTAACCCAAATTATTCTGAATTATGAATTCTAACGACGCAAAAAAAAAACTTTTAAACTTAGCTTTTCCTTCACAATTTTCGGTGACTTTGGGCGATTAGAGTTTTTCCAGATAAATCCGTTTTCAATAAAAAATGTACCCCAATTTTCTGCAGGTACTCCGCCCCTCTCGCCAAGATATCTAAACCAGTATAATGTACAGCTTGAAATTCTAACACTGTTCTCTTATTCGAGTACCTGTTGTATTCCAAAATATGTACGCTCCACCAATTATGGGCAATGACAAGATGCCGGGCAGATTCCAAGACGCGCGATACCAATTTCGCCGTTTCCAGCAATAGTTTAGAAAAATAATCAGAACGACAGTAATGAAAATGCTGAACACAATCATTTTTCAACAGAAAATCGATTACAGTCTCAACAGTAGCAAGTTACTTTTAAGTATAACGTCGTGTCGTACAAAAAAATCGTTTCTGTTCTAAGCTTCGATAAGACTGGACCAACCAAACTGATTTTTTTCGATTTCTATGTGTAAAAGTTTTAACCACGTATAGTTAACTTCGTTTCTTAAGCTAGATAAGTTCTTTCAAAAATAAGCGAAAAGATAGTCCATGTCGTCCGTTTCCCTCTCCGACTAGTGCTGACACGATTTACTGATGTTGCGTGTTGATTCTTCGCCGTTGGTAGAAAATGTTTGTGGTTCTTCTTGGACTGTCGTGGTGATGTAAATAAAAAATTGAAACTTCTTTTTTCGATATTTTGATCCTTGGTTCAGCTCTTCTTCAGGCTATTTATGCTAAACAAAAATAAAAATTTTACTATTAAATTAAGGGACATCCGTAAATATCATGTGGGTGGTTCACAGCTGTGATATGTTTGTGCAAAGGAATTAGAGTAAAAGTTTTATTTTTGATTTTGTTTAACATAAATAGCCTGAAGAAGAGCTGAACCAAGGCTCGAAATATCGAAAAAATAAGTTTCAATTTTTGTTGTTTTCGTCAAACCGCGATAGTCCAAGAGGAATGATTTACAAATGTCCCTTAATTATAAATTCGGATTCTTACAAAAACGAAAGAAAAATTTCGAACCAGTCTAATTAGATCTGGTTTACATCTGAAGAACATACGAAACACAAAACTGTTGCGTGTTGCATGGATGTTTTGCCAGATTCTTTTTGTCATAAAATAAAGTAATTCAAGGTTGTGACATCGGAAAAAAAATTCTGGCAACCAGACTGTTCAATATTTACCGAACGTTACTTTCTTATAGACAAAATAAGAATACGAAATATTTTACCGGGTAGGACGTGGCACATTCATTGTTCAATAAAACATGAGAATTTTAAGTTTTAAACGAACACCGGAAATACAGCAAAGTTTTTACGGGATCATTGATATATTTTCTCCATTACAAACTTCTCAACTCCTAATATAACTGCAAGTAGAAGTTATTTGGACGGTTTCGTCTAGGTCAGAGAGATGCTAATATGACGACTGGGTCGTTTTGATGGATAGAGGGAATATGTCAAATGATTTTGAAATTGGTTGAGAGAAAATGTATTGAATTCTCTCTAAAAAATCTATGTCAATCAAATCTTTGAAGAGCAGATGTGTAAACTCAATACCCTCTCTAGCAAACAAACTGCTTTTATTAAGGTGGTGAAAGAATCAAGTCGCCTTTGGAATTTACATTTAGATTACAGCGTAGTCAGTCAAAATGTAGAATAGTGTTTGTAGAATACAAAGAAATAAGGTGTGAATTTGACACAGAGAGCTGCGAGTTTGGTTGCTAGAGAGAGTATTGGTAAACTGAAATTACAATAGATCATCTTCAAGGCCGTTTGAAATGCCATCCACGTCAAGAAATGCCATCCACGTTAAAAAAATCTTATACAAATGAATGAATGAATGAAACCTTTAACGAAACTTAAGTGAGGTTACGTCTGAAAGTACCGTATCTTGAAGATGATCTATAGCTCACAAAGTTTGTCCGGCGGCAACTTCGAAATATATTCGGTCAGTTATTGTCGAAACAACTGTTTTTAATAATTAGCAAATTTCAGCCTAGTTAGGAACCGAAGGTATCGAGACGAAGGCAAAATGTAAAGCTCCGAATCATAAGATATTTTAGGTTCAGGGAAATGAGTTGTAACCGTTGTAACACTCAGAAACACTAATTCAACTCCGTGTAAACAAATGAGAACTTTGATTTTAATATTGATTTGGGAGGTTTCTAGACTTAAAAGTTTTAGGAGATTTTTGGGAAGTCAGCGATGTGTATTTTGAATAAGACTATTCACGATTCGTCATCTATGAACATAGGCAAACACTTTCCCCTTACCGTCTGCTTCGAATTCCATCAATCCACGCCATTAGTCGTATAAATTTATACGTCAGAGAGAGCTTTTTTCTCCTTTGTTACGATCTGTCAGTTTTTCTAAAGATCATTTTCATTATACGGTACTTGTCAACGTAACACCACTTAATTTTTCGTCAAGTAGTCCTTAACCTCAATCAATTGACGTTAACAACGTTCAATTTACTGATTTTTATATGAAAATCGTTCGTTCAATTCATTCGATATTTTTCGACATGTCTGACAGTTGGGATCGTGTCTGACGTTTACAAGGTCATGAAAATGATCTATTTTGCGATTTAGTATGGAAATGAAAACTAAAATTGAGATATCTTTGCTGTTTTAAGTGGTTTTCAATATTTTTTTTAGACCAAAATGTTTTAAAATGTGTTTGGAATCGATTGGCATTAACAGATTGTGTGAAAATATTTTTTTTTCTATTTTGTTATTTTGTTAATGTCAATCGATTCCAAACACACTTTAAAACATTTTGGTCCAAAAAAATATGAAAAACCACTTAAACCAGCGAAGATATCTCAATTTTAGTTTTCATTTCCATACTAAATCGCAAAATAGAAAAACTGACAGATCGCAACAAAGGATAAAAAAGCTCTCTCTGACGTATAAATTTATACGACTAATGGCGTGGATTACACACGGCACCGTAATCCTATAAGCCCCTTTGTACTTCGTACGGGGCTAAAAAGTGTCATTAGCATCGAACTTACGTGTTAGGCCGCGCGTCTAAATGGCATTACCTCCATACTACATACTACATATACCTCGGTTCAAACCATCGATTTTCGGTCGACAAGGTTTCGATGTGAAAGGACACCGCTATAATTAAAAACTAATCGACGATAGCTAGATTAAGACACTCAATATGGAGGTTGCAACAAAATCTGAGCGGTTGAGTGGATTTTTTTTCCATTATAACATTTTTAGTGATCTTGTCATAACATGGTTTTTCAGAACCTAGGCTGATAAGTTGATTAAATTAGGGAAACTGTTTAATCGATGACCAATACAGGAAATCATTCTGTGTCTGAAAAGAACCAAGTGGAACAAAATTTTCAAATCGTCGCTCTCACCATTCCATAGTGCCATCTGCCCCATCTACCTCAGCTATCGAAAAAATATATTGTTGAAGTTTTCACATTCTCGGCGCACATGTCACATTGACATTTAAATCCAATAATATCAGAGAATGTCTGAAAGAGCCGTATAATAAGAAAAAATGAAATAAAATTCGATCGTTCAGATAACATAAACAAAATGAGCCTGAAAAGCGCTTTGTTGCTCGCTAAAAGAATCCAAATCAAAAGCGTAATTGCATCGACCTACCAACTAAGCCGGACTTCGGTCAGATATGACAATTTCACAAGATCAAATTTTCTTTCACAGTGCCGTCTGTGTTCGACGGGAAAAGGTGAGGTTATGAGTGTAGATCGACAGTTTGTCAAATCATTAATTGTTTTGCATTTTACTACTTTGACAACGAACAGATAAACCGGCTCATCAGTCAGTTGTAGGGCAGGCCCCACAAATCTTATCGAAATTGTTCCCACAAACGGCTGACATTGAGAAAAGCGCTGAAGAAATCCAAAAAGAACAACAGAAGAAAGAGGAGGAAGAGAAGAAAGAGCAAGAAAGTTCATGGAAACGCATGAAATTGGGGTAGGTTTCCACAAATTGATTGTCAACATTTGCTCGTTACAAACCCATCGTTGAACAGATTCGTCGTATTTGGTGTGTCGGCAACATCGTTATGCGGTTGGATCATTTATGACCTTGGCTCTCCCGAAAAGGATGAAAACGGTGTGGACATCGAAGATGAGTTCAGTAAAATGTCCGTCGTACCGCAATACTTTAAGCGAATGTGGCGATCGATGACGTACTACCAAAAGATGATTCAGGAACCGTCACGTGACAAACTTCTACCAGATCCACTCAAATATCCGTACGTTCAACCGCCATACACATTGGTCTTGGAAATGAAAGATGTGCTGGTGCATCCGGATTGGACCTACCAAACTGGTTGGCGTTTCAAGAAACGTCCGGGTGTTGATCACTTCTTGGAGCAATTGGCACGGAATTTCGAAATTGTCGTCTACACAGCTGATCAGGGCATGACCGTTTTTCCCATATTGGACGCTTTGGATCCGAATGGTTTCATTATGTACAGACTGGTCAGGGATGCTACACATTTCGTTGATGGCCATCATGTGAAAAATTTGGATAATTTAAACAGAGACTTGAACAAGGTATGTAAGTGAATGTTCACCTAATCCTGGAAACTTGTCAGTACTTGTTCAGTTTGCGAGTTCTCTGGGCGAAAATTTGAACCTTAAAATTTAACTGAAAGTTTGGACCGACCAGTGTCTATCAGAAGTGGGTTATTATACTGGTCGTAACTGATGTTCGTTGCACATTATAGGTTATCGTCATCGACTGGGATCCGAATTCAACAAAATTGCATCCAGAAAATACATTCAACATTGCTCGGTGGACTGGCAACGACGATGATGCAACTTTGTTCGATTTAGTCGCATTTCTGAAAAGTTTGTTCACTAAGCAACCCATCAGCTATCCGATTGATTTTCATTTGATTTTCTTTCCTTTTCAGCCATTGCCACCGCTGAAGTACAAGATGTCCGAGAAGTGATCACATATTACAGGCAATTCGAGAATCCTCTGGCTACATTCAGAGAAAATCAACAGAAAGCAATTCAAATGGAGGAAGAAAGAGCACGCGAAGAGAAAAATAATAAATCGCCGGCAGTCAAGCGATGGACGCCCAATTTTCTCGGGAAATAGTTTCTTATTTTGTTTTGTCGTTGTTCGAATTGATGCTTTCGGAAGTCTGAGATAAATTTTGTTTTTTCTAATTTTAATTCGTTTTGTAATCAAGAGTTGTAACGAAACCGTTCCGATTAATGATTCAAGAGCAATATGTATTCGATCGTTGAACTATTTTATTTTTCCTCCAGCTTCAAAACGAATGAGAAATCGGAGATTTGGATCAGAATATTACCGGATTGTTCGCTTACAGACTGTGAAGAAATAGTCCCGTCAATCACGTAAACTACTTGAATCTGAATCGTAAGTTAATCGACCAATTTTTTTAACATAAAGAAAAATTACTGAGCGACTCTGCTGCGGTGGAAGGATACGTAAAACGTGAAGACGTTCACCAAGTACGTTAGTGGTTTGGGGGAAATAAAAACATATTCTCATAGTTATGCGACCGTTAGTCTCACTGAACCATGCGATTTGCCTATTGTCAGAACATTGCGACTTGTGCTGTGATAGCAGAAGTTCCTCAGCGAAATCGATTTTCCTATTTCTCTTAAGGGGTAATGTAAACTTTGATGCTCACTTTCATGGGCCTAAAATATTTTTTTTCGATACATCGTGACACCTAGACATAGGAAATTCGTCAGTTTGTGAAATTACAATTTCTCGACAGCTCTACGGTTTCTAACACTTTTCTTACATGTCGAGACCTGAGCATTCTTTACCGATTCTTTAAATTTTTCGAAAATTCTTACAAACTCGAAATTCTTGAAAATTTTCAAAAACAAATTCCTGAAAATAGGTCTTGCACATGCCGCCGCCACCTAGTGCAGTCCTGATGAAGTTTTAGGATACAACAGCCGAAGCTCGAATTTTTGATAGTCGTGTCATTGACATTTAAAGTATTCGACACTGACACGGTGGCCCTCAAGTGAGATAATATTTTGTGAAAGGGTACCTAAAGAGTATTGTTAGGAGTGATTGGACCTCGGAGTACTCAGAAAAACCGATCAACTACATTTGAGCTGATCCTTCGATAAAACTTTTTTCGATCAAGGACCACCGTTCAGAAGAGTCAAATTAAATGACTTACCCCTGTTCGTCTGTTAGTACGAGTTACGGAGAGTAAATAATTTCGGTAAGCTCATCAATGACAAGTTGCAGATATTACCGAAAACCGATCGATCCAAATTTTGAAATTTTGGATTCCAAAATACATTTTTTAAATCAGACAATCCTAGACCTGAAGAAGCTGAAATCCAATCCGACTCTACAACGATTCGAAATAAATTTTTGAAATCCGGAATGACGTAAAATAAATCAGGTTGGGTTAGGGTCGGACCGGAGCTTTTTTTACCAAGTTTGAGTAATCCGCTCAAAATTATTAACACTCTCTCCGCTGGTAGAGTGTGTTTCGAAACAAGAAATGCTTTCAAACTCTTTCATCGTGTTAAAATTTTGACAGTAAACGGAGTCATAACGAAATGAAAACGGAGATTTTTTTTTGTTTAGGCCAGTTCATGGTCGCATACGTCGCAAAAATGTATGCGAGTATGAACTGTAAGGTTTACATTCAACAAAAAGTACTCCATTTGAGAGCCGAAAGAGAGTGAGCTGTCAAGTAAACAAGGCAAAAATTGAGAAAATTCAATTGAGTCTCTTAAACGGAGTACTTTCTTGTTATAGGTGGAAATCAGGCTATAAGCACAAAACGCACTACACTCAGGCTACTCATATAAAAATGGAAAGAGAGAACCTATTTCATTGTTAGTTTGAGTGAACGAAGTGCTATTCATGCTTATCTCTATCGGTATCGGTGAATGTATGAAAATTGGTTCATCACGATCAAAATAACAAGAGAATTGTTTGTGCTTTGTGTGAAAACTCTATTGCGATTTCGTACCATTAGATCCTTAGGTAAATGTGTTCCAAACGTTATTGAAACCACACAATTTGTTCGGCTCTTATGCCTATCACACGCTTTATTTCTCATGAAATTTTAGACAAAAATATGGTATTTATCTGAACGATTTTACATTTAGATTTTATTTTTTAATGTCAAATTACTAAAAGCCTACAAAAAACATATAAATTTCGCCTCAAATGATTTACTTCAAAAAAGAAAGAAAAATTGACGAAAAGAATATTGAAAATGACTTAGCGGTAAAAGATACTGATACCTGAGTGAGATTAACAAAAAAACAAAAAACTGCAATTCAACAATCCGGATTGGGACTTTACTACATTGCCCACTAGATTTTACGTACACAATCTATTTCAAATTAATGGTTAGTCAAACGCGGTATTTAAGAGGAGGACGAAAACATTTTCGAAAATATACTTAGCATCGACGTTCACATGACATCAACGAGGCTGCTTCAATTTCGTTTGCTTTTCACGCTTGCCACGAACTTTCTCTCGTTCATTGGCCCGTTCTGTGTACCAATTTTCTTTGTTCTTTTGCTTGGTACCGCCTGAATTATTACCCGTCGCACGCAATTCCTCTCGTTGCTTCATCATTTTACCGTACCATTCTGAGTCCGTGTCTTCGTTACTCTTCGCACGCAATTCTTCGCGTTTTTTCATCATTTTATCGTACCATTCCGAGTCCATGTCTTTCGATTGCTTACGCATATTTTCTGATTCTTTAAGCACATTGTCACGATTTTTCCTGTCTTTCTCTTGCTTCTTTTGCGTCTTTTTCTGTAGATTTAAGTACTTTTGTGTCGCTTCGTCAAATAATTTTTGGCGCTCCGTCTGAATCTTAACAAATTTCTCATTCCGTACATTTTCATTGGTGTCCACAGCCGGTCCCTGGCTTTCCACAGCAGCGTTAAATTTGTTTTCAGCGAATTTTTGTCTTTTGTTCGTCGCACTGTCGTCTTTGTCGAAGTTCTTATTTCTTCGAGTGTCAGTCTGCCGAGAACGATTTTGGGAAGTCATTTTTGGAGCATCCCAACCCTGTTTTGATTTTACTTTGTCGATGCCTTGTTTCTTTGCGTCGTCAATGTTTTCACATTTCTTAAAATTGTAACTGGCAAACAGATCGTCCGAATTCAAATACTCTTCTCTGCAATAGTTCTCCTTAACCGGCTCCTTTGGTATATGTATCGCAGCATCATCAGCACCAGTCCAGACTTTTTTCTGTTTCACCGGGCGCGTCTCCGCAACATTATTTTCGTGTGTTGGGGAATGTTCATGACCAGCATGATGCAATTCAACCAATCGGTTCACTTCAACTTTCAGCGCCACATTTTCTCTCTCCAAATCTTGAATGCGTTGGGTTAGCAGAGACATATCCGGTATGACATTTCCATGCGATAAATTTACTTTCCAACATTGCGATGACAGTATGGCCGCTACGCCAATGATCAATCCGAACAAAAGAATGTTCGATGGATTCCACCACACAGATTGCTGGTCAGAATCGGTGCTACTGTCTAATACTTGCACTTCGTTATCTGTTGATCGTTCAACTAACGAATAACTTTGAACGGCTGCGATACCACTGACGTCGCTTCTGGTTTCTTCGTCATCTGCGTAGTCAATCCTTAGCTCTGGTGTTGCCATTTTCGGCGGCATAGGACTATGTCGATCGTTAATACTGTCACAATCACTGATTACCGATATCCCATCCGATAAATCACCATCAGTCCCATGATATGTCACGCTCAAGAAGTTATCTCTGTGAAGTAAAAAAAAAATCGATTTTTTTTTTGCTTGTCTTCTGATTCGTCATTTTATGATTTAGGAAAATGCATCTTCATTTTATGCTGGAACAAGATAATAAATTCTGCATGCATCGGCAAGAGATCAACAGCGATAACGTAACAGAATTTGCTCAAAGATAATAAAATTTTACAAAAAGTACATTTCAGGGGAATGTCTTTAAGTAAAGAGACAATAAAATGCAAATTGTATGTCACTGCCAGTACCATAAAATGATGACACGCTCATCTCAATTATGCAGATAAAAAAATATTTGTGACAAAAACGTGATCTTAACGACTTACGACACACAGCTGCTGCTGCTGCGACTCGATTTCGATGGTATTTTCGTGTCGTCATCGGGATGCTCGGTGATGTTTTCCACACCGCTACCTGGATGATTAATGGGATTGGTTGATTCATCGCCGAGAAATGTCCACGATTCGATAATTTCGCATTCGATTGGATTCGGTGCAGATTCATTGCCATTGTCGGCATTATCGATGTTGGCATCCATGGCAGTTGGTTGATTTGTTTTCTGAAAAGATACCAGAATGATTATGAGCAAAACGATTAATGAATGAGGAGGTGATAAATAAGGGATGTCACTGAGATAAGTTGATGGAGCGTTTTTTGTTCGGTCAAGGTGTGTCTGCACTTATCAAAAGTCCTATCCTTGTTTGAGTTAAAGATATTTTTTCGCTAGTGCAGATCAAGAAGCGTAGTGGAAGTACTTCGACAATATTCTAGCAAACAAACTGCTGTTATTAACGTGGTGAAAGAATCAAGAAGCCTTAGGAATTTACATGCAGACTACTGCGTAGTCAGGCAAAATGTAGAATACAAAAAAATAAGGTGTGAATTTGACACAGAGAGCTGAGCGTTTGTTTGCTAGATAGAGTATTGACTTCGAGAATTTGGTCGTTTTCTTTAAAAAATTTGCAAATTGGAACGGTAAATGCAATTTGCACCCCGGTGCAAATAGTCTAAAACACACTATTTGCACCAAATTGTCGGAACGTCCAATTTTTAGACCAGTTCGCACAAAAAGATTCACGTTGCTTCTGTTCAAACATTTGATTGGTAGGCCAGTTTGAACAGGGAAGATTCAAATTGCTCCTGTTGAAACAGCCAATGATGAGGCCAGTTAGTATAATGAAAAATATAAGGTGTTTGCACCCCATTGCTAAGCCAAATTTTAGAGGAAAGATTCAAGGTGCTCCCGTAGAAGCAACCAATTGTTATGTTAGTCTGTAGAGAAAGTTAACTGGTGCAATGATTTGTGGGTGCAAATAGTTTCTTATAGACTATTTGCACCCGGGTGCAAATGGTCACTTTGAATTTGAATTGGAAATATTGGGTTGGCGAATAATGAATGGAATGTCACAACGAGACAGTATAAATTGGCATAACTCATCGGTTTGTTGACGAATAGTATACGTTCGAAAAGATGTGCCCCGAATTACACGTCTATGTATACGTGAAGCGTAACATAGATTTAACGCACGAAATTATTTAAAAACAAAAAAAAACTCTCGCAGACATTCGACTTGTATATAATGCGAAATCTTGTATGTTTGGGCGACTAAAATGGTAAATAACCAACGAACCGTGGAATGGCTTCTTTATTGAAAAAAACTTTGCAAAAGAAAATATTTTCTTTCTTTCAATGAAATCCTATTTTAGTCTCGGGTTCAACAACTCTTTATAAACTTGCGACAGACTCACTGGACTCACAAGAAAATAAAACTTTCACTCGGTGGATAATTGAAAATTGTTGCCTGAACTAATTTCGTCGCCGTAAGATTCGGGGATTGATTATTAAAAATTGATCTTTTGTCCTCCACGTCAGGATTGTGATAAATGAAGTGAACTTCAATCGGTTTATCAATTTTTTGTTTTGTTTATAAACAATTCGAATTACTTAACGCGAATTATATCTGTTATCACTTTCAAGGTAACTCAAGGTGTTAATATTTAATAAAAGACAACAACAAATAACGTACATCTGATGGGCACTAACAAAACCGATAGCTGATGCAAATACGAACAATTTAATTGAAATCCACACACTTTGATGTGATCAACTGAAATCTTTAGTCGTTATTTGCACAAATCGCTCGTGAAGTTGTATTTTTGGTAAATATTTACGCGTGCATAATGACTGCACTTTTTCGGATGGATTAACTTACACAATTCACAAAAGACCTTTCTCCTCGAACGCTCGGTTGAAAAGCAATAAAACTACAGAAACTGACTATTTATCACTGTGTCGACGTTTCTTTATTTTATTAGTGTTGCAGATAAAGAACGAGTCATTTTAGTGCGAAAAATGGTACTCTCTCATGGAGTATCTTCCTAACTACGTAGTTTTTATTATTTATTTACATTTTGCGCAAAAGAAAATGTGTATCACTCATTCGTATTCGTATGTACAAAAATACTGTCATCGATTCAATGCTGCCAGTCATTTTCAAGTTAGCTCGTTGTATACACGCTAGCATTTTTAGAGTACAAACTTTTGGTTTCTTTCGATGACCTACGCTATTCAAACTCACTTAGTTCTAGATTGAGAATAAGGTTCGGATTGACGCGTTTAAGTTCAGATGAATCGGAAAGCTGTTTTTGAGCTGAGACTGAATTTTAAATTGCAGGGAACTACGTGTACGTAGATCTCAACCTGACATAGTTCGACCTAAGAGTAATTATACCTAGAGAGGAAGTTTCGAACAAAATTACGTAAAATATGTGGTCCCAACATGAAATACGAAATGTTTGCCCTTATAATTAAGTTGGCATATCAGAAGTATCAGTTCGTCCATGTATTAGTGTAAAATCGTACGAAATATGCATCTTATGCAAACTGATGTTGGGGATACATATTTTATCGTACTAAATGCCAGTCTAGGAGTAATTGGTCTAAGGTTTCGACTCGAACTCTCACCGAAACTGAATATTCAATTTCTGGTTGACCCGAACGCTAACCTGAATCTGAAAATTTTCGGGTTAGATCAGGTTGGGAGCACGAAATTTGTACACAAAATTATTTTGGGTCAGACCCGAAATTCAATATTCAGACTTAGTTCCAGTTCGGGTCAAACCTGAAATTCTAATTGAAAAATCTAAGATCAGCTACGGGTTAAAATCAGTTTCGGATTGAAATCAAGTTAGGATTTAGGATTGTGAGTGCTTTGAAGATAAATCGGCCATACCTTGTCTCTAGACTTATTGGTTTGTTCCGTTGTGATATCTATTCAATTGTAACTTACAAACTCGCTCATTAATAAACTGCTGTAACACCCGATAAATAACTTTATTTCTTAACTAAAAAGTCAATAAAATGCATAGAAGGTTAACTAGCCAGAACTCTAATAATTTCAATTTTGATATTATGTTTATCTTGCATTATGCTGACAATAATTCGAAAATAATATGTCTGTCAGCACTGGTTTTGATGGTATGTAACCTATGTAACAGAGAGCACGAAGAAACGAAAATTATGAAAGCATAAAAGCCGTAAAAGCTGCATTCGTTTTTTTTATATTCCCAATTATGTCTGCAGGTGGCGCTTTTGAAATTTTGAACTTGGAGAAGTCCAACGGTAATATTTACATGGTTCTTTGGAACTACGTAGCCAAAGTCGTTTAATTTTTCAAAAACCACGAATGGTTATCTGTAATCGAAAACGTCGACGAAGATATACTATGAGCTCAAGGTAATATAGGTAAATGCTTTTTTAAACTAATAAAGTTTAGGCATGGGCGATAATGATATTGATTATCGATAATCGATATTTATCGACTTTTTTTATCGAAAATTATCAAAAAAAATATCGATAATCGATAATTATTGATATTTTGATAATTATCAAGATATCGATAATTCGATATATCGATATTTCGGTCCGAAAATCCGATATTTATCGATATATTCCGATATATCGGTATATTATCATGAATTGTCAGATAAATATCAAAATATCGATATTTTGATAATTATCGAATTTCGATATTTTGATAATTATCGATAATTTTTAAATTATCGATAACGATATGATTAATCAATTATCGATAATTTCTTTCGATTGATAGTATCGATAATTTTGAACGTCTCCCATCCCTAATAAAGTTAAATATTTGGTTGAAAATACTTGGATCAAAAGAAAACTCAACTAGCTGATGTATGAGGTGCTGGTGGGCGGCTGTTAAAATTAAATTATGAATTTGATTTATAGAGACGAATGTTATACTAGGTATTTTGTGAGTTATTGGGGATAATCTCGAGGTTTGAGAAGCTTCAATAACGTACTCGTATCGTCTCTTGCAAGATAAATCTAGATTCAATTCCATAATTCAATGCAATTAAGCGTAATCGAAATCTAGTAGATACATATTGTCTCATTATGCTTTCTTTATCCAGGCTAAGCTAAAATTAATTTAAATTTAACATAACTGCCTATCAGTGGCACCTATTATGAGACACTCATGTTTATAACAACAGAACGCATCGTATACCACCGTGGTAAACGATTGAAAATTCCTGGTTTTTTCTCGATTGCATTTTGTGTTATAGGCAATACCATCATAGCCGGTGTATATATAGCTATTGCTATACTGCTCATCATTTTGCTATATATGCACAAGTGGCTTTGTGAATCGAATTAGCGTAACAACAAATATTCGCGTACCAATATCGAGCTGCATCGACCCAGTACTTATAAGTTCCATCTTACATCGTCATTTAGTTGCCTTGCTGCATCATCTCATCCAACCATGATATATACTTATGAAGTAACCTTGCGACCTTGATCTTGAGAGAGTAGAGGCTCTATATGGGCTGTGCATATTATATCGTTGTTACCGACCACAGCGAACGTAAAATCGAGTACGGCTTGTGTGAAAATTGCTTTCTGTGTTATGGTCGCTATATCATATCGGAGAGTTGATGGAATTACGATTTTTTTTCCATATTTCATGGTGTAATATTTATGTTGCATCTGCACGCGGAATATGCAGCATTGTTCGACTGGATGTCATGGTCTGACTTTAAGTCATGATTGATAATTTTTTTTTTCTGCTTTCAGATATGATGAGTTTTCTTTTTTGTTATTAACTTTTAGTGATCATGTAACAAGTAATATTATACGTGGTCAATTTTGACTTTATGACACAATAGAAAATGTAATTCATCTGGAGGGTTTTTTTGCGTGTTTTGCGATCGATTATACCTGGTGTATATGCCTGGTGAAATGGGTATGTGATCTTTCGAATCACATGGAGTTCCGGAAATTTACTGCATTTTGTACGTTCATCACACTTAGCGACAATTAAATGTAAGTTTCGAGAAAAGCTGCAATTAAATTTCTTTCATTACGTTAAATGAATAATCAACCATAACAGCGACGATGGCATTAATCGAAAATCTTAAATTCAAAACATATCGAAAAATAATTTGATTCCCTCCTCTCACTCTCTCCCTTTCTCCATGGGATCGATATCGCGCGTTGTAGTTTAAATGTTCAATTTAATAACACAAACGTTGAATGTTTGTGAAGGAAGAAGAAATAACCGAAAACAAAACAAAACCGAAAAAAACACCAAAACGTATTTATGAGTGGTAATGATTTATATGAAACTGAAATATGGTAAGATTAATTACGCAGATGGACGACCGAAATTAGACGACAGCTGCACAGACCAATACGCTTCGGAAAGCGTGTGTTTTAAGAATGATATGGGTGGTTATGGCATGATTTTGCTCATTTTTGTACGGTTTTTCCAGACATTGTCTTAAAGAAAGACGTGGCTCTTTTGAGTATTTTTTTTGTTTCTTGCAATTTTCAGCATATTGTAAGCTTTCGTTAGAAAACTTCCACATTTGGTAAAATTCAGTTTTTTTGTGGGCGCTAGAGGTCATGAAGTAAAGGTCTAACAGAAGTGTACTAAGACCGTTTTCCATCTCTTCAGACTCTTGTGCGAATGTGAAATGTGCGTTCTAAAACTACCTACCGTCTGTTAAAAACAGTTGTCTTCTGAAAGCTTAACAGGGCCTACATCATTTTTGCGATTGTTTAATAGCAATATTCCCTAATTTCGGAAAGTTACTCATTGTAATCAGAAAAACTCGCTACATGGTCATATGTTCTGTTTGCGACTGATCCCTTTTGCGAGAGGATGCATTATTTGTTATCAACAGCAACGACGAAAATAAGTGTTGAATATTGAAGGTAATGAAGTTTAAGATCTTTTATCAATCTGTTGAAAATTATTAAATCAAATGAAGTAATAGAATCGGTATCAGTGAACATAATTAGGAAAGTCTGGCCGATCATACTTAAACTTACATGATAAGAATGTAATTTTGGTGGGTTTCGTTTGTTTCTTTCGTTTTATTTGTTCCACACGTATTCTACCACATAGAAGTAGTACCGTTTGTCTTTACGTTTCTTTAATTCCACACGTACGTGTGAGTGAAACGACACTCTTTACGCTTCTTTTCTTGAAAACATGTAGAACGATTTGGAACAATTAAAACTGTTAAAGAATGCTAACCAATTACAAATTTGATGGTTTTTCAGAGAAAATATAGTTATCAAAAAGCACTTGAACCTTACCACTTAAATGTCAGCATGATCTTCATTTTGCTCCATTTGCTTCGATTTTAAGAATGTGTAGGCCAAAAACTGACATTTAAGTGGTAACGTTCTTTTCACATTTTCTATCCATCCCGAACTATCCCACACTGATAGGTATTCCAGTTTGTTTCATTCCTGTCGAGGCGCCACAATTTTTCTCACTCTGGCAAAATATCCATCAAAAATGTCACTTTGCAATGAATTCGGTTCACAAAAAATAGAGCGCTGACATTATTGTAATTTTATTACGAATTGTACTAGAAATGGAAGCCTAGAAAACGATAATATCACCCTCTGGGAGATATTACTGCCCAGAAATTATCACTATGGACAATACTATGATCACACATAGTTTTGTGAACGATATTAGCATCGTCTGGGCGTTATTATCATCTTCCGGGCGATAATCTCATCTGGGCGATAATATTATCTTCTGAGCGATAATTATCGCTTATTTTATCAATATCATCTCTGAGCGAAAATATTGCTCAGAACTGCATAGTTTCATCTTCTGGGCGATATTATCTAACAATCGTTATCTCTCGTATCACAGTTCTATGAGGTTACCGAATGCCCGATCTGGCAGTTTCAAAACTTCTTGTTTAAAGCGTATAAACGGTAACGTCGGCTCGACAACTTCCGCTGCACAATTGAATGCTTTACACGCATTGTTGAGCGATCTACAGTATTTAAGATCAGTTTATTACGTAAGTATGGAGAGTCCAGACGTCCAGATACAATTTGGCGCATCCACAATGCATCCGGAAATACCCTCCTTCTGTTTAGTGAGACTAGTCCTCATTCTTCGCATCGTTCTTGGTATGGTCGTAGCACGTTTCCATTTTCTTGTCTGTTGATGTTGTCTTTGTTTAAGAATATGACGGTCTGCTTTTGTGTACTCTCTATTTGTTCTCTGTGAGTCTTTGTATACGGCGACCAAATAACATTTGCGTATTCTAAGTGTGCCCTCACCAGCGTTCCATTCAACAGTTTGGCATTGTCCATGTTCTGTGCCTTGTAGCACTCCCGTTTCACGAATCCAAGGTTGTTGTCGGCTTTCTTCTTAACCAGCTGTCTGTGCTTTTGGATCCATCATGACGCCCAGGTCCGGCATTTCTTTCTATCTCTGTTCCTTTGATGGTGTAATTTGCTTCGAAGGGATTCCTTTTGCGTGTGAAAGTCATCACCTTGCATTTTCCAATGTTCAGTTTCAGCCCATTGTCAAATTTCTACTCGCACACTGTGCTTTCTCTTCGCGGAGTATGAATTGAACCATCGAAGTGATCGGTTACCAAGTGGAAACATCAATAGGGAAAAGAAAAGAACTGGTTTGGGAGTTCACAGCATGTAAAATCGATTACAGAACTCTGAATAAAAATGAAAAGTCGCGTTTTAGTGTGATTTTTGATCTCGGCTTCGCCCTCGAATCAACAAACTTCACATGAAAACTGGACATTTCAACTTTTTATCCTTTTTCATGTAAATAACTGATATTTGAGCTTTGGTTTCCAAACAGCATTTCCCTAATCATCTTGGTAAGATCACAACGTTTTATAAATGTTTAGACCGTCGACTAAATGTTTTTCGAATTTTATTGTGCGTAAACGATCTGGTCAGATTCAGTAACCTATCTACACCTAATGAACGGTTTTCTAAGCAGCATATGTTTCACCTCTAATATTCCAATTTTAAGACATACCATAACCCGAAAAAGAAACCCTTAATTTGTTTCATTTTTATATTCCGTAAAAATTTATCGATGTAATTCGTGTTAAGCATATGTTGTGCAGTCTATCTCCGAGTAAAATATGTCAAATCATAATGATCAGTTCCCCTCTATCACTGCCACAGAATGATCGTTGTAATAAGCAAACTCCTCCTACTCGTTTAACAGATTACGTGATTTTGATTTCATCGTTCCCAGCTCGCTGTTGTTTCGAAAGCATTCTCTGCATGGATATTCTTTAAATACACACTTAATGACTACGTATCTATGACATTGAAATATATACATAAAAATTAGTTTTTGCTTTTATTTTCATTTAAAATCGTCGTCGCATCCAACGTAGTAACAAACATCACAAGAGTAATAATGTGTTTGTTATATCTGCGAACGAAATATAAAAAAGGTGTCTCGCAGGTATGTGTAATTCCTCTTCGTTCTCATAACATATTTCACTTCATAATATGCCATGGAGGAATTGGAAAACACATAACGAGAGAATTTTGTGTGTATCATAACATCCGTCCGAAAAAATCTTATTATGCTGAAGAAAAGACGCGGTCGCGTATAAGCATTTTTCATACATATAATAAAATCGCACCGTCGTCGTCCCATGTACTCAATGCATATATACGTCTACCTACCTATAATATACAGTACGTTTTTATGATATTGCAAATATATGCTTGCGCATATATATACCTAGGTCGATGAAGGCCCTTTTTGCATTTACAATATTATACACAAGCCCGCTTTTCGACGGATGATATGAAGTTTATTGATGGGGAATTCGAAAGAGACTCATTCAATATATTGAAATTGATTTGTATCGCGAAATAAAAAGCGAAATTTAACAACAATAATTCGCTCGATGCATTGCTATTTATAGAATTGGAATGGTGCAATGGATATCCAACACTTTTGTGTTGTTGGTGCAGTTGTTTGAAATTGCAAGTTTTTTTTAATTAGTTTAATGCGTTATATACTTCTCATACATTTCCCATTTTGAGGCCGTTCAGTTTCAGACATATTTTTGATGAAAAGACAGTCATGCACTTCCTGAAAGAAATTTTGATTTGACAAAGATTCGAAGGTAGCAACTAATGAAGTAAAAGATTTTGTAAAGAAAACTGTTAAACAAACTTTCACAATTATACAAATGGCTTAACGTCCTTTCATAGATTGAAAGCGTATTTACTATCAAATCTATTACTTCATTTGATCTAAGTATTTTCAAGTAATAGATTTTAAATCTTTTTACTATTATAAGACAGCATTGGTCATGGTTTGTCGTTTATTTCTGAAGTCTTTATCGTCATCGTCATCAGCACATTATTCAGTAAAATTACCCGAAGAGCGCACAATTCTACCGATCTACAAAATACATACCTCAGTTACTTAGTATATCTTGTAAATAGGAGCTGAATCCTTGGTTGAATCTTATCAGCAGCAAATAAGTTGATTTTTAAGTTGAAATGCATTTACACAATATCTCTACAGTTGTTGTACGACGACAATTCCGGGATTGCTCCTTTCATTCCGTCGTGACATATTTTCGAAAAGAAAAACGGGAAAAAAATTAAACGAGCAATAATTGAATGAACTGAAAAAGGTACTGCACGATCGTACACTTTCTATAAAATATTAAATTTCATAAATTCACTGGATTCGTTACCCCGCTGTCAAATCGGGTTACAGACAAGGGGAAGTGAATTTAGAACGAAAAAAAAAACAATTAGATTTTAACAACGTTGGCATTTAGTTGAATTAAACATTGTTCTATACACGGAAAATTCGTGGATATCGTTAAAGGCTGTGTAACTTATAATGTGGCTGCAGTTCTTATAATATAGCTGCAAGACTTATAAAAATATAGCTACTGAACGCATATCCTATTAATGTTGGTTATTTACCTGCAATGCGAGTTACACAACTATATTATAGATTACAGAGCTACATTATGCATCGACAACACATGTTATAGCTAGGATTTGCATATTGTGGCTGTGTACTCTATATCATAGCTGTGTAACGCATATTTGACGTATGAAAAATATAGCTGTGTGCTGCATATCAGAAAATGTATGGGACCATGCATTCAAGTTGTGATTCGTACTGACGCTTGGTCGGACTCAATGTTAACAGATAAAGAAAAATCGTAAAATAGCTTGGCCGATTTTAATAAAGCTTGATTGTCAGGTTATAGAAATACCTCTTCAATAGTCAAAATCCGTGGAAACACAGACGAATGAAAGTATATATCAGAAATTTCAATACATTACAAACGAATTAAGCCAAGTAACTGCTCCCAAATGTCAAACTAGGCATTTCACAGAAAACAATTGAATGGGCGATTCTTCACGCAGGCAGTCTCAATTTACTTTCTTTCAGAACCTGAAACAATGCTCCAATGACAACTCACCAAAGTAAAAATGCTAAATATGAAAACTACAGACTTGAATTAGGCTGTGTGCCTTATAATATAGCTGCAGAATTTATATTGCGGTAACAACGCTTCGAAATAGGAACGTATTAAAGCACAAGCAAAATTAGCACAACAG
The DNA here is from genome assembly GCF_014529535.1 of Bradysia coprophila. Taxonomy (NCBI): domain Eukaryota; kingdom Metazoa; phylum Arthropoda; class Insecta; order Diptera; family Sciaridae; genus Bradysia; species Bradysia coprophila. Next base: position 429,230 of record NW_023503501.1, on the reverse strand, counting down.
CAGCATAGGTGACGGTCGGATTCTCAGGTTAAGCATCAATGGGCGCGGTTAGTACTTGGATGGGTGACCGCAAAATTCATGAAAGTTTAGGAAAAAATTTTATTTCTCGAGATAGATTTGAAACGCATCTCACAGCTATAATATAAGTTACACAGCTATTTTAACTACAGTCTTCGCAATATGCATTACACAGCTATATGCCAAAAAATGGGGGTGCTAAGTCCACTTATAGATCTCATACGCATATTGGGATTTTCCGTGTAAAAGGTTCAGCAAATTAGTCGAATCACATATGTAATGTATGTACCGTACCTCCACACTCCGCACCGGTTAACCGTAACCATTACACTCTTTTAAAACGCACAACAAATTCGTTAAACTGTGTGTAGAAAAACCATATTAAAAAGTGAGACTGCAACTCAATTATTATTCGTCTCGAAAAATGAATGTCTACAGTTTGATTTGGTGTGATTTATTTAGCCCCATGGGGTAATATGTTTTGGGTTTAAACATCAATTTCGTTGTAGTTGTATAAAAGGATGGTTGTTCTGGTTGTTCTTTTGACAAAATGCCGACCTAATAATACGTTTTTATGATTTTAATTTAACATTTTTGTCATTTACATTATGAAATCGAATTTGAAAATACAAAAAGAAAAAAAAATCGAAATTTTAATTTAGTTTTTCAATAGGTTACCTTTAATGACAATCAGGAAAAAATGTAATTTATTATATTCCGAAACCAATAAATCAATGACTGTACGAAAAAATATTGTGTTGTGTTCAGTGTTCTTGTTCTTGTCGACGTTGTTGTATTATAAGATATTTGATTAAAAAAATGGATATTAATTTAATATTTGGGTTTGTTTGGATGTAACCGGGAAAAAAATGTGACAAATGTTTTAATTGAATCAAGTCTGATTGGTACAGATGTTTATAAAAACGTGTTCTTCATTTTCGGTATTTTACAATTTCGATTTCATAAGCAGCAGAACTAATATACCGATAAACCCATATTTAACCTTTCTCAAACGGCTAGCATATCAGTAGGTAGTTTACTATTGGATCTACTACTTCATTTGATCTAAATACATATTTTCAAGAGATATTTTAGAAAATGACAATAAAATATTTCGTCAAGATTTTTTCATTGAGATTTAGTACCGAAGATCGAGGTAACAATCCCTCTTTGGATTGATACTGATACTCTTTGAATACGATAACTCGTTGTTTCCTTGTATCCTTGTAACTTTGTCTCCAGGTAATCTACAACAGTTGTGGCAGAAGTAGCGCCACATGCAAAAATTGCATCTGCGTCAGATAATCATGCCCGAACGATAGTAAGCGGGCGTGACGCAAGTCACCTATCAAAAAAGTTTTAAATTTTTTTTGTGGTGTAGATTACCTCGAGACAAAGTTTCCTGTAACAGGTGAGACTCTCAACTTTTTTTCCTCACCTCTTCTTTCATTGTAAATTCAATCCAATTTGATCGATCATCTTCTGTCTTAAGAAAATATTTACTGAAATTTTCACACACAAAATTAATTTGATAAATGAAAATCTAGATTTTTTTATTCTAGTTCAAAATATCAAAAATTCAGAAATTATAAATCTAGATTTTCATTTGTTCAACAAAATTCTTGTGGAATCATTTTCAAACCACAGCAACTATCAAAGCATAAAACATGTCGAATTTCACTTTTCTCTTCTTGTGGGCGAGAAATTGTACTGTGAAATTGTGAAAAAGTCGACGTTTCAAAATATTCACTTTGACCACATTTTTGGACCACCAAAAAATTTGAAAAAACTTCTTTGGTGTGGGAAATTTAATTCTCGATATCATCCATAATAATATGAAATATTTTGTTCAGAGTGTTCCGAAAAAGTATCGAAAACTGAGATAGCCCAGACTTTCCCCGTCTTTTTCCCGAAAACTGGCAGGATTTCAGCTTGACACCCGAACGTTTCTTTTTCAGGGTACCAATAGCTATCCAAATCGCGTGCGTCAAGTTGTATTTAGTGGTGAAGTGGAAGGATTTATGGTTGTCATGTTGCACAAGACTAAGTTAGACAACATACGAAAATGAATTCACCTGAAAGTTTGGATCTGTAATTTCTCTGTTTGTTTGGAGTAGCAAGACAATTATCTACTCAATTTAAGTCATCTGTGGGAATTACAGAATTTCTAAAAATATGTTTAATCATTTACCTCTGGCAAGCATATTTTAATCAATGTCTCCAATGGGAAGAAGTACCAGAAGCCTGGGAAAATGCGGTAATTACATTGCTGCATAAAAAAGGAGACATAACAAAGCTGGAAAATTACCGGCCCATAAGCCTATTGTCAACACTCTACAAGTTGTTTATGAAAATCATTACGAAGAGGAACACTAACAAGTTCGACTTCTACCAACCTGTTGAACAAGCTGCTTTCAGATCTGGTTTCAGCACAAACGACCATTTGCAGGTGATGAGAACGCTTATTGAGAAGTGTCGTGAATACATCGACATAGTCTTGCTATTCATAGACTTCGAAAAAGCTTTCGATTCAGTGGAAACATGGTCGATATTGGACGCATTAGACGAATGTAGAGTAGACTCAAGGTACTCCAACACAATTCGATATGTGTACAAAAATGCTACTTCATGTATAAAACTTCATAAGAGCACGGAGAAATTCAGAATCGGCCGAGGTGTAAGGCAGGGTGACACTATTTCACCGAAATTATTCACGGCGATTCTGCAGAGTGTTTTTAGGAAGTTAAACTGGAGTAAAATGGGAATAAAGATAAATGGAGAGTACCTGAGCAATCTCCGCTTCGCTGATGACATTGTACCGATAGCAGCGAATATAGGTCAGGCTCAGCTTATGCTACAACAGTTAAGTGAAGAGGCAATCAAAGTTGGCCTCAAGATGAACTTATCGAAAACAAAAGTCATGACCAACATCAGGGACGATAGAGAAATCAAAATTGGTGACACTGTCATTGAACGAGTCGACAGCTATGTATATCTAGGACATAAACTGAAGTTAGGTCTCGACAACCAGACTGCAGAAATAAGACGTAGGATTGGTCTTGCATGGGCAGCGTTCGGAAAACTCAGACTAATTTTCAAAAGCAAAATGAATAATAGTCTGAAACGCAAAGTTTTCGACACTTGTGTCCTTCCAGTGCTCACTTATGGAGCGGAAACGTTAACTTTAACGAAAGCATCCGAAGATAAATTGAGAGTGACACAAAGAGCCATGGAACGGACAACGGAGTATGCTTGGAATAACACTCAGAGACAGAATGACGAATCAATGGATTCGACAACAAACCAGGGTCGTTGATGTCATGGAAAGAATAGCATCTCTGAAATGGAGCTGGGCGGGACATATTGCAAGAAGGACAGACGAACGTTGGACCAAAAAGATCATGAACTGGCGACCATATAAAAGACGAGCTATAGGTAGACCACCAGAGAGATGGACAAACGGAATTAAGAATATTGCAGGTACAAACTGGCAGCAAATGGCAATGGATCGTACGAAATGGAAAGAAGTTGGAGAGGCCTACATCCAGCAGTTTCAGTTTCCAGTTTCTATCCAACAGGCTGAAAAAGAAGAAGAAGAAGAAGAAGCATATTAACTGTTTGACCATTCAAACTATTACCTCATTTGATCGAAGATTTTCATAGATTGGTTTCACAAATCTTTTACTTCATTTGTTTTGATCATGCCTTTTGATAAGACCTCATTAGTTAAAGCTTGTCGTTTATTCTTGCTGTTGTTGTCGATAACATATGACAAAACCGTCTGTATACAGGTTAAGAGTCTGCCATATCCAGTATATATCTTCAAAATCTTGTACTTTTATAGTTTGAACACACGTTTTGCTGAACACAAAGTTGATCATTCATTTTTTAGAGTGGTTGTCGATCGAGTCAACTTGAAAATACGTCTTTTTGGAATGCTTAATGCGAGCAAGGCTGTATACTTTGGGGACCTCCTCAATGTACACAGCCTTGAATGCGACCGCATGAACACCCGCAACTTACTATTGATATGGCTATTCCTCGCATTGTGATTCTGTATGTTACTTGTATTGTTATTTGGAGTGTTGTGATTAAGAGTGTTATGATTAGGAGTGTTGCGATCCGCTGAGGGTCTGCATTACCTTCAGTGTTTATATACTTTGGTTATAATGTCAATAAATATTGATTTTTTATTGTTAATCGATTGAGAACGATAAAATATTATAGATCATCTTCAAGTAATAGTACTTTCATACTTAACCTCACTTTATTAATTTTCGTTAAATGTTTTGTTCATTGATTCATTTGTATGATTTTTTGTAATGTGGATGACCGTATGAAATGTCCTTGAAGATGATCTATTAGCATTATAGAAATATCTTGTTCCATCGAAATGGTCACATTGGAGACTGTAGATAAAGCCCATATACCGATATCAATTTAAAGATTGTCGTCAGTCTAATCGACAATATAATATTTTTCCCCTTCTTATAAAAAATTAATTAGCCATGATGAATGCCGTTCTAAACGCGATTTACTTGTCATTTTACGTATTAAATTCATTGTTGATAATAAACGCAAATGTAACCCTTCGATATGTTCAAAGTATAGAGGAGAGAAAAAAAAACCGAAAATTAACTGAACTTAAATATATTACAACCATTTTCTTATTACAATCCTCCCCTTTCGCATTTGCAATTTATTTTTAGTTTCCGTAATGTGACATATTTGCCCTTGTTTACAACTACCTGACGTGTGTGCCTATACTTTCAAGTTTGCAGAGTTTAAATAAAAAAAAAATTGAAAATCAATACGATAGCGTGTGCATGTGCAATTTCAGCTGCAACGCTTTTACACTTCCTGAGGATACTAAGTACTTAATACTACTTTTTGTTATACAACGGAGATTGTGATAAAGCTGGATAAAACGGTATAGGTAGAATAATCTAAATAAGGACTTTGCATCAGTAGGTTGTACGTATACGTACATAAAGTAAGTTATTGAATTTGTTACCTGTCCGGTTAATTTACATTAACAGAACGCTATTTACTCATTCCAACTTTTCATATAGAATTATCGTGCTCGAGGCTACAGAAGTTTATAAGCTCAAAGACTTCGTATTCCCTCTACATGACGACCTGAGACCATTATAGAGATGTAGAGAGTGTGTGTGTGAGAGAGAGAAACACATTTTCCTATTCCTTTTGTCTATAGACTTGATTTATTCACGAATAAAAAATTGGTTTCAATGAATGTGTCTCGAACTCAAACAAGAAATAATATGTCATGCCCAGGAGGTCCTTTATTTGCTTACAACAACAACAAAAACTGTAAAAGAATTCTACTCTCAAATCCATCCAGCGAAACTTGATTTTCAAATAAATTATTCAAGATACATCCTTGTCAATGTGTTCAATTGCTTCACATCTATCTTTGTTCTACCAGTCCTTTTTCAGCCAAAATCGAATTAGTCGAGCAAAAAATAAAACAATTAAATTAAAGCCCCGGTTGCTAGAATAACCCTTAATCAAGAATCGTCTGTACTACATTGGTTCGATTGGAAAGCCAATGAGGGTAGGAAAATTGCTTATGAGGATATGTTGTTTATAGGTGAAACAGAAAAGAGATATTCCAGCAATGAACAAAGCATTGATCAAAATACTCGTCGCATTCAGTGGCGAACATATTGAGGCTTTCCGTTGTTGTTGTTGTTGCGCTCTCGGTAGAGAATCACTTTCGTGAATACACGGTAAAGTGTACGTAATTAATCAAGGTGAATCGATGGAAATTATGATGAGACTGCTTAAGTTTTGTACAATTTGATCAATTGGTTATGGATTGTTTATATGCTACGCAAACCTCCATAACAAGAGAATTCATGTTGTACGGCGCTTAGCATTATAAATTGAAAGACACATTCGCGTTGTATATAGCCTTAAACTACAAAATAGTATACAATTATTCCGTCATTGAGTTTCATCAATTTATAACTCGATTCGGGTTTTTTTTTCGCCTTCATTTTTAACCCGAAAGTTTGTGTACCGAATTATCTAAGCAACTATTAAACATTGTAATATGTTGATCGGTTTTTAATATTTCTGAAATTTTTCCCATTTTCGAGTCAAATCTCAAAAAGCTGTTGTTCTAGACGTTAAAATGATGTTTGTGTTTGGACCGTGGTTTGAAAATGGTAAATTTGAATTTAATAACGTAACAATACCAAAATTATAAACGATTTAAAGAGTTTACCGGTAATTGTTTCACAATTATCATATTACAATCAAGGTAAGACACACTTTACGGGTTGCATTTAGATGATCAGTCCGATTTCAAGTAGATGGAATATAAACTCAAGTTAAGTTTGGTTTAATTTTCTGCTGTAATTTCCATGAAGAACAGCTGAAGGCGATAGTTTACATTACATAATCGAACAATAAACGATGGGCATTTTTAAGTTTTATTTTCTTTAAAAAAAAGTGGATAAACTCTTACTTGTCATAGCACAACAAAGAACATATTAAAAATATGTTAAATATGAAAGTTCTATCGAAATAAGTGAAAAATCTAGGTCTGGATATATTGATTACACCACAAACAATAGTTAGTAGTCAGCGCTGCCAACCAGGTTTTTGGAGCTCTTTGCAAAAAATTGTTGGAATTACAAACTATATTTTTAAAATAATTTCCCCTACAAATAGAAACTTACCCCCAGTAAACACTTAAACTGCAAATAATCTGCTATCGACAACAATGACAAAAGTAAGCCGTGATCCCCTGGGTACTGTGGTTTTATACGAGAAAATGTATTTTAAAACAAATGATAAACAAGATTTTTGGTCAAGTACTTATTGCACTTTGAACAGTGGAAGTAGTAGATTTAATCAGTATATCAAGCCACTTGCCACAGTGCGTTTGAATGAATTTTTGATAGAATTTAAATACTCTTTTGATATTTTAGGATAACTTGAATCAAATCATTGCTCTGAACAAGGTTCTATAAAATATTTTGATTTCTGATCGCACCATTTGTGTGTGGAAGTCAAGGAGTGAACGCTGGAGAACTGATTGAGATCTAATTCTAATAAAAGTGTTTCTAAACTGGTTCCATTTGTGGTATAAGAAATGTTGTTTGTGTTGAATTATACACTTAACATAATTCTATCGGAGTAGTCTTACTCACAGAGAAAATCGAGTAACCTTAGTTAGGATGGAAATTGTAATTTTTACTTCTCAATAAACAGCCGAAAGGCAAGGTTGTTTTTTACTGGAAGTCGGTGTATACGTTCTACCCGTAATATCCTGCAGCCAACCCACAACTTTTTTTTCGGAAGATAGTCTCCCTGCGAGGAACTATTATAACGAAAATCTTTTTTTTTTTAATGGGATGCATCTGGTACATTTAGTAATTAATCATACTAATAGAGTAGCATGCCTGCTTCTAGTCTTAAAAAAGAAATTTTTGAAAACAGTCTTTAACAGCTTGTAACATGGTAATCTTTTGTGTAAAAATGTTCATTTAAAGTACTAAATCGGATACCATCTCTGAACCGTTTCGTACAGACCGTTTTGAAAGATTTTCTATTTTGTGACTAGTAGAAGATTTGCAATTATGATCAGCAATGGTGATTTAACAATGGCTTCTTGACAGTGTCTAGATTCGTGACTATATTTTCGTAAATTTTCGCGAGTTTTCTTTAAATTTTTTTAATGAGAATTTGTCTTGAAAATTCGCGAAAATCTAGAAAATTGAAGATTTTTTTTTCGAGAATCTAACCACTTCTTGTAGACATTATTAAATGTTCTAAGATGAAACATCTATCTATTTTGTAACTTTTGAACCGGAACTTTTTGGAGCTTTGTGTGATTAGACTCAAGAACGCTATAAATTGACTTCTTCAACTATATCCAGCATCTTTTCTGTGTCCATCACACAAATCCACGAAACTCTCAATGTAATTAGTATACTCAACGCGACGATAATTCATCATACAGGCTTTAAATGACAAAAATACTCAATGATATATTAATTTTCTAAAGATATAAGTCGCACAACATCCATCATCAATTGATTGCGTTGCATTGAATCAGGTAGCGAACGGACCAGGCGATGATGTGAGTGAAAAACATTTCTTTAACGACATTTTTCTATGTGAATGGAGAGAAAAAATCCAGTCACAGTGCCCATTGTTCGGATTTCGTATTTAATCTGAAGTGAAGTAAAAAAAAAGAAAAGAAATATTTTTTATTCGATTCAACACCAGTGAGCTGTAATAGACACAAAATGTGATTTGATGAGTTAAAATTACCTTCATGTCATAACAAAAATAAAGTCGCACCGATCTGAACGACAAACAATTTTGATTAATTGTTATTTTACTTTCATTTTTATTACTTAATACTCCGTCTACTGAACAGTTTTCAATGGTGATGAGGATTAAAATGTTCAAGAGAATTCTTGATGAAGAAAAAAGTGCTAACAATAGACAGTTTTTTTCATTTGAATAAAGACCCGCCGCAAAGTCAAATTCCAGTATCAAACAAATGTATACGCGTAAACATTAAACATATCGTACTGATCACGCTACCTAATTTGGAACCTACTAATTCATTCATCCATGCAAATTTTTTTCTTCCACCCAATGCTAATCATTCATCATGAAGCAATTAGAGTCCACTATGAGTTGGATTACGTTCGATGCTGCGAAAGTAATTCATTGGATGAGGTAACAATTTTGTGCTAAAAGCAAACTCACAAGTGTGTTTTTTGAGTAAGAGATTTCGGTAACTGTCTTTTCGACTAATCCGCGCTGAAGGCGAGGTGTACAACTACACTATTTGAAAAACAGTTCGAGAAGCAAGTTGCTCAAACGACTGAATTTCCTAGTGGCACAAATTTATTTTCGAATTATTGAATTACGTAACAGCATCCAATGAATTCTCACTGCCTGCCCCATGCGGAAGTTGATTATCACAACGTATTCACCTGAAACGAGCCGATAACACAATCTTCATGTAACACGTAACAGTCAATTTTCGCAGAGAGCAAACTGCCATTTAATGGTCAAGTTGCGCATGGGGTTGGTAATAAAATATAAGAAATAACTTTTTTTTTTATTTTGAATGTTGTATTGCTTCGGTGGTGTTCCGAACATTGAAATAATTTTTTATGCATGAAGATTGCAAGTTACTTGACAATGAAATTGAAATTTGGAAATAAAATTTTTGTTTTACGCGCCCTGACGAGATTTGAACCCCAGACCTCTTGCGTATGAAGCAAGCGTTCTACGTATCAGTCTTGTGGTTTGATACGTAGAACGCTTGCTTCATACGCAAGAGGTCTGGGGTTCAAATCTCGTCAGGGCGCGTAAAACAAAAATTTTATTTCCAAATTTCAATTTCATTGTCAAGTAACTTGCAATCTTCATGCATAAAAAATAACGTTCAAGTAATGTGACACAGGGGCGTCATTCACCAACACGGAAATCGTGGCTGTAGGTAAAAAGTATTTAGAGTTTAGATACTTTAGTTGATTTTGTCGACTAAGACGATGTAGGACGAACCCACTACAATAAAATACGGGCCAATTGCAATAGACTGTACTGCTAGCCATAAGTTTTTTTTTTTAGAATGTTTGATTTTAAACGCTGAAAGAATCAATAAAAGTTTAACCCAGGCATGGCCTAATGTCAGGGCGGAGGACAGAGATACCTTAGTTAACGCACTAATTTTTATATTGACATAAATTGGTAGTACGTCGAAGATAAATCGGTCGATTTCGATTTATTTTTTCGTATGGCTTTGGTTTGACTGGGAGGTAGTTACTGCACTCACAACTAACCTCTGTTCGTATTTCTCGTGTAGTTCTTGATTTTGTAATTTTTACACCAACGAACACCTAAAAGTGCCGCCGTGTTATCAATCCCTCATTTCTCATTCCTCCATAGCAAAAGTATGGCGAAGTGAGAGAAGTGCAAGAAACAGAGAGAAATAAGATATTTAGAATAAAACAGCACTTTTAGGTGTTCGTCGGTGTTTTCAGAACTAATATATTTTAACATAACCCAATACGCACAAGGTCTATACGTAACGTACACAGAGGATGAAGCCAGAGGAGAGTACAAACCTTGTGTGTATTGGGCTATTTTAAGCATAGTTTTACTGTAATAGATGATAGAGTGTTGATGAAAACGTCAAAACCGATTCATTTTTTAACAACCGATTCATTTGTCTCCCGACCGATTCATTATCTCATATCTGATATTAACACAATCTGATCGTTTACAATAAAACATTATTCTTCCAGCCTATAATTGAGTTGAAAGTCAACTCTAAAATGTCTAGATGAAATACATAACTTCTGCGAAAACATTCTCCAAAAACATGTACTAACTGCATTCGATTGAATGACCTAATCTCAGTTATTTCTACAGATATTTTCGCGTCGAAAATTTATAAGAATAAAAAATGAAATAATTAAACGTAAGTTTGCTAAAGTCTTAAAATTTTACCGCAGTTAAATAATCGTTAAAAATTTATATAAATCATCGCATCAAACATAAAGATGCCATTCCAAAAGTTACTTCCGAAGTTTTGAGTGCGCGGCAATACAATTTTATTTGAGTGCTGCGATGCAATTTTCGAATAAATGAGATGCTTTTATTGCCGTATACTTATAGCTGATGGTTGACCAATTTGGCAGTTCGATTATTCAGTCAACGGCAATCATTCATTGCGATCAGTTTTTTTTATATTAACGCAACACTAAGCTGAATAGTTCGGGTATGTTTATATCGTTTAAATGTACAAGTGGAAAGCATAATTAAAGAACTTAAATTAGGGTTACAATAATTGTACTCAAGCTTTAAGATCATTAAACCATTATCCTCATATAATTATATCAAACAGTTTTATGAATCCACTTTTTAGAGTTTTTTTTGATCGCTTTTTAATTTTGAAATACACGCCACTTATTTGTTATTATTACGTTTAAAAAATCTGTTTCTCTAACTTCGATGACGACAGCCTTTTATATATGTGTACACATTTATACGCTGTACAAGACATTCAAAATATATAACACGGTAACATGTCAGACAATGTGAATTGTGAAATGAAAAAGAACCTGGCGATAATTTTCTTTTCCTCGAATTCAGGACATTTTCATGCGTCACGCGACTTTAGGAAATGGCGCCTCCTTATTTCACCTATAAATTTACATTCAATATTGTTTTTTGTTTTAGATCTATATAGATGATTTTCGCTGGGTGAACATGGAAAAGTTAATTTATAACCTCTATGTGTGTAAGGTAAATGTGTAATCTATGACCTATCAAACGCTAAGTTTACTGGTGCAAATGGAAAAAGCAACACAAGAAAAATTTCAACTGCATTAACATTTGCCAGAAAGAATGAATGTTTGGAAAGTGGCATGGAAAAAAATGGGTTCGGTATGGTAATTTCCGGTAGCTTATTTTCTATCAATAGGATAGTAATCAGCTGTGTGCAGTGCATGGCATAAGGCACTATCTCAATGTACAGTAAAAATAAATAATTTCACTGTAAAATAAAAGTTAACGGCATCGAGGACAAAAGACATTACTCAACTGACAATCTTTTGCGTAGGGCTTTATTTTCTAAGCAAACTACAAGAGATTAATCCCACAATGAAACGACAAACCTTTCAGTGGAACAAAGCTCTTATGCAAAGGAAATAGGGCTTCATTGCGAATTGGCAAAGGACCATTAGAATATCATATGAGTGAGTGCTCCATAGAAAGGGAATGAAGGAAAAATCATCTTGCCCAACCGCGGATTCGAACACGGGACCTCTCGATTATGAGTCAAGAGCTCTAACGACAACTAATAAACTCAATTTGTACGTTTTACATTGTTTACTTGTGGTTTGAGTGCCCAGCCCATCTAACAGTATACAAAAAATCGTAATCAAAATTTGATCCTTGGTCCTTAGTCTATGCTTTGATCCTTAGTCTATGCTCCAAAATAGAGAACGAAGTTTGTAGACAAGTTATAAGAATTTTGTTTCGCTGGTTTTTTACAGATGTTTTACTTCATCCTTATAAAATGCGATAAAACTATAAAATAGTCAAATTCGATAAAAGTCCTGAAAAAATTGTAAGAAAAATATAGAAAATTCTTAGAAATCCAGGAACTTACTCAAAACGCAAGGAGAAAATCCTTAAAAATTGCTGGAAATGATCGAAAACCACAAAAAATGGTAAAGAAGTCCTTCTCAAATCATACAAAATCGTGAGGAAATCATTGAAAATTGTGTAAAGTCTTGTACCGCTAAGGAATTCAAAGCCAGTAGAAACGAAAATATTTTCCTTTTACGTTGACAACGTATATAATTTTCAATCAACCGAGGCAACAACCGACGTATGCAACCAAATCATTCAAAATCTTCATAGGATTTCTTTATGAAAAATTTTTTGTCAACAAAATTTGCATATATCCGACCTTTGGCTTCTGATCAAAATTGATGATGGATACGTCAAACGAAAGGTATCGGATGAGACGAATCAAATCATTGTAAGTTTTCAAAAATCGTGTGACTTGGTAACGATTACTTGCTTTTCAGCCAGGCACTATTTTTAGGAAAACATTTTCCTACATTTCCACACATTTTCCCAATGTTTCTTTCGTTGGTAAAACAATAGAAATGTTTTCTCCTTTACTTTCGTTTGATTTTCGCCTGTGTTTATCACAATCATTTATGAAAATTTGTTTCCTTAAACTACTTAGAAATCACTAAAATGGTCGCAGACTTGTAAATTATTAGACGACACTGTTTTGCTACAGTTTCACTTCGGTTTAAAAATCATAGCAAAGTCTATTTTCCCGCACCTCCTGCTAATTTTCTACGGACGCAAGTATTTTTACCAATTTAAGTATCTTGAACGCTACTATGCACCATCGGTCAATCAGTAATTACTTGCACCCAGATAATTTCTGGTTATCAAACGAATAGATTACATTGTAGTAAATGGCATGTTAAAATTCGGATTGAATGATTCTACTTTCAAAAGCCTCCGCTCCATTTTATCGAATCTTTCAAATATCCATTTCGGAAAGAAAATGTTTGCACCATGTTCGGCATTTCATCCGAAAAATAATTCAATAATTATATCAAATGCTCAAAACATGCCCAAGGGTCCGATTATCGGTTGAACGTTTTTCTTCTTTTTGTAAAGAACACACCAACAATCCAATATGCAGTAAAAAAAATGTGAAGTACAAAATTGTTCGTGACCTATTATTTTTGAGACCAGAAGCGCGCACAGGACTACTGAATATCAAACAAATGTTATCCAAATTGTTATTAATTATTGAAGGCAAACAAAAAAATTGTTTTAGCATGTGGCGAATTGTTACCCGCTTCAAACACACAAAAAAATGATCAGTTTAATCATTCCTAGAAGGCATTTCGGTTTTGAGCAGACAGCGCAATTATTAACGTTCGTTTTGAGCTGTGCATACACCTTCGTGATCTATTATTTTATTGTAGATCAAAGTGAAATTTGACGTTACAGTTTTGAATTTCGTATGGCGGTGCACTTTTGTTCAGCATTGCTCTGTGTGGTACTATTTATGATTCACACCATTGACAAGTCTTAAAACGATAGATCCACAAGGTAACCCTCGAGACAAACAAACATTCCACTAAAGTAAAAAAATTCAAAAAAAGAGTTGGATTTTCAATGAAAAACATGGTAAAAATCGAGCTGGAGCTGTTTTGTCCTACGTTATAACCTGTTGGGTGGGTCAGATCCCTATACTGTTTAAATTTCTCAATAGTTTTTGTATTGGTAACGATTTAACGGCTTATTTTGATTGCCACAAAAACTCAATTAGAAGAAGAACTACTAGAACGGTCTTAATATCTCATTAATAAATTAGTTCTATTTAGTTACACTGAAGATCTTTGAAACATTCTGAACGTTATAAGCCGATACTTAATTTTGGCTTTCATAACTTCATTTTCTGGGAGTTGCGGGAATCGTTTCTCGTATATTTACTTGTGCAAACATGTTTATTAAAGTTTGTAATTTCCATATTTTGTTTCGGAATTTGTAGGATGAACATGATTTTTGTTGTACTCTACTGTTATTGTCCTACAGGAAATAATTTTGGTCTGATGATTGCACTACTTCCCGCAACTCCCTGGTACAAACATGTCTGGCATTATGCTAACATTAGAGTGTTATCGTCTATATAATGTCTGGTTAAAAAAGGCGTGTGTGTTCAATAAAGCTTAAACTCGTGTAAACTGCTGCCCTCGCTTCGCTCTGGCCGTAAACTTCACAATCTTTAGATTTTGATCTGTTTATTCGCTTGTATTAACAAGGCAAAATTACATAACAAGAAAAATACTATTGAAATAGATACAAAATTTCGTTTAGTAACAGCGGCGAGATCGTTGAACACAATATATCTTGAAGCGTAGCCTCGGGAATTCCATTCTTCACCAAACAATTTTTTTTAGTGGATCGTGTTATCGTGTTAAAAAAAGAGAAGAAAAGTCTTCTTTCGAGAACTACTCCCAGATGGTTGAACCGATACCTATCATTTTCGAACTTGTCCTGAGGATTTCAATACTTCATCGAATAAAAAAAAAGTTTTTTAAAAATCGGTTAAATCCATTACATTTTTCATCATAGTGATCGTGCTGCGTACGGTGTATTTTCTGTTGTAAGACCCATGACCTACAGCCTCTCAACTGCCATAAACTCTAATGAAAATATCGTCTTTTAATTTTTTCGAACAGTTTACAACGGTTTAGAGGCTGTTTTAAGCTGGTAACTTTCTTAACATCCAAGGGTTCCTCAACTTTTTATTTCAGAAAATATATTTTTAGGCATAAATGCATGAGTTGGTGCTTATTGAGTTTTCAACGCGTTACACTGACAAAAAAGAGTTGCAAATCTCACCTGCAGCAGGTAACTTTGTCTAAAGATAATCTACATTATCTGCCACAAATATTGCAGATTGCCTGGAGACAAGTAAATACCGATGAACTGACCGATGATGCTGTAAGTTAGCTTTCGACCCTCAAATTGTAATGTTCTGTCGTCCTACTTGTGATGTTCTTTTTAATTTAAATTCAATTTTTATCTTTTCTTTCTTGTTCCTTTAAATTATACGATTTTGAGACAAATAAACGATACGCTAAATAAGTACCTGGAGACAAAGTTACCTGCTACAAGTGATATTTTTGATTTTTTTTGTCAGTACCACTTGGTGCTGGGGAGGAAAATTTAAGACAGCTTTGATTTGAACCTTTAAGCCCGGTAATTGTCATTGCAGCTCTTGAATCTTTTACTACTTTTATTTAAAAGTTTGCTCAATATTTGATAAATTTGTTGTTTCATTCGTTTTAACATTGACTTCACTACTCGCCATCGATCGCATATCATTTTTAGTCTATCACTCAATGTGGATGATATGAATAGGCCTCGTTAAATAATATATGATCTACACGGAAAATTCGGCAAATTCGACATTTGTTGTGTGCTGCATATATTTGCTGCAGACTGAATAATGTTCCCGTGTGTTGTATTACAATAAACATGTAATATGAATATTTTCAAAATATAGTTCCGGCAACAATATTATTCAGCTCGTAGGAATATTGTGAGGTTCCCAGGTATATATTTGCTGTGTGCTGAATTATATCTTCAAATTAGTTGTGGGATGTATTACTTAACTTTACCTGCATGCCGAATATTGACTAAATGGTACTATCGAACTATACCTGCATGCTGAATATTGACTAAATGAATAAAGTCGTCTGAATTTAGAATGGACTATGCAACAATAAATTTATTGTTTTAATGAAATAAAAGGAAGATCTCAAGAACATACGCATAAAGATGATTATCAAATCTAATTTTATTCCTTCATTTAAAGTTATTTCTATTTTTACCGAATTAATATGCAATGATAATGTTACATTTATGTATTTCAATAGAAATTTTGACGAACGAACTTTTAAATCCATTTTCGGTGTTAAAGGCTTTTGAAATGTTAACAGAAATAGTTGGTGGTATTCAGCAATAAATGATGGAATTTGTTTATGTACTGTCCGTTTGACAAGAGGATCGCCACGGTTCAGCAGGGGGTTTTGAACATTTGTTTTTTACACGTTGGCACACGTACTCTTGTCAGATTCAAGATTCTTTTTACGAAGGTTACGCTGATTATACTTTGTGAAAAAGGCCAATACCTTGCAAATATGTCATATCTTGGACAGAATTTGACACTGCAATATCTGCAACATGAAAAAACTAAATGTTCGAAACCCCCTGAAACCCCGTGCTTCCACCTACGTAATATACACAAACTAGGTGAGCCAATCTTAATTTATTAATTCGCGTAATAGATGCTCACTATTAATGTGAACAGTTTTTTTGTAGAACGATTGAAAAAACCTCTAATTCAGAACCAGGCTCAGAATCAAAATAATAATATCCGATTACATTGCTTAGTGGGGAGGAGTACTACATTTCATAGAAAATAAATTCAATTAAATGTTGTTGCATAACCCATTCTAAATACGGACGACTTTATTCATTTAGTCAATATCCAGCATGCAGGTATAAATATGCCTGTGTGCTGCATAAAGCAAAGTAACAACGGTTCGAAATAAGACTGCCACTATATGCAAGCAGTATAGCAGCAGTGGTAAAGTCGTTGGCAGTCAGAAACTGAGGTTAAGCATCGATGGTCGCGGTCCGTACTTGGGTGGGTGACCGGAAAAAACGTAAGCAAAAAAAAATTCTGTTAGCAATTTAATATGATGAATTTAAATATAAATCTACGGCTAATAACAAAAAATAATAATAAAATTGAAAATAATAAAAAAAAATTTTTGAAAAATTTTTTTCGTTTTTTTTGCTAACGCAAATAATATTGATAAAGTTAATTAAATCAATTTCTTCTATTAAACGATAAATTAGGTTGTTTATTGAATTGAAAAAAATGGCGTCATTTTATATTATAAAACAGGCATACAGCTAAGACCTGCACGCTGAAAAATAATATCCAGCACACAACAACAATATTCATTAGGCGGGCATTGTATGATCCTCAGATATGCAATATGCAGCACACAACTAATGTTCTATAATCGTGAAGCTGTTCCCGATTTCTTCGTCTGGGGTGCATATATGAGTTTTCCGTGTACTTTCTGCACTAACCGAACTACGTCTTGACAGTGCATACAATGATGCTCACCCCACCCGAAATTGAATTAAATTAGCTTTAATAATAAAATCGATTTGAAAACGTTGCATGTTCTGTGGTCACTTACTGCTTGTTAAACTGTTAAACACAATGCTGTAAATTGAAATGCGGTTATTCGGTAAAATTTGCAGATCTATTAACGAAAGCTGTTGATGATGGTGTGTAGGCTATTATGCATATGCACACTTTAGTTTTGTGATCAAAAGATGCAGATTACGAAAAACAGAACAAAAAATATTATTTTTCTGGGTAGAAATATATCAATTTTAACTTTAAAAACTCGAAAGCCCCATTTAATAAGCTATCGACAATTTATTGTTTCATGAATTTTTAATTTCGACTATGGGAGCCGCAAATCATAAACTTATTTCGAAAACCGAAACAGAAAAAAAAATCAATTTAAAATCTCATCCGAATGAACTGAAAATATATTCCATCCGATGCATCATAGAGGGAGGAGGATACATACAGAGATACATATACTTCACATTGCTTGAAAGAGATTAATCGATCTCCGACTAAGTGGTTCCTGCCGTCTATTTAATTTATTTTTTTTTTCTTTTGCCATCGGTTTCATTTATTTGTAAACTTTTAACATTATGATAGTCATCCTGTTTTATAATATTATGATGATATTATCCTTCAGTCAACATACATGTATCCGTCTTCGCTTCTTAATGTTATGTAAAATTATTCATGCAGATTTATTCAACATGAATGTGGGACATTTGTTATGAAGCAATATTAGGAAAAAAGAGAAATAAGTGACGGGGAGGCAGCTTTTATATTGGTCGATCTTTTCCATTTTTAAATTAATGAACATACAGATTAGAAAGATTACAATGAAAATTCGTACCCTCCCGGCAACATAAGCATATTTTTCCTTTGGAGTTGGACTCAATCTAAGAGATAGACGAATTGCAGAAATCGCAATAATTCTGGTAAAGGTCGGAGGTTGGTGTATATAATTCTTGCGTAACTTACCCATAAATAAACAGATGAAGAAAGGTAGCTACGCCGAACATTATTGGAACAATATTGTTGAAACTGGATGTTACGAGAGCAATGAAATGACTGACACAATTCTGATCGAAAATAATTTTTTATGAAATCATGGGGTGCGCATAGATAAAACTAAAAGCCGAACGATAAAATAATCTAAATTGTCGACAAAATGAAAACGATCAAATAGAAACGACTCATCACAAAAATCCTGATTTTTTTTTGTCTTGTGATGATGGCCGGAGCGGTTATAACATTGTATACAAGCGGGATGGATTTGTGCAAGTCATTTTCATTTTTAACAGTAGTTTCATGTTGAAATCACACAGTTTATTAATGCATTGAAAAATGAAATAATGAAAATATTTTGATTTCTTTCCGAATAACTTATCCGTCTAATATAAACGGTCCGAGTGGGAGTTGTATGTATGTGCATTTAAAATGGGTATTGATGATGCATTCATTATTTAGATGGATTTTTTTACGTTGGTTCTAATGTTTATAGGAATTTCTACACTTCAACATTCTTCACGTGAATGAGTTGACGTAGATTAGTAAGATGTGTTCAATCAATTTGTCAAACGTGATGACGAAAATGAAATTTTTCTTTTACAATTTGATGAACTGAAATACTGGCAGTTAGACGGCAACCTCAACAAACACTAAATATTTCTGAATGGTATGTATGCCGGAAACTTTTGGGAGTTGGGAATAAGTAAGAATTTTTAGCAAACAAGGAAATGATTTTGAAAGAAATTTTCAGAATTTTTTCAAATTCTTTAACGAAGTAACTATTTGCACCCGGATACTACAGTGCATCCTTTTCGCAAATACAAAATAAATTAGTTACCGCACTTTTACGACTGAAACTATTATATCACCAATGAAGTCAAGTATGCTTTCTTGAACAAACTGAATAATATTTCGTGCTTCCTTGCACAAACAGAAGTTAGATTTTTTGAATTGGTTCATTGTGGTTCAAGGAGGTTTGACCTTAGGGAAATTGTACTTTTACGAACCGTACAAAGTGAATATGGAAGGTCGCTTTACTCGATTCCACTGAATTTATCCTTCCCCCCACTGGTGGTCGCGACTCAGGGAAGAGAACAACTCATGTGCAGAGCTCTTCAAATTGCATACATACTATGAAAGTTGGAACCACCAATCTTTCGATCACATGGTAGATGAGCAGGTGGCCCTAGTAAAAATAAAAGTCTCAAAGGTTCGAAAAGAGACGTCTCATGTCTCACAATACAAAGGATTTGAGAACGTTAGACGTCTCTTTTCGAACTTTTGAGACTTTTATTTTTACTCGGGGGTGTCACACTGATTACATGGAGCAATGGGAAAATGCTTGAGCGGGATGTCATGATACGAGACACATTAGTATACCACTCGTACATGTCATCATTGAGAGCAGCTTCAGTAGCGAGCCGTGGGACAGTTGACAAATTCATCAGTGTAAAAGGAGATTATATTGTCGTCCCATTTGCGTGTGAAACATTAGGACCTTAGTGCATCGAATCCCTTCAATTCGTGCAAAAACTTCGAAAATCGATGCTATTAAGTAGAATATTTTAACATTCATACCCTGTCCTTCGAAAATGGGTTTGTTTGATTTTATTAACAGAACATTGTAATTTCTCCATCATATAACCGAAGAACTAAGATCACTCCAAAGAGGAATGACGAACCAACGCTATGGATAAATTCACCAAATAATATTCCACCAACCAATCCATACATTTTACTATTTATGCTAAATGAGCCTCTTCACCAACGTATAAGAATAAACAATAAATAAATTCAATGAGTGATAAATTTATGTGTACACACGGATTCACTATTCAATACAGTATAAGAATAAGAATCAACATAAACGAACGGCAAGAAGATATAATTTTTATTTGGGAAAAATCGTTATTTGCCCCGGAGGGAAAATTGTTGATTAGATTTATCGAAGCGCAAAATCGATGCTCATTACTCAAAAGAGTTGGAACCTTAACCACACTATGAATTACCCCACCGAAAAATACTAACAACCGTAATTTATGAAATTTTGCTATAGTCATACAAAGTATGTAATAGGTATGGCTGATACTCCATGTATAGTATAGTATATACATATATATTGCATGGTGTTTAATGATGATATGATAAAATGATTTTAAGATACAAGAGGCCTCCCATTCATCCTTCAGAAAATCATTTGTGTTTTGGATCGGGGAATACGTAGGTATAATGATATAATAATATTGAAATTGATGGTATATATTACACAAAAAAATATGAATATTATGTAACATTGAAGGATTGAAAGCAAAGCACCAATTCTTCTGCTACCGGTTTTACACCATCAGATCTCTTTCTCTTTTTTTATTCTTACGTATTCTGAACAACGAAATTTTGTTTTACTTTGATCGGCTCACCCAATTAGTATGTAAATATTGATTATAAGTCGCTGATATGAATAATAAATAAATTTTAATTTATTATGTGTTAAGTGCGTTTTAATGGATGTAATGAGTTGACCTTGGGATTTATTTCTTCTTCTTAAATATTTGTTTTTTTTTCTCTTCTCTGTTTCAAATTAATTACAATTTTGTTTGACATCGCAATTTGTTGGGTACGTTCGTTGGCTAATGAGTTGATTGATTTAACAGATGAATTCAAACACACAACGAAATTTATTGTGTATTCGGTCGCCATGAGAGAAAACCACTCACCTTTTTCAAATTATTATTAATTAGGAGTTGCACTCATACAGAACACAAAATGACATAATATAGGGGGTCTTTGCGCCTATAAATTTGGCAGAGGCTATTCTGAGAATTAGAAATATTTTTTTTTTACTGAAGTGGTCAGGGTCGCTTGGAACCATAAGTTGCAAAGCTGCACTTTTCCAGTTCAGGTTCAGGTTTCTGTTTAGCTTATTTCTTGGAAAAGCTGGTGAAGTTACATGAACCTCAATCTGTTTTTTAAGCTGTTTCAAGGAGTACCAATCTTAAGATATTCAAGAGTCATTTCATTTTGATGAACCCTGTTAGGACTGAAATTGAAATACATCCATGATATGCCTTAAAAATGCCAAAAAAGTATTGCAAAATTCGATACAAAATGGTGTACTGAAATTACCGGAACAAGTGAATACCGAAAGAAACAACCGATTTCAAACCATATCATAACTTGAAGTGAAACGTGCGCTTGGTATTTCAAGTTGAAGATTCTGGGCTAGTGTCCGAGCTGTATACCTATTCTTCTTTCAAATAGTCACTAGTACACAACCGCAGCATCTACGTTATAGCATGATCTGATCACTCATGTTCATCTGATTTAGTTGTCCGTTGCCTGTTAGCAACGTTAAAAATTCAGAAGTTACTTAAGTCGATAAGGCCCGTCATTGGGAAATGACAGGACAGTTTCCCGAACATGAATGGAAAATGTTATCACAAAAATCCACCGAAAAAATTCAAAGAAACTCACCTCTTATGCTTTCCATTGTATTCGGGCATAGTCTCTTTAGGCCGCCAAGGCATATTTGAACACTAAACACTTTTTACTCGATGCAAAAACAAAAAGTTTTTTTTGTTTTGTCGCGACAAAAACACTGAAAATATTTCGACACAACTGTGACACTCCGCTACTGTAAGTACTAGAATGAATGTTTGCTGTGTTCACTTCGGCGGTAAAATATTTTCAGTCAAAAAAGTGTCGGACATATTATAAAAATCATGAATTATGTCACCTCGTTGAATAAAAATATCGACCGAGTTCTACTAATTCTCCGCTGAGCTCTAATAATTCTTCGCTGAACTTTAACAAACCTCCGCTGAGCTCTAATAATTCTCCGCTAGGCTTCAGGAAGTGTCCGTTAGGCCTAAGCAAGCTGCAGGAAGGCTTAATGGAGCGAATCGGACACTCAGCGGAGATCTGCCAAAGCTAAGTGGAGTCTTATTAAATCATAGCCACAATTATTAGGTATCTGCTGATGCTTATTGAGTGTTCGCTTAGCTTCATTGCCTTACTACAACGTGGTAAGATCTGACGAACTCTTACTGAAGCCTAGCGGAGAATTATTAGAGCTCAGCGGAGGTTTGTGAAAGCCTAGCAGAGAATTATTCGACCTCAGCCGATATTTTTGTTCGAAGAGGTGGCATAATTAGACTCAGCGAAGTCTTGTTAGCTTACTAAAGAAGTGGGAGAGGTTACAATTTTAATAAATGTCTACCATCGTTGAAGTGTCGGAGACTTTTTGAATGAAAATATTTTACCGCCGAAGTGAACACAGCAAACATTCATTCTAGTACTTATAATAGCGGAGTGTCACATGTTGTGTCGAAATATTTTCTGTGTTTTTGTCGCGACAAAACAAAAAAAACCTTTTTGTATTTGTATCGAGTAAAAAGTGTTTAATGTTCAAATATGCCTTGGCGGCCTAAAGAGACCATGCCCGAATACAATAGAAAGCATAAAAGGTGAGCTTCTTTGAATTTTTTCGGTGAATTTTTGTGATACAATTTTCCATACATTTTCGGGAAACTGTCCTGTCATTTCCCAATGACGGGCCATAAGCAGATAAAACTGTATCAACTATGTTAAATCGACTGCTTGTGGAAGTTTAAGGACAAAACTATAAAGTTACAACAGTGGATATAGGCGCCTTGTTGCATCATAGTTGCAGGTTTTAGTTAAAACTTCCTAAAGTAGTATCAGACTGTGAGCTGGTCTCGGAAAAAATATTTTAATTTATTATTAAAAATTTATACCTTGTGTACACATCGTAGCAAAGAGTTCTAGAGACGGGCTTGACGTAGACGCTTCACGAATGAAGACTCTACATTTTTGTTGAAACGATTAAGTGAAGCACAATTAGACTCTTGGATTATACGCCTAAGACTCTTGCTAATAACATTCTATACTGGTTGCTGAAATATTCATGCCAAGTAATTGCACATTTAGTGACTGAGAAATTCCACTAGTACATACGGACGAACCGTCATACGTGGCTATCGCCAGATCAATATATCAATCAACATGTACGTTGAATTTCTGTGGAAACTGACATCCAATTGCATGCTTGATACATTATTCCACAAAGTCATGATTTTATGCCATACCAAAACCCTCAACATTATTACCCGTTCGTACAGGCATATAATCAAGCAATGAAGACGGGCAATTATGATACATTTTATTACCAGTTATCCATAGCATATCACAAAGAATCACAACTTAAAACGTATGAAAATTATTATATATTTTGTCCCATCACAACAGGTTCAATATTTTCATAAAATTCATGCCAAGTATGATAATTGTTGCGTGGGAACGCATGTTATTGATAAGTTCTTTGCATTAATTTGTTCTGGCAGGCAATGCCATTATTTATTCACATTATACTTTGACTGGAAGATGAAAATAAAAATTCTACGATGAGTTCAAAAATGTACGGATTAAACGTTGGTGATCATGTGGAGAGTATTGATTGTTTAAGGAATTGTTAAGTTTTTTTTTGTTTCTTGTTCAATCGTCTTTGATGGTTTCGTTGTATTATTGTATAATTATCTGGAAATAAAAATGTTTCAGCACAAAGTGGGAAACTGAAATAACGTGAACAGTGAGCACAGTGCTGAATGTCATCTCTGGAAAAACTTACTTGAACCATCAAAAATGTGTTGAATGTTCTGCTTATCACAAACACAATCTTATAGATTGCCTTAGTCCAATAATGCCAAGAGTGGGGTTACACTTTATTTTGTTATTCCTCAGACGACAAAACCTTTTTCCTAGAACGGGCGAATTCGATCCGACCGGAACCCGAAACTGAACTAAAATGTCAGGTTCCACATATAGAAGAATCGTTTGTCTTTACGTTTCTTCAATTCCACACGACACTCTTTACGATTCTTTTGTTGACAACATGTAGAACGATGTGGAACAATTAAAACTGTAGAATACTAACCAATTACAAACTTAAGAGTGATATCGCGAAATCTTCAAGCAATCGGCAAGCCATGCCAACCGGATTTTTGACGAGTATGGTACCCATCGTTCTTGCTTCATTACGAGTTCAACGAGGTATATCTCGCCTCTCTCGGAATTGTCGTTTTCGTGGTAGAGCTGTTTGAAAAATCGGTGGTTTTCAGGTGGAAATTTTTTCATCCTGATTATCAACAAATTTCGCATTTTATGTAAGAAGTAAAGTCAGGAAAATTATCATTGGAAAGCTGAGGTACCAAGCAACTCTGTAAATTAAATTTAAGGTGAAAAAAATGAAAGTGGTCGACAAACCGGTCGAAATTTCTTTGGAGTAATAGGTGACATTTTAGAAATTGTCCTATCTCTTATTGCCAGTAGTCCCTCCAGCATAAGTTTTTATATTTTTAGGAAGTACCGAGTCTAAGCCTTCTAATGGAACCCTAAACCTTTAGGTTTGCTGATGCGCGCACCCGTTAGTAGTCAGAGAAAATTTTTCTTAATACAGTCACTGAAGCCAGTACAGCCAACAGCCCGACGTATTTGGTAGCTTATGTGATCGGTCTAGTCTAGCACTACAATCCCCTGAAATTTGAACGAAGTCGACTCTTTATTACCCGAGATAATCTGTGTGAAAAAATTTCCACTTGAAAACCACCGATTTTTCAAACAGCTCTACCACGAAAACGACAATTCCGAGAGAGGCGAGATATACCTCGTTGAACTCGTAATGAAGCAAGGATTCGATGGGTACCATACTCGACAAAAATCCAGATACGTTGAATTTGTCCTCCATACAAATTGTTCGAAGATTTCGCGATATCACTCTTAATTGAGTTGAGTTTAGTAGAGTTGGATCGTGGAAATGTCCGAGAACTCAAAAATTTTACTCATTTGCTCATTTACTCATTCGCACATCCCGATTATATAGGCCCTGTCGAAAGTCGAACGTCTAGAACTTAACACTTGATTTCCTCTTACCAAAAAAGTACTCCGTGGAGCGGGAAATTTGTTCAAATGGCAGGCAGGCACATCACACGTCAGGACTGCTATCGATTCTATTGCTTGATTGGATCTCAGATTTTTTCGACAGACTCAAATGAAATCTTTTACTTCATTTGTTTGTAAATTAATTTTACATCTTTTAACATTAGCTGAAGACATAGCCGTAAAAGTTTTTGACTATGGGTTTATGCAATGCGTTGCCACGCTGCACATGATTTGGCTGCACATGTTCATGACAAAGTGGAATATAATTTTCATTTAAGATAACCACATCATTATCATCGATTTCTGCAAGGTAAATTGCAGTTCTACCAATAAGAAGTCTCCTATCATCTTAACATTGTATATCGAAACCAATAAACATTAAAATAGACTCAGTGTAATAATGTGTTCTCCTCCTCACCCGGTCAAAACGTGTTGTACGCTAAGAATATCCCGAAATCATCTTCGAACTGCGAACAAATTGCGAGAATTTCATACGAAAAGCTCATAAATAACAAACAGTTTAGATTTAATTACGATTGAATTTAGTCGTCATGTTCGCCATAACGTGTGTTAAAACAATCCATTTTTCATACGAAAACATTCACGCAAATAAATTATCTCTCTGTCATGTAGCAATTTAATAATTACGCCATGGTACAATCTGATTTTGAGATTAAAAAAAACGTTTTTTTATTTATATAATACAATTTATACATCGAGGATAAGTATAGGTTACACAAAATGGCTACCCACCCTTAAAAATATGATTCTATATTGTTCCTAAAAGATTTTTTTCTGGCTATTCATATTCATAGACCGCATTTTGATTGCGTGTAAAGCTTTTTTTTTGAGTTGTTTCCACCCTCGTAATTTCTATTCATTAAACATTTTCAACCCTCTGGTAATAAGTAGGTGCATGACATGAAATTGTCTTCTATACGTCATACATATGTAAGTATATAACTATGCCACCATCAGGAACAACAATATTATCTATATTTTACCAGCAGACACGTACCCATATTTATCGAAATTGTACGCTGTGATATACAATGTTTGTGTGAAAAATTAAATAATTTCAGTGGAAACGCATCACAACAACAGACTAGAGTGTGACAAGCTCCGCCTGGTTGGTATAATTTAAAAGAAATGACAAATTTCGTCACTTGAAATTAAAATAGACATTGCGGCTCCACTGAAATATGTATACATATCTCCGATGTGGGTGTCACAAACCCAGTCGCTTTGAATACGCAATCGCGTTTAGAGTGACAATGTTTTTATTTGTTTATTCATTGAAATCCAACGTACTGTGTCACTGTGTATATGACCGGTTCCGTTTACTCCCACAAGAAAATATCGACTTGTTAGTTGTTGATAGTTCAGGATAGTTTTCGGGTATTCCATAGCACCGATTCTAGCACGAACACTCATTTCTGCAAT
This sequence comes from Bradysia coprophila, assembly GCF_014529535.1. Taxonomy (NCBI): domain Eukaryota; kingdom Metazoa; phylum Arthropoda; class Insecta; order Diptera; family Sciaridae; genus Bradysia; species Bradysia coprophila. The sequence continues at coordinate 402,538 of NW_023503501.1, read as the reverse complement.
GTCAAAAAGCGTTCAAATTTTCAAATATGTATGTGAGTACGATTGTATGTGTTGTGTTATTCACACCAAGAAATCATGACTCCTATCTTGATTGCATAAGCCTCCGAATATTTGTTATGTTCATGCTAGAAGCAAAGTTGTGGTCTTTCCGATATAAGAGGCATTGTAGCCACATACCATCACTTATCTATGTCGTCGCTAAGATGACGTTCATACTTTTTCTCGATATTTTAAGAATCACTCCCTTGTCTGCTTTTGCCTCTTTAGTGGTTATCCCCCCTGTGTGTGGCGCCTTTTTTATTACCCCTTCCAGTTCTTGTATTTTTTTAAATAGCGTCTTTGAATGGCATCATTTTTGTAATACTCAAGAGTTGTAAGTCCTCCAGAACTACGACTACCCAGTAATTGCAATCCGCGAAGATTACACGGGACAGTATAATTTCTGTAGATTCTTCTCAAATCATAAATGGTTCGTGTTACCTCTCCTTATGTCATATGTGCCTCATTTTTCAAACCTTCGTCATTTTGTGAATGGCTTCTTAGCAGATCAACTTGACCTCACCTGTCCTAAGCGTCAATATCAATAGTATTGACAAAAATTTTGTTTCTTCACTTAAACGTTCAGCAGTTCATGCCTACCAAAACATAACCCGCTTCGCGTACAATTATCATTTGATATTAGAGTCGTATTGTGTACGGTCATTTGGCCGTTCCTTTCAAAGGATTAAAATCATTAAAATAGTTAGAGTCATCATCATTATTTAGTATAAACACAGAGTGTGCAGCTCGTAAATTAATATCCTTTTAAAACAGAAATCAGTGCCCATTAATAATGCTAATTCGTTGAAGGGAGTACGTTAAATCCAAAATGCATTTTATAATATTTTACTATCATCAATTAGGCAAAACATAATATTAAATATATTAAAAGGATTCCATTCCGAATCCATCTGTTTGGAATATACCTATAATTTAGACAAACATCAATTATTTTTTGGAAAATCACGGAATATTTATAACAAAAATGTAAAATAAACAAAAACCGAAAGAAATATGTATTCATTCATAGGTCGTTAGAATGTACCATTTTTATTATACTTAATTGTTGTGGTGATGTCTTTGCACGAAGGTGGCTCGGATGCCAATGATGTTTTCTCTTTCAAGCAATAAAATTTTCTGAAATTTTTATTATAGTTTTTCGATGATTTATCTGTAATGTCGGTTTAATTATTGTCCTGAAACCACAGCAGAAAAGGTTTGGATCGTTTTATTTTAGAGAGAAAATAACCATTTTAGCCACGAGCCGACTAGACATTCCTGGAATTTAAAATATGTCTCGCTTCTGTAATTATATGCTGTCGGAAAGATCGGAATTTTAAAATTCCATTCTTGCATTTTTCTGGTAATGAAATTTCGTTATTTCGAAGTGAATCACAAAGAAAAATTAATAAAGAGAGCGGCTACGCTGGGTGCCATCTCGTCTTTTTCATTAAAATGTTTTCATCGTCGTAAGTCTTAAATGGAACAGTGGAACAAATTTTGGCAGTGTAAAAAAAATCTGGAAAAATTGTTCAGTATTCTATTTGGCAGCTGTCTTAAAGTGCGTTCAGTCTCGGCGCGGAATTAAGAAATCTTTTACTTACTTTGCTGTAAGTTTCGCTGAGCGTTCTACACAAAATCTTTTACTTCAATACTTTTAACATATGATTTGCTATATAAGAGAACACTAGCCAGAGCTAGTCGTTTCTTTTTGTCTACACTGTTCATAATAGATGTCTAACCATTTCAAAGAGGTACGTTGCTCTACATCCAAATATTTTTTTTTGAACGCTAAAGTGATTTAACGATGTAGGATTAAGTTGTCGATGTATATTAACTGTAGAATATAGCCATGCCCCGACCAAACTTTTGCGTATGAAATACCAGTCTTAGTATACTTTGTCGTAAGGACCGTTCACAATTATATTCATCACGCTACTTAAAAGATTTTTCGATATCCCTCTCGTCACGCGAAAAGGGTCAGAATTAGTCCAAATTTGAAAGAACCGTCAAGTTTCATTGACAATTTCCTTTCACCACTGATGTTGACATGCCGTGAGTACCCTGAATGTGGAAAGCATTTCGTTAGGCCTGATCGAGTTAGGGTGTCACTGTGACTGTCATCGGTGAGGTGATCCTTACCAAATCACTCCAAGAACATGCAAAGGAACAGATTTTATTAACTGTCATTTGCCCCTTATTTTTTATGGAACGTCCGTAACGCAGTGACATTATACCAACAGAAAAAATTAAATTTATATGAGAATTTCGGACTCTGCTACTGATCTTCATCACTTAACGATAGCTAAATATCGAGAAGTATTAGATTTATATCTTATCTAGGTACGACGGGTCCGATCTAACCCAATATGCTAGTACGACTGAATATTACTTAAAATTGATTTTCAAGCAACTAAGAGAAGTGTTTTCTTTAATTTATGGTTACCTTATGCACTTTATCCGCCCCTCTTTATGCGCCTGCGTGTCCTTTTTTTAATCGAACTTTACATGGAACCATAAAAGCTGGAACAAAATGAAAACGTAATTGTAGTCGGAATCGGAACATAATATGCCAATTTAGGCAGACACTTTTAAAGTGTCTATTAAAATGCAGATGTACAATGTATGCAATGGTGTGTGTTTCCAACTAATCATGAAATTGGTCTCGATTTCATCGTACCAAATAACGAAAACAATCATCACTCATCAAAATAAATTTAATAAAAAATTTAAAACAAAAAAAAAACCGAGAGAGAGAAGAATCGAATGTAATGAAATAAAGCTATGATTTTCCGCTGCAAACATTTAATAAGCACCATATATATAACATGCGTGCTGTTATATCCAAAACCGTTCCCATGCAAATGAGTGTAACGTGCCATAAAAAAAAAAATTGGCCACAAATCGCGTCCATATTATTCCGTTGTTAATTCAGAAAAAAAAAATGAATTAAAAATTGACTTGTGTGTATATATACCTACATACGAACTGAATATTACTTTTCTACTCGATGTACAAAAACCATACAGGTGGTTTAGATATTTATTAAATTGTTTTTGTGTAGAGGTAGAAAATGATTACTGATCACCAATCGGAAGCATTATTTTATGCCAGATCGTGCACTGACATGCCCCAATCTGAGTATAATATGCGAGCGATCCACATCGTATTATATATAAGAATAAGACCGATAATCGTTAAAACCGCATATATACCGTGTGGTATAATTGCTTATTAGAAAATTTTATGTGGTGAAACAGCACCCAGTACAAGTTAAAAATTGTGTTTCTATATTGACTACATATAACCACGACGCGTATATGTATACCTTAATTGTCTCTTGAACGGTATGATTTAGATGGAAAATAAGTCATTTATGGATTAGAAACGTTACGAGAGAAAATTAAAGTCGAAGATCGCATTTGATAGTCTTTCTACTCACGAATTTCTAAAAACCCACTTGGACATTAAACACTAGAACGAAAGTCGTGAAGAGTTGAATCTAATTATTATTATTTTTAAGACGAAGATTCAACTTCAGTTACAAGGACATGACACATTAGAGTTTCTTACCGATACCGTACGAAAGTAATAACTCAAATTGAAGAGGTTTCTTCTCTTGTTTATGGGTCTAAACCGTCTAAACACCTCGGAGAACGTTACAAGCGTCCGCATTATGCATTTTATACCGTCCATTCAGTCACTGACTGCCCGTGAAATTTTCCACAACAAATTATAAAAAAATCCAATTTCCCCGACTAATTGTGCATTGTGCATTTTGTGTCGTAATATTGTGGTGTAATGCACAAATAAATATGAAATATTAGGCTAATTTTAACCCTTTGCATAATAATGCGATAAACATGGCATATAACAATATGGGTTCACTTAAATGACTTGGACACGCATTTCCGTGAACCATTTTTCGCTGATTTATATTTTTAGCTCATTTACAGATTAACGGTATCAATTACAATGCCATCTGATATGAAATAGAACCGGTAAACTTACTGAAAAAGTGAATAATTAGGTTAGAGCCGAGTCAGACTTGGGAGTACCAAATTTTTGGAAGAATTTCGCGAAATTGAATTTTAATAAATAAAATGTAAAATTTCTAGAGTACGTGCGAAGGATGCTGGCTGTGTCCACTACTGGAGCGGAAGTCGATAGAGCACACTCGTACATTCTCGGAAGAATATACATCGAGTGAATACTGAATAGTGAAAACAGAAATAGAAATTTTATTAAAAAAATTTTTCCCGGGAGGCCCGAAAAAATCTGACCTGATCCGATCAAAAATGAGAATCGGTTGGGGTTCATACCATTCGGACTTTTCGAAAACGACGTTGAAAACCTGTTACAGACGGCTGTCATCTGTTGTCGACAACGACAGCAATAATAAACGACAAGCTCTAACTGATGAGGCCTTACATAGGAAAAAGCAAGTTCAAAACAAATGAAGTAAAAGATTTATGAAATCAATCTCTTAGCACCTTCGATCAAATGAAGTAATAGTTTGAATAGTAAAACTGTTTTGTTTATATGCTTGCCGTCTGTGACAGGTTAATCTAAACTTTGAAACAAACATACCAAACAAAGACATTCTATTGATCAAATATGTGACTAAACATGTAGTTTTGCTACCAGGCAGCTTCAACATTTTTTGTTCTTATCGCGTCTACAAACGGCCTCATTCAACTCTGGAGCGGCTGGAAAAATGTGATATCAAGGGTCAAGGTTCTTACGACAGAAAATACGTCTTCAAGTTCACAATGATCGGTTTTATGTGAAATGTTGTCAAAAAATGGAAAATACTAAAATGTCTGTAACGCATGGTGGCACGAACTTGAGTAATTCTGGACCGATTTTCAAATCGACGAGGAATAAATTTCCTGATGCGAGGGTAGGTTCATAGATAGACAATATCGACCGAATGATCTGGGAGTTATTGCCAAAAGAGTTTTTGACTGGTTTTTTGATGACACGATCACTTGAGACATCCTGAACAAATTTTGAATATTTTGGTTTGATTTGACAAGTGATAAAATTTGGCTTACTTCATTAAAGAATCAAATTTATGGGATCTGGTATTATCTCCAGAATCTATGAGTTAAAGAGAGTTAAAATTCCAATTACTTTTGGGTGTTTGTAATGTAGTGTTTCTTTTCCCAATCGTATTTTACTTATTGCAGTTGTCGCCTTTAGCTCATTGCAGTGCAGTGCCTATATTCGCGAAAATATTTTCACGAATTTTCTCACATTTTCACGATTTTTTCAAATTTTCGTGAATTTTCCCAAAAAGTTTTTTGTTAAAATTTGTGAAAATCGCGAAAATTTGAGAAAATTCGTGAAAATATTTTTGCGAATATAACCACTATTGCAGTAGTGTGTCAAGCTTTATGCATTTTATGGTCTTAATTTAGAGAATGTGGTTTAGAAGTTACAATAAAACAATTTTGCAAAGTCTTTCGATAACTTCATCAGTCAAAGGACCTGACCCACCCATAAGGTGGGACCTGGTTATTTCAAAAATTACTATTTTTAAGTAAATTCACGTACTTTAGGGACATTTTAGAACGAATTTTGCTCAGTATAACGTTCTTTGTCGAAAATTGTCTTAGCTTAGCTCTTCAAGCAATGCAACTCGCCAACGAAATTGCCATGAACCTCGCCATGAACTTTGTTTTTTTTATGGAGTAATAAAATATTTTAGAACATTCTTGTGGCAGCGCGACATTTTTTTGTGTTCTTCAGCGAATAAATTAATTGATGCCATTGAGTGTTTCGATAACGTGTGTGGTATTTCACATTGATTTATACGAAAATCAGCAAACTCGTTTTAAAGATCTAACAAACTCAAAAAAGGCAGCATTTCACCTTGATGCTGGGCTGTAGTAATATGAATTATGTTTGCCGTCGCTCCATTGCGAACAAGAACATGATCAAAACCCCAAAATTAATGAAAAGCAAGAAAGAAAAAGAAAAAAAAAATGCCAAAAAAATATTGCGAACACGCAAAATCAAAATAAAATCATCACGTGTCAATTTCAAACCGCCTATGGCTTTCGGTACATCGGACTTAATGTAAATTTAAAATTTATATTATTTTTTGAGTCTCTCAAACACAACAAAGTCGGCAACAAAAAAATGATTTAGATAAATGGAAAGAATCAAAAGAACAAGAGGCATAAATAAATAGAAGAATGTTTGCTGTAACCGGTCATTTTTGACTGAGATATTTTGTGTCATTGGCAAAAGCAATTATAAAATTGGCGCTGCGAATTTTCGCTATATAACAAAGAAGAAGTGGAAAGAAAAGATGCGAAAAAGTCCGAGGGGTGATGCACTTCATGGACCGAATGGACCAACTATACTAAAAGGACACTACAGCATATAGGACTAAACAGGAATGGAGATTGACGTCACCCCTCGTAAATGTTGGACCACGCAAAAATGGGAAAATCGTTTCGTATCGTGCATGTTGGATATTGTTCCATTGAGGTTAAATGGTTCCTATCAAGATTGTTTCCATATAACAACCCAAAAAACGAGCGAAAGGGCGTTTCTCTCATTTATATTTTTTTTCGTGAAAGATCTGAAACGGAAATTGTAAGACAGTGCAGATGCTTTTATTGTATAAAAATCATATCGTTACCGAAAAAAACATAACAAAACCATAGCTAAATGAAACATCAGTCAAAATATATATGAAAATAATTATTATTCGTTTATGGCCATTCCATTTTTATATAAACATTTTTATAAAAGTGCTGCAGAAGTTGCAGCAGATAAATCATTATTTTTAAATTACATTGTATGTTCTCTCTCGGTCGACTAAAATTCTCTATGTGATATGGGACGGGGCTGAAAATGCAGTCAGCTTTAACGAAAGGAAGAAACGAAAGACGAAAACATTTTAGAAAAATATGTGAAACGTTTAAAACGAAATTATACTAATATCACTTAATAGCACGCCAAACTCAACCATTCATTTGTTTTAATTAAAATAATATTTGTGTTTAACAGCCGTTTTGATGGGTTGGTTGTGTTTACGAAGAGACTTTTTTGTTAGTTGAATTGGGTGCAGAGGCCTATTTTTCAGTCAATTTTCGGTTTTCGAGAGCAGACAGGTAGGTTATTATATTGTTCGTCGATGGCTCTTGGATTTTGGTTTAACTTTCGGAGAATATCGTAGACAATTTTTATGCAGTAATGCTGGAAAATAAAAAAGAAATATTTTGGACAAAAACAAAAAAAATTATCCGAACGGAAGGAACAATTTTTGCCTAAATATTTTCAGAAATTATCCATCAATAATCTCTGATGGAGCTCATTAAAGCATCAAAATTAATTGTAATAAAAACTATTTTTCAATCATTCAAGATTATACCCTTCAAGGAAAAACAGGGTATGATACACGGTATGTCTACTACATTTACGTGTAAAACTCAAATGATGTGCACTTAAAGCGTACAGTTTTCCATCTTACTCGTATAATTTGTGAATGATTCACCTATTGGTCGTTACTCGATCGTGATCTTATATGTAATATTTAAGTCTCCCACGACTCATCCCTATAGAATACAACAAAAATTGTAATAATTTTACGAAAAAGCTATTAGGACAAAGTGCCAATAGCCACAGTATTATAATGTGACTATTGGCACACTATAAATAAAAAGACAACGAACACTATTTGCACCCGAATTATTAAATTTCTCGAAAATCATTGAAAAATCATTGTTCGCATGAATTATATTATCGAAAATGCTAGGAGTTTTATTTTCCTACTGAATTCCTCCTTCTACAGATTGTGCATGGAAGGAGTTTGGTTGGTTCCAACTGAATTCATCCTTCTAGAGATTGTGTTAGGAAGGAGTTTCGTTTGTTCCAACTGAATTCATCCTTCTAAAAACTATACAGGGAAGAAGGTTGGTTACCTCCAACTGAATTCATCCTTCTACAGATTGTGTTAGGAAGAAGTTTCGTTTGTTCCAACCAGGGGCTATTTAGTTGAATTTTCAGCGAATTTTGGCGAATTTGGAGAATTTGACGAATTTTGGCGAATTTCGACGAATTTTGACGAATTTTGACGAATTTTGGCGATTTTTTGTGAATTTATACATGATTTTAAGAAATTTCAAAGAATCGTAGAGCTTAGTTACATATTTTTGGCCAAGACATTCTAGAAATCTATTTTTAACCGGGAAGCCATGATGGCTTTTTTTTGGAAAAACGATGAAAAATGTCCTAATTTTGTGAATTTTACATATATATTTGTGAATTTGGTAGATTCTTGCATATTTTTGTTATGCTATATCACAAAACTAGCAAAATATTTCAAAAAACATAAATTTGGAAGAAAATTTTCAAAATTTGAATTTTTTAATTTGGGAGAATTTCGGCGAATTTCGACGAATTTTGGCGAATTTTGGCGAATTTCGGCAAATTAATTCAACTAAATAGCCCCTGGTTCCAACTGAATTATTCATATCAAAAATCTCAAAGCGTCGGAAGTAAAAAATGTAATTCACTAAATCTAACGAAATAAAATTTTGGTTTGAAAAGCATGTTCCTTTGATAGTTGAAACGAAAGATTAGGCAATGTATGAGCTATTTGCAGTCGAATGGTCTGCTAACAGAATTGGCAGAGAGTAACGTCAGTTTTTCTTAAAATGTGAGAGAACAGCAGACTATTGTCTTTCAGTGCGAATGGTCTCCTTATTATAGTGTAGGTGTAGTCCAAATATTGAAATAGAGACTACACCATTGGAGGTTACGTGGAGGTTACGTCGATTGAATCGAACTTAGACCTACAATACGAAATAAAATCACATAAGTTTTCAGTCCTCAAAGTTGGGTGCCAATAGTCACATTATAATATTGTCTTTTTCTTATACTGTGGCTATCGGCACAAAGTGTCAATAGCCACAATATTATGATGTGATAATAATGACACAAAGTGTCAATAGCCATAGTATCATAATGTGACTATTGGCACTATTGGCATGATGAAGAAACTATTGGCACTCTTAACCATCATCAAAAACTCAACAGAAACCTAAAATCTTCGGAAGGTCTATGAAGAAACAGTAACTGTAATGGGAAATCCCTTAAAAATGTGTGAAAATCATTGAAAATCCACCAAAAATGGTGAAGTAAATCCTCTCAAAATCATCAGAAAAATCAATGAATTTTCTTCAGGAAAATCCTAAGTGTATTTTCTTAAGGAAAATCCTAAGTGGATTTTCTTAAGAAAAATACTCAGTGGATGTTCTTTAGCAAAATCCTCAGTGGATTTTCTTTACACTCACGGAATTTCGAAAACCGACACATTTTCTGTTTCTGTGTTTTACGTAAGTTATTTATTTCTCCATAGAAAAATATTTGTAAAATTCACAAGGAAAACAGTCAACCACAAAACAGAAAATGAGTCGGTTTTCAAAATTCCGTGAGTGTAGTACAATCCTACGTGGATTTTATTCACAAAATCCCGAGGGGTAACCGACTGGCCAAAATGGTGGGAAATCAATTTCTAATTCCTTTCAATTCCGTTTAATTACCTCAATTACCGGACCAACTCGTCTAATTGCCGGATTCGCTCTATTTCCTTTCAATTCCTTTCATTTCCTTTCAATTCTGTTCAATTCCGTTCAATTCCTTTCAATTTCCTTTCAATACCCTTTCAATTTCTAAAGGTACTTCCTGTCAATTCCTTTTAATTGCTCTTAATTCCTTTTATTTCTTTAATTAACGGATTAACACCACTACTTGCCGGATTCGCCCTTCAATTCCTATAATTCCAATCAATTCCTTCAATTCCACGAATTTGAATTTTCGAAATAATTGCTCGATATTTCCAAATACAGCCAAGGACAGGCAAAAAAGTGCATTTTTATGATTTTCGTTTTTATCGATTTCAGCTGTTTTAACAATACAAATTACAATGGCAAAACAGCTGAAATCGATGAAACACGTATAGAATAAAAATGCACTTTTTTGACTGTCTCAGGCTGTAGATATAAATTTAAAGTCAAAGTTAAACCCTTGAGCATTTTGGAAAAAGAATCGTTAGACTATATCAAGATAAAATTTGGAACAACTATGCTGTCCTACATTTGTGACTCATTTTGTTAGAATCTTTAATTTTTACTCATACTTTTAGAAGAGATTTTTCAATTTCAATTTAGATTAAACCGTCCAATTGACTGCAGTTTTGTTTAAAAATTTCACATCGCAGATCATTGTTTATTTTAGATAAATAGTATTTTTCGTACCAAGTCAGGAAATGACGAAAAACTTTTGTGCCGACAACTGAAATACGACATATTTTGCCATGATTTTTCATTAGGAAATGTCAGTTTTTCCCGAACTATATATCGTGCAGAATTTACGTATATGTTGTGGACGGTATATTTTAGGCAATTTCGCGGATTGTAGTGCGAACGAAGTGAGGGCGACAAGCGAAAGTGCCTAAAATAAACCGTCCACAACAGATGCGTATACAACTTTTCATGCTGAGGGCCTAAGTTACGAGAAACATTCCGTAATTTATGCCCAAGGCATGAAAAAAACTTCATTTCTTGACGGTTTATGGTGCGGGAAAGAAATTACATGAATTTTTCCATGACTATACGATTGATTAATATGGTGAATGTGAAGTGTGTCTGTTTTCAAGTAAATTTCTGTGTTTTGTCTATTTCAGTTGTCCGATGCACAAAACGTTGTTCGTACCTCGACAGGAAATGGATTTGTTCAGCACACGTCAGCAAAAGCCAAAGCACTCAATTTTTTGTTTCGTTCAAGTGATCGACATCGTAAGATTTTAGGCTTTTGAAAAGTTGATGTCGGTGATGCCTTTTTTTGTAAATTTGGTTTGAAACTAGAGCATTTCGCATCGGCAATGCCCCAGCCTAACATTCCCCCGATGAATATTCACTTGTTTGTTGCGGCTCAAACTCTTCCGTATCTGATTCACAAGAATCCTCTGAAGAAGAATCCTTCAGTGTGCATATTTTGAACATAAAAGGACGTTGGACCAGTTCTAAAATGGAACTGATCAACACTGTACACTGTTATTTATTGTGCGGGAGCTTTTAAAATTAAAACAAAAAGGAAATAATGTGGTTTTGCATTCGCTGGTCCTTCTTTCCGATTATCACACTTATCAGCATTTACTCTTATTTACTTTCAATTCCTTACAATTCCACATATTTACAGTCAATTCCTATCAATTCCGATCAATTACTGCCATATCCGATCAATTCCAGTCAATTCCGGTCAATTCCAATTATTTACCGGATACTCCGGCAATTTCTTTGAGGGTGTGTAGTCAATTACCCGAGTCGGTTACCCCTCGCAAAATCCTTTGTAGATGAGGCATCGCATAATTTTATTAGCGTAAGTTCCTTTCTTATTCTTTTTTGCGTAAATTTTATTGCGTGGCGAGTGTCAGCACTAGCAAAAATCTTAAATTATCGTACAAGGGACGAACTCTTCTTTTGTGATGTCAACTATTTTTCAATCGGATAATCTAACAACGTTTAAGACAATAGACTATGAAGTTAAAACATATTGCTCTGTTGGAATCTTTATCATGTAGAGTAGTATCAGCCTACAATACTCTAAATTATGTTGCCAGTAAAAGTATTCTCACATTTTTAGCAGCGTTCCTCCTTCAACATAAACATATAATTAAAACATTTACTTTCGCAATCCTGGTTTGAACATTTAAGACATATTGCTTTGATCTGCCTTTGACTGAAACAAACCAATAAAAAGAAAACCGCAGAATAAATGATATAAATTCAAATCAAAAATGGATCGCATTAATATCACGAATATGAGTATATTCTCTGCGTACAGAAAATTAGTTTAATTGCTTTTTCCAGAACAGTCGCGACTAATTAATAAACAAAATGGTATCGATTTTAGAGCCATCATTAAAATTTTAGTTTTACGACTAACGATTTAATGCGAAAAAAAAATTTATGCCGACTTCTATTTCCATTCCCGTTGCAGCTTAATGCATTTTAGAAATGAAGCACGATGGATTTAATTAATTCATGATGGAATAGAATATTTTACTAAATTATTATGGAATTAACAATAAAATATTTATGCGAAACAATGGCATTAATATGTGGTGGTACATACACAGTTATGGATTTTTGCAGGGATAATAAAATGGGATGGGAAAGGATTTATTACATGGCTGACGACTAATGTAATACGCATCAGCATAATAATTACTGAATAAAGGGATCATCCTCAGCGTAAAGCGGACAATTTTAACATTTTGTAATATTTCGCACTTCAAGTCTTGTACTCGTAAATGACGTTTTTCAGGTCAGGTTTGACTTGAAATTTAAAAACCGAGTTCAGGTGACATCATGTCATGTTCAGTCATATGCTATGGTTCAATAAGTATATGTTTCACTTTGGTTGTATGAGCTTATATCAAAATGTTAGAGTTGAAAGTTCGGATTTGCTCAATAGATAGATTTATTTATCGCCAAATATTTCGTACTCACATCAAGGACATTGTCAATGACTGAAAATACATTAGCTTCAATAATGCTTTCGATGGCAACATAATCAAAAAGTGTAAAGTAGACGAGTTAACCACTAAACGATTGAGTTCTCTCTCATCTACAATACTTACTTGAAAAAAACATCTTCGTTAAATTTTACTGATCCGAGTCGACGCCGAGATCAATAATCAATAATGACAATTTAATGACAATTAAATTTCCTTTCTTGATTCAATGTTTCATGTTTTTCGTACTTTGAGCTACAAAATGCATTACATCTATCTCTTTGATGAAATGATGAAAATCTGTTGGAGCTGCTCTCATAGTCGAGTATCTAATATTAATTAACGCAATATTGCCATTTATTTAATTGTAACCAAAGCTCTACATAGTTACAGTAATTTTACCATATCAAATTTTCAACATTTTTGAATTATTTACAGTGAAATTCATAATTAAGCTACAGCGTTCGAATTCCATGATTAGAGTTTTTTCACATATCGACGCCATATCAAATGAAAATAAATTAAACAAATGCAAACCAATTTAGCTAATAAGTTAATATCTCATCATCAATAGAATCGACCTAATTCGCCCTTAACATTTTCAGATGATAGATGGTAAATATATCTAAAATCAGCCACGAACTAAAACTTTATTATGCGAAACCCTTTAATGTTGCCAACAATTATTCTTTCAACCCGGCCACCCAATAAACATTTGTAAAAGTAATTTCGTACGTAACAATTTTACATGTATGCTTTCTATGCAAATTTCATATTCAAACAAGCTCAAAATAGCCCATTTCGATGTAATCACTACTTTGGATAATTTGTAACATTGTACGTGTAGCGCGACGTGTACATATAATTTATTTGGTTGCAAAAACTTTTCGCTGCGATTCTAATTGACTTTACGAACAATTGTATGTATATCCGAAACTTTAACACAAAACTCACTATCATTGGATATTGAATGGTTCTGTTTGCAAGTCGGTGTGGCGCCGCATGGCTTACCAAATTCGTTCTCGGCGATAATGTAACGTTTCGCTTTATTGTTGATTTTGTGCTGGGGGGGTAAAATGCAGAGACAAAATCTTCCGATCCATACAAAACGACTAGTCAGTCATATTTGAATTAATGGTTAAATACATTTTGTTGTAGTTGTTGTTGATAGATTATCATGTCTGAATGGGTGAAATGAACAAAACTTGACTACGATAAGAAATTCAATTCAGTTTCATAGCATGAAAGCGCACGATAGCAAAGTCTCATCTGTTAACCCTTCCCAGATGGCGAGCAGCAGTACAATCAGATCTATTCCTACATTCGATCGATTCGATCTAAGTATTTTCAAGAGATGGGTTGTAATGAAAGTTCATGGTTTGACCGTCGAAACTGATCGCCAGCGCCAATGTCAACCTTTTCTTTTTGATTTTTCACTTCAATGATCTATTGAAATTGAGATATAGACTCAATAAACCAATTTATTCAACGTATACTACATGCCTGAAACATAAATAGTTTCACAAATTACTGAGTATTTACTGAGCGTCATAGACCTGAAACGACATTCTTCTTCATCTTAAAATGGCGAAAATCACAATACATTGATTTCAATCTTTTACTTCATATTTTGAACATGGTTTTTGCTATATAAGCCCGCGCAATTATCAGAATTTGAGGTTTCTTCCTGAAGATGTTTCAATGATGGTATTACTCCTAATTTAGATTGTTAAGAAAATGGTTGAAAACATAAATAATCATAGAAAGTTTCCAACATTTTTTTTTAATTCTTAAAAGAATTAATTTGAGAATGACATCAAAAGATGTAGATCGCTGACAAAAGTAATTTTATGACGAAATGTACTAGAAGCGTAATAGTCAAAAATCTATTAAATTTGAGTTAAAAGCCTCAAATAACGTTTCCCTATCCAATATTGGACACCATCAAACATTTATTTGTTTTAGACTTTGAAGTATTAGATTTTAATTTGATTAGAACTTGACGCATCATGTGAATCATTTCCTATAGATCTAGTACTTCAATACATATTTAGTGGATTAGAGCTTAAGGCCCGTTATTGGGAAATGACAGGACAGTTTCCCGAAAATGCATGGAAAATTTTATCACAAAAATTCACCGAAAAGATTCAAAGAAACTCACCCATGATGCTTTCCATTGTATTCGTGCACCGTCTCTTTATGTCCCCAAGGCATATTTAAACACTAAACCACTTTTTATTCGATGCAAAAACAGAAAGTTTTCTTTTTGTTTTGTCGTGACAAAAACACAGAAAATATTTCGACACAACTGTGACACTCCGCTATTATAAGGACTAGAATGAATGTTTGCTGTGTTCACTTCGGCGGTAAAATATTTTCATTCAAAAAAGTGTCCGACACTTCAACGATGGTAGACATTTATTAAAATTGTAACCTCTCCCACTTCTTTAGTAAGCTAACAAGACTTCGCTGAGTCTAATTATGCCACCTATTCGAACAAAAATATCGGCTTTATCAAACCTCCACTGAGCTCTAATAATTCTCCGCTGAGCTTTGACAAACCTCTAATGAGTTCTAATAATTCTCCGCTAGGCTTCAGTAAGAGTCCGTCAGACCTTAGCACGTTGTAGTAAGGCAATGAAGCTAAGCGAACACTCAATAAGCATCAGCGGATACCTAATAATTGTTGCTATGATTTAATAAGACTCCACTTAGCTTTGACAGATCTCCGCTGAGTGTCCGATTCGCTCCATTAAGCCTTCCTGCAACTTGCTTAGGCCTAACGGACACTTCCTGAAGCCTAGCGGAGAATGATTAGAGCTCAGCGGAGGTTTGTTAAAGCTCAGCGAAGAATTATTAGAACTCAGCCGATATTTTTATTCAAAGAGGTGGCATAATTAGACTTCGCGAAGTCTTCTTAGCTTACTAAAGAGGAACGAACATTTATTTACGCTCTTTACGCTATGTAGACATGAAGGCATTTTCAATCCTACTCTTAGTCACATTTCTGTGACAGAATTTGATTCTTTTGTAAGAAAGAATTATAAGAAGTTACATTTTCAATGGAATCAATATGTTCGATTTGATTGTAGTTGTTACTGCTTATAATATAATGTAATAAAGTAGCTCCTTAGAATTGTTTACAAACTGGAGCTACGCAGGTCACTTGTTATGTTTTATTTTTATGAAAAATAAATGAAATGAAATGAAATGAATTCCGAGACTGTACCACAATTATTTTCAGTATTTCATTCTTTGCACACTATTTTTTGGTGAAATAACTTGACTCTGTCATAGCACATTTAGAAGACCTGAGTAGCAGTCCTTAGAGCTTCTAAATGACGAAACAGACTGCCTCTGTTTAAAAATTGATTTCATCCAGGACGCCTTGTCCTTAACGGAGTCCCATGTTTAGGCTCCAACGAGAGTTCTTGTTTGTAAGATTTGTCTGTTGCTACATGTTATACTTAAATGGTCCGTTGCCAATCTGCAACGTTAAAAAACTGAGTGAATTTTATGCACTCCCTATCTGATAGACACGAAGCACGAAGTGCTGCGAGTTTATATTTGTTCACCAAAAAGATGGCTACGTATAATGTGATATCAGACAATGTCAATTAAATGTTTGGTTAAAAAAGCTGAAAGAAACTTGGAATCAGAAGGAAAAAAAGTTCCTGATGAATGTTTCTGGATGTAATAGACTTTTACTAATTCCTAAATATTAAATCTCTATTAGATTTTAGTGAAATTTTACACGAAAAATGAACTAGTACTCAAATAAATTCTTGAATTTCTTAAATTCGACGAAATGTATTCTAGTTGCTGGTTGTAAAATCAACCTTTTCAACCTTACTATTATGTCATAAGTTTCCAAACATGAAACCTATGATAGATATACGTAAAAAAAGTCCAATTTTTCCTACTCAAAGAGATTGAATATTTCAATTAGGCTGAGAATTAATTATCATTTTCGTTCGATATTATGCCCGGCAAAACTAACAATAAATTGATGAACAAAATAAATATAAATAAATTAATTATATAATTAAGTGTATACGCAATGGTTTTTAGCTGTAACCCATAGCAAAATATCCGACAGCCACCTTGATAAATGACCATATCTCATTATATTGTGTGCCTTCTACACTCATATATACCTCTCTCTCAATAAAATATTATTCCAACAAAACCAATTGTCGGTTTTTAACTATATGACAACTAATTGTTGAATGTGGAGAAGAAGAAGAAGAAAAAAAAACATTTTTTTTTACTTTAATAATATATTGGTCTAGAAATATTTGTGTGTGGATAGATACCATCCAGTTATATATGCATATTATATACTGAGCCATGAGAGTTACAGAAAAACATCGTGTACACAAGAGGCAAAAGGTAAGACAAATAATCACCTAACATTAAAAATTCTTGAAGATAAATCTTCACAATAATAATGGCATTAATCAATCAAATCGATCAAACATATGTCAGCAAAATTGGTAAAAAATTACTCTGAAAAAAAAAACCATTTTTGTATTCAACAATATAAATTATAGACCTTTTGTAATTGTTATTATTTATTTATTTATAAAGCGTGTTTTTTTCCCCGACGGTCGGAATATTTCAATTATCGATCGAAATAGTGACTTTCTAAAAAATTTAAGTGTTAAAGGTTATGTCGTATTGAGAAGTAGTTTACACACAGCCATAAATCATAACACAACATAAATACACTCCATGATGAAGAGAACGAAGTCTATATATCTCATATACACAAAAAACAAATATTTAAGAAAAGGGATATTCGTCCTACATCCGTCTTACAAGCTTTTATTTTCGGGAACAAGTTTATTTAATACACCTAAATACCAAACGATTACATATATCGCACACAACATTTAGACCCAGAGCATGATAAACAAACTGCAGTGAAGCAGAAAAAAAATTGATTTATCGATTCCATTCGAACATTAACATCGATGATATTTTGTCGCGGATTTTTAATTTATTTTGCTTCGATTAGTTTTTTGCTCTTCAGCCAACGAAAAAAAAATCATCATCTCTGATACCTTTCATTATTTTGTTTGTTTTAAGCGTATTTGCAACGAACGTAAAAGAGGAGAAGAATAAAAAAACACTCAATCCCGCAGTGCCTTAAAAGGCGCCAATGTCTCGCACTCCATGGGGTTCTTCCTTTGCGTTTTTCAGTGCATTTTATTTGGTGTGTAAAAGGTTCGGAACCTCAGATGTTTGGTTATTATTTAAAATAGTGATTATGTGTTACAACTTTGTCAAATATTTCAAATACACTTTCGGGTGGGTGTAATTAGTTATGAATTTAATATTTGTTCGTTCCCATCGACGTATTATTGAATGAATCCCAACGCAGGCAAGATCAACTGGAAGACTTTTTAAAGATTCTTTGATTTATGGTTCATTGACAGAATTTTTTTAATCTGAAACGATTTAGAAATTCTGAAACGAAGCTTTATTGCATTGCATTAAAAGTAAAATTTGTAAATCTGCATGCAGCACAAGGACTGACAAGACACAGTCAAATTTCATAATTGTTTACGCCTAAGCTTAATTCTAAAGAGTTTTGATTCCATTCAACATTCTAAAAAATTTATTTTAAACTGGCCGCAGACATGTTTTGAATAGGTTCACTACCTCGAAAAGCGATATGTGTGAATGGGCAATGTTGTGTACTAATCAATGTCTCTTCCATCGATGAAATTTTTGTTTGTTATTTTTCATCGGTTGACAAGTGTTCAAAGCTCATGGAATGTTTTTCTTGAAGCTTTATCCTGAAAGAACTGGACGCTAGCTTATGTTGAAGCTTATGCCAGTTCTACTAATTCCACAATAGGATAGGATAGACGGGAAAGGAACTAATATTTCTTTCCTACCTATAAGTCGCTAATGGACCTGTTGTGTCTACCCTCGTTTTGTTGGAGAAAGATTCCTTTTATTTCCTATTTAGGACTCCTAATTTAGGAGTAGGAAGTTATTTTTTCTATTTGAATATAGATGTCGCACTTGTTAGTGTAATATGGTGGCAAATGAGAATTTCATTGTATTTTGTGAGTCTATGTAGGAGCTAATTAGAAATTACTAATAGTAAAGACTAACCATCCATGATTACGAAAAACCATTTGTTGTTCGCTCAACCCTCTACCGATTGAGCTACACGGACTTCCATTATTCGAAACCCCCATTGTTCGCCAATTTTCTCAACTTTATATAAATTTTCTCTAACTAAATTATATTTGTCACTTAGGGCTTAATTTCTACTTACAAAAAAACCAATTCGTTATGCCTTGTATAGCTAAACCACGCATCTTTTCTATTGTTTAAATAGGAAACGCAGAGACAACTGAGAGCTTTTTTTTGTAAGTCGAAATCAAGACTAAAAGTGTGACTTTGACATTTGTGTTCATCATTTTTGTTACATTATTTGATTCATTAAACCTTAGCTGTTAAAATTTGATCAAAGATTCAACAAAAGATTCAAATTTATGACAATTTTTCTCGTCACGAATCACTAGGGGAACCAAAAATATAAAATAAAACCAAGAGCTTTTTGCACCACCCTAGTAGCTAGCATGATTTTCACGATTTTTGTGTAACTAGTCCTATAAATTAAATCAATCAAATGGAGCTAAAAAAAAAACATTCAATCTGTACAGGTTGCATGTTGATGGACACTTAGCTTGAAATTAGAAATGGTTCAATCTTTCATTTGTTGCAGAAATTAAATTAACAAAAGAAAATAATATCTCAAACAGTGATGGGACCAACCCATCCAGAAAATGGTAAATGGTAACTAGATTCAAACAGAATTCGTTTTATTAAACCGACTAAATATCAGTTTCGATGATGAATTTTCAAAGTAGCAAAACAAATTCCAATTTGATTTAATTAACTCGAAAAGTTTAAGCCAATTATTTTGGCGCCCTTCAATCTATCATCTTCAACAACAACAAAAAAAAAAAGAAAAAAAGAAAAAACGATTTCACTTCAACAACACGTAAAGACACACAAATTAAAATAAAAGAAAAATCAGTTCACCCAAAAACGAAATAATGTGTTTGGCCCTACTATATTTAACAATAATAAATGCAAAACTTTTTCGAAGCCACTCACTCCATTAACGAATAGCTTTTAATTTTCGTTCAACCTCCAATTTTCTGTCTATACAGTTTTTTTTCCCGCTCAAGACTATGCAAATTATATTCACAAATTAGTCCAATTTAAATTTTATACCGAGAAAAAAAATTGTTGTCTAATAATAGGTAGAAGAGCATTTAAGTAGCTATTTCTGCTTGAGCCAATCAACAAAGAAAAAGAAAAGAAAATCAATAGCAAATACGTCGTAGACTTAATTCTTTTTCTTTCTTTTTTTTTTGTTATTTAAAATGGTTTTGGCCTGTCACTTTTCATTAGATTGAAAATATCTATTTTGGTGAGCGCAACCCCTTTTTGGTGTGTTGCTTTTTTCACAAATTCATGAATAAATCCCCAATGAATTTTCCACTCGGTCAATGGGTTCTTGTCTTCTATCAGGTATTTGGTGAGAGAGTAAATAAATTTTATCGACACAAAAGATATATTGCGGTTGTTAGCATTCACAATTCACCTATAACATTTTACCCTTCTGTTGATGCTCTTTCGATTTACGTAAATATTTTTTTTTTAAATAAAATGAATGGAAAAAGATGAAAGAATATTGGGCATAGTGAGGGATCTAAAATGGATTTTTTTTTGTACAGTTCGGGGCAACCGCAAATTTCTTTCAGCTTTTTTACAGGTTGGTTATGGTCATACAAAAATTCTCGAACATTTTTGGTCAACTTCTGTCTACTGTCTTCATTTGGCTAAAAATGTACCATGATGGCTTTATGGTGAAAAATCGAATTAACGAATAGGGAGATTGCGATTTTCACTCTTCAAATTTGGAGAAGCTACTTAAAGTTTTCAAGTTTTACGTAAATTACAAGTGAAAATCGCAATCTCCTTTATGTCTTGGCCGAAAATAAGTTTTGAAGATCTACAATACGTTGCACAGGAGAAGTCAGTGTAATTTAGACACCAGCTTCATCTGTATTTCAGTTGATCCACTCATAAAAATAAAAGTGCTTAATACGTCTTTATTCGGTTTTACCACGCTAGCGCGACTGTAAGCACTCTTGTTTTATTAGTGGTCCAGCTGAAAAACAACCGAAGCCAATTCATGTCTAAATGTAACTGATGTACGCTGTACATAAATTTGGTCGGTTTTAACTCTATTTTGAAAATGTTGCAAGATTGCGTTCATGACATAGATTGAACGATGAGTACTGTAAGAATTATTTTAGAGAAAGAACGCCAGAGTAGGCATTCAAAGAATTTGAAAAAATGGTCTGAGAATGAGAAAGGTAATTGTCTACTGCTCTGGTACAGTACGAAACACAGACAAATGTTTCATTTTCATACACCTTTCTAGACTAGAAGTAGTAGTAGAATCGAGAAGAATATAAATTGAAGCGTACACCGGGATACAGTAAAACCTCTGTGACCGACAATTAGTGATTTAAAGTGAATATGCGGGGAATATAAGGACGGAGAAACCCAGGGATTTTCGTAATGACCTCCAAACGTGAACATAGTACATTTGAATATTCACCCTTAAGAAAACTTTGATACTTCCAGGACTTCACAGCCCCCCAGTATCATACTCAAAGATATACCTACAATTGCCACCACGAAATTGATATAGCATGTCTGCTGTAGTAAACAAACTGAAATACTTAGTCTGGTTAGTTTTAAGTTAGTTGCGAACTCTAACTAAAGCCATACACTTACGGATTGGTCATATCTATTCAGAACAGCGGAACATAATTTAAAACTTTTGCATATACACATCCACATAGACGATAAGATAAAAGCAAATCCTTGAACGGTTGAAATCCAGGGAATGTCATGCAGACAAAATGTTATGCTTAATATGTGTAAAACAAGGGATGCAAATCTTTGGAAAAGTTTTCGCTTACTTTAACTTCTGTATGATGTTTGACTGCGGAAACTTTTCCACTTACATAATCTATGACGAAACCCTTTCTAAGATTTTCCAATCACATGTGAGTTGTGGGATTTATTTACTGTCACTGAAAGATTTAAGTACGGTTTTCAACTTGAATAGTAGCCGAAAGATAAAAGGGAAACACATTTCTTTTCCTCTCCGTGCTTTATTTTAGC
This sequence comes from Bradysia coprophila, assembly GCF_014529535.1. Lineage (NCBI taxonomy): Eukaryota > Metazoa > Arthropoda > Insecta > Diptera > Sciaridae > Bradysia > Bradysia coprophila. Next base: position 380,727 of record NW_023503501.1, on the reverse strand, counting down.
ATCATGTAATAGTACATTTTCTACCTTGGTGTATATTTCGAGAATAACTTCGTATGTACAATTGTATATAACGAGCGCCAGCGAGTGTATATACAATTGTACATAAGAAGTGATTCGAGAAATATACACCACGGTAGAACAATGTTTTATCTCCTGCAAGCTGATATTTCATACATTAGCGAAATAACCACAAAAATTTGGATTTAAAATTAATTAATTAAGCATGTTGTTTTAAAACGCATTCACAACAAAAAAAAAACATCATACAGAGAATCCTTTATTTACTTACTCACACACATATACTTATACTATCCACCTCAACATTTCGTTCAAATCACATCATTCCGACTACTCTGATTATTTGATCGATGTAGAAGTGACTAACGAACCACTACCGACACCAATTGTATCGCGTTATGTGATTTGTTGGCGTAGTGGTCAGCATGTTTGGTTCATATGCTGCTGGTTCCGTGTTCGCTTCCGCCGTTCGGCGTTTTTTTTTTTTTCAAATATGTAGATGGAAAGTAAATTTACCCTAGGTGGGTTATGTGTGAATTATCCAATCGTATAGGCTGTGGTTATGTTTATGTTTGTGTTTATATGCAGAAACGCGTAATGTATGAAATATCAGCTTGCAGGAGATAAACATTATTACCGTATAAAGGCATAAAATGTTCTGCAGATTTTCATGATTGAAATGGTTTCGTCTGAGAGATGTGAATTTACAATCAAATTTAATTATTCTCGGTGCCAGAGGTGAACCAATTTTAGTTTATGTTCACATGTTCTGCGATGCACTTTCAATATATAAACATCTGAATGCATTATAACGTAGCGCTTCGCTGGTAATGAGTGTGTGATGGAAACGACACTCAATGGGTAAATCTTTTTGAAAAACTAATTTACTTGAAATTAATCCTTTTAGTTTTATTCGTCTTATCTTTTCAGTTTCATTCTGTTTTTTTTAACAGTTGAACAATGCTCGTATATGGGACATTCCATGGTTGGTTGCGTTACATTTTGACATTTTTTGACTGCTGTCATAACTGTTAAAGATTTTGTCATTTTGGCATAAAACTTTTTTTGGTCAACTTTATTTTCTCTCGAACCACTTCTCAGATAAGATTCTTCTTTGTCAATTTCAATGGTAAACCTAGAGTTGTGATGACTTAGCTTTACCAGGAGAAAAAATTATTGGAGATAGTTCGACGATTCTTGTACGCTTTTAAAAAGTAGTAGTGGATCCGTTCACTTACACTTCATGACAGAAAAGCATTTTTAAAGAAGAGAATTAAAATATTTTCACAACGCAGTCGAGAAAAGAGTCAATATCTCCCCTCCACTGAAACTTAGGATTCCGAATTGTGTTTAAAAATTTCTGGTAAAAAAATTGGAAAGTTGGAAATTGAATTTTCTCAGGTGAATTGTAGCCCTCGCTACGCACTTTTCTTCCCTCGTTGAACAAAAAAAATATTTACTAGTTTGTTGTATTGCTGGTCATGGATACAAGCTACACAATCAACAAGAAATTAAAAAAATATTTATATTCGAGAATATAGTTATTTGTTCATCAAGGGAAAAGAAAGTTGGAAAATGTATTTCGATGGAGTTGATTGTGGCCAGAGCGTGGCGATGATGGTAGCAAGAAAACCGAGAACATGCAAATTCCAACTTTTTACAACGTTAAACAAAACGTTTTTCACAACAAAGGCTTCTGAAGTTTCAGCGGAGTCGGAACTATTTTCATTTTTTTTCAAATTCTGTGTTTCATTTGACATCAACTTTGACAAAATAGTTTAGAGAAAAGATTGAGTGTTGTCGGAAACATTGAAAAAAGTCACACTTAACGTGGAATGTCCCATGTATGTAATAGCAAACAATGAGTCGCTGTGCAGATCGACGAGTGGTTTGGTGAATTATTGCTTGCATTTTTTTGTGTGGAAATTTAACTCCAGAGATGTGAACTTTGTCATTTGTAACCAAATTATACCCCAAAAGTGTGAAACTAACGAAATAAAAGACTTGTCATCGATCTGTTGAAAACACTTCGATCTAAAGAAGTAATAGATTCCGTGATTGTCATAACCCTATTATGTCATATGAATAGAACTGACAACTCATGATATGTGACTGAGCTATACCTCCTTATCGAAAATGCTATTAACGTGAATGGTAAACGAAATTACGCATCAGCATAACCAATTTTGTTCTACCGGATGAGTATACATAATATTCGTTTCATAAGGTAGACAAATTCGTTCCTCTGAACGATATATGCACGGCATGTTCATCTTTCGTCTTCTTCTTTTTTTTTAAAGCCAACCACCAATTTCGTTTTCGGATTTATTCTCACGATTCTAACTCCCGTGTGTTGTACTGTATTTACAGCTAAAAGTATCATCAAATGTGATCATGTACGGTGTGTGTATCCTCAGTTGAGGTAGTAAAGATGCACAGATTTTTTTTCCATCTTCGCGAATATATTTTTGCTTTTATGAGCATACGCTGATTCTTAGTAAATTGCTTGGCAGCATCGTATAATGATAATAATGATTCGGAACGCCTACTTTGAACTCTAGCTCTCAACCGTGTGTATGTGTGTAGTGTATGTACATGGACATGAAGTTCCTCAGCACTCAGCATATTATGCACCTATGTTGATTTGTTGTGATTGGTAAAGAGTAAAAACTGGCACTTGAATTATTAATTATACATCTCTATCCTCTGTAAAGCATTAAACTGTCACATAAAATTGCAACAAATTAAACTTCGACGAAAAGATTAGGCAATGCACGGACACACAGAATTTATATATGAACACAACAATCAGGCATATTGTGCACTTACTAGCATCGTAAAATTACAACGATCGAACATAATTTCCTTCCGCCCGAGCACAGTGAAAAACAAGGGTTAAATTCTTTTGAAGAGAAGCCTTCACAGACAGTTGACAGTCTCAAAATCTGATAGATCTTAGATTCGTTCTTCTCCTAATTTTGGATGCTTTTCCGAGGATTTTTGGAGTATTTTTTTACTAATTCTGGATGGATTTTCAGATGATTTTTTCTCGATTTTCAAGGATTTTCTTCTCAGTATTTGATTCTCCTTTAAACGATTTTGTGAATTTCCTTGAGGATTTTCGACTAATTTGGGATATTCCAAGGATTTTCTTTTAGCTGACCAATGATGTTCTATGAATATGAATATTTGCCCCTCGAGAAACTCAACATTGATTTTGTCAACGCACTTCAAGCAAAAGTGCTATTCATGACAGCTGCCAAATAGAGTACGATTTAATTTGAGGATATTCCAAGGATTTTCTTTTGGATGACCAATGATGTTCTATGAATATGAATATTTGCCCCTCGAGAAACTCAACATTGATTTTGTCAACGCACTTCAAGCAAAAGTGCTATTCATGACAGCTGCCAAATAGAGTACGATTTTGTATGAAATTTTAAACCCACTCTTTTAACAGTGTAAAATTTTGTATGGAGCACTGTCAAGTTTCAGTACCCTATTTAGAGTACCACTTTTGCTTGAAGTGCGTTGATTTTGTCCAAAACTCTACAAAATATGAGTTGAATGTATTACAGTTTTATGACAGCATCAATTGCGGACGACTCTTAGAAGTTTCGAGTAAAAAGCTCCTTAGAAACGAGAACAATAGTTATTTGTTCACCAAGAATTAAAGTGAAAAGAATTCTTCAAAATGGGTTGTACTGCTGGCATATACGATTGAAATTTCTCAAAGTTTGTTACTGTTGAGGTTTACTTCTATTCAGCCAATTGTGTGGAACGTTGGCAAACTAAAGTAATTTTGCTTTAATTCCACACAATTGGCAGAAGTAAACCTCAACATAACAAACCTTGTGAAAAGAATATTTTCGGTTCGTTTAACGAAAATTTCTTGGTGATAATTACCTTTCGCATGAGGCATTAACCTAGAATAAATTGGATGCTGCTTCATAATTCACGACACTGAGGAAACTATTTTGTGAGAAAAGCAACCTCGCGTGCTATTGTTCAGCTTGCGTCGGAAACTACTTTTCGACGAGAGTGACAGTTCAGCTCGCCCTCGGCTCGTATACACAAGACATTTAATCATACACACATACATGTTTGAAATTTGAAGGCTTTTTAACGTTGAGAATATGAGTGTTCGTGATGGGAGCAGTGCTATGCTCTGATATAAAAACTCTAAACTTGTCGAAGAGACAGTAACCGAAGCGTGTTACTAAAAGAAACAAAAAACACACGTGTGAGTTCACTCTTATTAGAAAATTGTTATCTAATGTTCAATGGACTACTTTCACAGCATCTAATGTAATCTACTATTTCACAACAAAGCCACCTGAAGTGTCAACTGGTGGTCGGAAAAATGGTTTTTTTCCCATTCTGCTTTGTAAATAGCTAATTAAATTGAGAGTTGACCTTGGAATTGACTCAAATATTCGCTGTTCAATTGCAATTTGCACTATTCGTTCAGCTTAAATTTCGATTCAAGTATCGTCGATCAACTATTGTGGGTCTCAATAGTAATAGACCAAAGGAAAATACACGGCACCCACGAAATTTGTACCGATTCTTTGTTATTCTATTATTTTCTATTGTATACACAGCACACACGCATATGACATTTAAGAAATAAATTTCTCATACAGCGCCCCAGCCATACGATTAATGGCCACAAATTTTTAACATTTAACAAGAAATTATTAATAATTTTTATTTTTGACAAGTTGAGTGATTGATTTCCTTAAATTGAAAAGCACAAAGTTGAATCAATTAATGAGGTCATTGCTGTCCACCATTATAATACATTTCGTCCACATGATGCATACAGCATAAGAACAGTAATGAATACATATTATATACAGAGATGAGCATCATTCACAAAAACGTTAGACATTTGGCTATTCGGATGGATTAGGAAAAAAAAACCAAAACATTGTCTTAATCATTGTTTATGATGATGCCCAGTGGGAGACATTTTATATCTTAAATCAAAATCCATCATATGCTGCCGGTAATTCGTTCTCGTTTTTTTTTTGTTCTTCTCTTCTTCAGGAGATCGCCTTCATTCGTTTATTGTACCATTTTTATAACAAAAATATTATAAAGTTTCTCTGGTTTATTATATGGATGTTGATAAATGTTGTGCATGGCCATAAAGACACCGCCATCATATTGACAAAATGGTCAACTGATCGATTCCGATTGTTATATATTGTGGATCAATCGAACGCTTGGAAATTTGTTGTTGTTTTTTTGTGTGTGCTTGTATGTTCGTCTCTCGTTTCGAAGCTGTTGTGTTTTGTTCAACATTTTTACAGCATTGCTGAACTGCTGTAACATGCAACAACAAAACAGCTTCAAATTAGAAATATTTTTTTTGTCTGTTCGTTGAATAAAAAAGATCTATCCTGCAGTTTGGTTCATACGATTTTCTTAAATTATATTCTCATAGCAGGAGATTGGCCAACAGATTGTCTATACCATACAGATGACTGTTATTAATTAATAATTGAAGATTATATACACATGATAATGTAATTAAATGTTTTATTTTTGTTACACAGTATTTACATATGCTACGCGAACAATTTTGTGCGTATAATTGCCTTTTTGTTACGAACATTGCTGTGAACTTACGGACATTTTTGTGATCAACGCTGATGATAACAAAGACACCATAACAACAGCAGTTGGTTGATCAGCATGAATAAATTTCGTAATTTTTTTTAACGAATTGGAAGAAATGGCCCACCGATTACTGTTCAATTTGAAATTATTTTGATCCATTTGAAACGGTAATGGACTGGGAAAAGTTCTCAAAATATTTGATTTTGTATCTGCATTTTAAAGGGCATTTATTGCCAAGTTTTTTAACGTTACGATTTGGCAACGGACTAAATGCAACACTAGAACTCAACCACCGCGCAAGGCCATTAAACAGAAGATAAGTTCACAAACAAATCCAACGCTGTTCCCTTTCCCAGGGCTCGAGTTTAGTGAATGAATTGAGAAGAACCAGGCTGTTTCGTCCTCGAGAACTAGCGGCGATCCAAAAGTCAAAGTGGACTGACTATGTTCAGTTGTTTCCGCTAACCTCTTACACAAGACAGCAGTAAATTTTCGGTTGAATTAATATTTAAAAAAAATTACATAGACAAATGCCATCTTCTGACGGAAAGGTTGGACACGAGAGTAATGCCACTTCGACGAAACCTGAAGCGTAGCAGACAAGAGTTAAAACATTCAGCAAAAACAGTCTAGCACTCTACTTACTCACTCATTATCACAGAAAACCATTCAAAGCCGACTCTGACTTTTGGACCGCCGATAGTTCTCGAGTTCGAAACAGCCTTCTCTTTCTCCATTCGTTTTCTAAACGGGAACCCTGGGAAAGTGAAATGCGTTGGCTTTGTTTGTGAACTTATTTTCTGTTTTAGCCTTGCGCTGTGGGTGAGTTCTAGTGTTGCATTTAGTCCGTTGCCAAATCGCAACGTTAATAAAACTTTGCAATAAATGCCCTTTCAAATGAAGAGGCCGAAACAGTGTCTCCTTTCGATGTATGTTTCCATCATAATTCACTTTACGTGATAATTAGCAGTGGTACGGTAAGAGCAAATTTTGCTCTGTTAAGCGGTTTTGATAAAGTGAGAATTTGTGTAGTCCGTTGCTAAAGCGCAACGTAAAAAATACCGTATGCTCAATCTTTGAGTATTTGATGTATACATATATGCCAGGGGCCTATTTTAAGGAAATTAAATTTCCAAAAATTCTTAAATTTTTCCATCACTTTTCGTCATTTCGTCAAACAAAATTTAGAAATTTTAAGAACTTTTGTGAAATTTGTGAACTTTTGGAAATTTTTGGAAATTTTTGGAAATTAAATTCCTTAAAATAGGCCCTGATATATGCACCGTAAAGTGTGTCGAGTCCCAGAGCCGAACTACCTAAGAGCCCCTCAGGCATTGAATTTGTTAAAGGTCCTTCGTTCATCCAAAAAATATAAAAGCGTTTCGGGCATCGCCAGACTGTTAGCATTACCACAGTAATAGAGCCTACTGAATCCTGTATAAAGATACATGATTTGTTTTCGTTGTAAGGTTCAAACATACAGTAAAAAGAATCCACGTTGAAGTTAATTGCGGCTTGTCAACTTTCGGCACCCTGGACTTTACTTAAATCGTCGAGGAATGCCTCCAAATAAATTTCTAAAAATCCAAAACGGAATTCTAGATTTTTAGAAATTTATTTGGAGACATTCCTCGACGATTTAAGTAAAGTCCAGGGTGCCGAAAGTTGACAAGCCGCAATTAACTTCAACGTGCTTTAGCTGCTGTGCTCATTGCTAAAGCATCGAAATGTGACGCTTGATAAAATCAGTGTTAATTCTAGGACCTATGAACTGAGTTCTAACATTACGAATACTACGAATACTACTGTCAAGGTTCTGGGTCAATAAATGAAACCGAAAGCCACGTTTCTTCTTAAACCTATTAGAAACGACAGCACCTGTTGACGACAACGAAGAATAGCAAAACTCGATACCCTAATTGTTTGGAACTCTATATTAGAGAACTTTAGGAAATGAGACGAAATGGGTAAATAGTTCACAAATCATGGTGTGTTATGTGGTGGTAGAATTCAAATTTCTTGTGAAAGTACTTTAACAGAAATTAAATTGAAATAGAAAAATATAATTTTTCGGGTTGATATTTTCTATATTCTTTGAAAAGAAGACGTTTCATTTCGTTTCAAGCCATTTGACTTGCATTTTGGTTCTTATATTTCTGCCGGGAAATTGATTTCCAATTTTACAATTATTTGAGCATCGTTTGGATATTAACAGAAAAATATCTCAAACAACTTGAAACGAGTGAATCTCCTGGACTTCTGGAGAGGGATTACGACATTAGTTCTCTTTCCTCTATCCTATGTCAACTCTATCGATTGAGTACGATTCACTATTTCACTGAAAGATGTCGCAGCAACAATGTCAACAGAGATAATAATCAACGGATTTTAGTCAAATAAAATGCCATCGTATAGCACATGGACTCAGGACTCTGGAACAGTAATTAGTTTTTCAGTTGGCCCTATATTTTCTTGGAAACAAGGGTTTGAAAAAACGGATTCCTATCGTGTCATCCTTTTATAATACTCTTATCGCAAAGTCGATATGGGGCCCATTTAAAAACTGATTACTGTTCCATACTATGGAATCCATAGTCACTGTTCATGGGCAAATACGATAACATTTTGTTTGACTTACATCAGTCGAGAAATTAATTATATTTCTGCTGATATTGCCTTTGTTGCAGTGACATCTTTTAGTGAAATAATGAATCGTACTCTATCGGTAGAATAGAGAACTGATGCCGTAATCTCTCTCCTGGACATGAGATTTCTATTACAAATATATTTCGCATCAAATCTGGCTCAATTCAGTTTCATGTATTCCTGTTGTGTGTAGATAATAGCGTGCTTCGATACTGTAAAGCGATGTTGCATCTCAGCGAATTGAAATTTTTCTTTTTCATCTAAATATATTAAGCTAATATAATAAAATCCAACAGTAATTGCCATGTTCAAAGAATTTTTTTTCACCGAAAATTTTCTTTGCACTGCTTTGAACACAAACAAAAACCATTCACATCCTTTGAATGGGATGCCCTTTCAGCGCAAATAATAAAAACCATTGCAAGTATAGAAATAAAAAGGACATGCGAAAACATTTCAATCATGGTGTGCATGCAAAGAATGATGGGTACAGCTCTGAATGACTGGATGTATAGTTACAAGTATGGAAGCATGTGCAGAGTTTTTAATTTATTTTAAAAATAAAAAAAAAATTGAAGAGAGCAATAGAAATTATACGTTCCTACTTGAAAGGGATAGTACATTAAGCTCGATTGGAATATGTATGATAATCAAAAGGGCAACATGCTAAAGGGAACGATGATATTATGTTAATTTGCATTGGAAATAAAAAGCAGTGTAAGGGATAAAAATTCACTTGACCATTTTGACTTTGATGGTTTTGCGTAATGTACAACATTTTTTTTTGTACTGAAATGTTATTCATTGTGTGGTGTGATCAATGGGAAAGCAGATGGAACTCAATGTTAACAAAATGTAATTAACTGATTTATATTCTTCTTTGCTGGTTGCCCGCAAACATGCATTATATTATGAGTGTTTGGATATTCAGAATTATTTTTACGCTATCACGTTGTGGCCAGTTCATTGTCAATATCTACAATTTTTTTTTTATGAAAAGATTCCAGTTTCCAGGTTAATTAAAAACTGCAATTAACGTTAAACCTCCTCCAGTTCTGTAGGTTCTTTTATGTTCAGTGTTCACTGGAGCTATCAGCAATTCTGCCATCACTCCACAAATCGGTTTTTGTCACCATTTGTCGGCTTGGCGCATAAAAGTTAAAGACGGCACTGTTGCAAGGTATATGAAAACTTTATCTCTACCGCGATTAGACTGTGGAATTATCTGCTCATGTTTTCCCATTACGATCCCAAAACACCATCAAAAAGAATATTCGTTCCCATAAGCCCATCTCCTCCTTTACATAAAACTGTGCTTGATGAACTTTAGTAAGCTATTGAAAGCTTTCAACTAAATTCTGAAGAGCTTAATACAGACTAATAAGAAATGACTTATGTCTCTGGGTTGGCTTTGTAGAAAAGGATCAGGTGTATGGGCAGTTGACTCAAAATTATTTTACAACTTTTAATCGATTTCACATTAGTAGAAGATGTCAAAATATTCCATACTCTCACATACGTGAGTATGTAAAGAAGGATATTGTAACCCTAGGTTAATCAATAACGAATATTGTCAACCTATTATAATTTAAAGAACTTTTTTTGAAATTTAGTCATATAGTCCAGTAGCCATGGAAGTAGCCAATGAAAAATATTGTTCATAATTTTTTTCAGATTACCCTGTAAGTTGTCTTAGACGCTTAAAGATTCAAGAATGAAACTACTAATATTCGTAATAGTTCGTAATAGACTCAGCTTCGGACTAAGTTCATATTCTTCTGTCTTTCACAAACATTGTGATCCATCCTGTATTATCCAAGTGCTTGTAGCCATATTTCTAATTGTTAGATGTTCGATAACTTATTGATAACTTGGAATTTTGCTTACTTCTAAATGTCAATATATGTATCAAAATAGTGGCCGCACTTGATATTTTCCTAGTGAAATCTTCTTTCTCAAATACCCTGAACACCATGTTAAACTTAAAAAATCATAAAAAATATAATTCCATCGCCAATCTTCAACATTTCTGCGACAAATTTGGTTAAAAATAGCTATCATTATTTCTCTATGGACGCAACATAACCATTGTTCAGGACCACCCGGTAACCTTCAGTGCCTTTAGACATTTGAAAAATGGTATAGAGAATTTTCCGGGCAACAATATCGGAGAACATTATCTAAACATAAACTCATTGTTTCCAATAAACTGGGCTCAGATTTTATATTCTGTGTGGTTCAAGAGTTTTTCTGGTTCCACACGATCCACAGCGCTTTGAAAGCTTATTTAGTAACCATGCCCTGCTGCCCTCTCATTCAATTTAGTCGAAGCTATCAATTTCATTCGAGACAATACATACACATTTTTCGGTTGAATATTTACTGTACCAACTACATAAATACCAAGCGATTCAAATGCAAAGTGTTACAAGTCAGGTTCTGTTTGTAATTGATCAATTAGTTTTGGTGCTTCTTTTACTAATTCTGACGCGTTACTTAATTGTAGAGTTGACTCTACTGTGCACATATAGAATTCTTCTATCTTAGTTCTTATCTTATGTATCAATAGTGTGCGAAATTTATTCTACAAATCAAGTCCGCTGGTGATGTTTTATGTTCTCATATGCCTAATGAAGGACAAAATACAAAATTCCTAAGAACTAACCGAAGAATAAAACATTTTTAGGATTGTTAATAGTCTACGTTCTACAATATGAAAATGTAACGACATTTTAGTGGACAACATACCGAGGTGATTATGGAAAGTTCAGTTAGAACAGACATCTGAAAAGAATTGCGATAGTCGCCTTTCGACGAACACACACTTGGTGTATGACATTTCTTTTATTTATTATCATTGTTGTGCAAGTGTCAACCAATTCTGTTTTTCTTGTGAGGTTTGATCTCTGTGAATTAGATAAATAATTTTGTATTGTCTCAAGTGAAACTGATAGCTTCGACTAAATTGAATGAGAGGGCAGCAGGACATGGATATTAAATTAGCTTTCAAAGCGCTGTGGGTCGTGTGGAACAAAAAACTCTTGAACCACACAGAATATAAAAACTTATTTTGAGCCCAGTTTATGATAAAAACAGTGAAAAATTAGATGTTTCAAAATAATTCTTCACTTTGACCACATTTTTGGACCACCCTGTGTTGTCAAAAAAATTTGAAAAAACTTCTAGGGTTTAGGAAATTTAATTCACTATCGATTACATCCATAAAAATATTTTGTTCAGAGGATTTCAACTTCTCTTTTTCAGTGTAACAAGGGCTATCCAAATCACCCAAGACATCCCGTGCACCTTTCATGGACACAGGCACTTCCGTGGCTGCTGCATTAATAGCGAAGATAGCTAACCTTATAATTTATATGGAACTTTACTCACCTGTTATCGGCATCGACGCGACGAAAATAAGCGATGAACTCTGGGTAATTGAGTTTTATATAGCAAAATGTGTGTTAAAACTATTGAAATAAAAGTTTTTTATCGATCTGTTGTAATTTCTGTTTTTACATTTTTCGAAGTAACAGACTCGGTTTCCCGTAAATTAGATCACTTATAATGTTCAACTAAATACCAGTGTCCGCTTTTAAACTTTTATTATTCAAACTAGAACGGAACGATATGAAACTGAATTGAGAGAAATCTTTTACTTGTTTTCTATATAACCTTTGCCACTTTTCTCGCCGTTTGACTTTTCATTTTGTGATTGGCAAAGAAAACAGTTATGAAATTGTGACAGTATTGACGAGCTCCAAATCTCTTTCATTGCAGTCTTCATGATTCATGAATCATGAAAATATTCACAGAATATTTGCAGCAATTTTAGCTTTACCTAAAATCAGCTGATTGAACCAATAAACTTTTGAAATCGAACGAACTCTCGTACTTTATAACAATATTTCCAGGGACTGTAACGCTATCCTTTCCAAGTAATTCTTCTCTAAAATTTCCCTTTTTCAACAATTTTCAACTTACTCTTTCGTAAACGGCTAGCCATTACTTATTAACCAGACTACAATCTTAAAGATGTGATATTTATATATTTGACGATTGGGATGCATATAATCTATTTGCTTTTCATTGCTATTGCTACATGAACTTGCACCAGTTGCAATGATGTTTTTTAGGTAAATTGGAGAGCATTAATTCCATTAAATCTTCCAAATCGCACATATTCTCTCAAAAGTAAACAGACAGCATAAACCGGTAATGTAATGTTGTATTCCAAGCTCAGGACAGAGAGCACATTTTTTTACTCAATTTTACATTAACTGTCTCAATCTGAATTGTGTGCACTGAATCGGTAAAGAAAATGTGTAGAAACCACCAGACACTCAGTGGACATTTATTTATTTTTCTTATAAAACTCCGTCCCAGTACACACAATAACACTCCATGTGAGTGAGAAAATAAAAAGTGAGCATAAAATAAGCACACAACAACAATGGGCTCACGAGAGATATTATTTATCGAGCGCAATATTGTACCATGGTTAAGCAATATATCGCTTCGGTGCAATATCAAAGTTTCATGCATTTTTGCATGATATTATTGTCCGCATATTTGTACACATATATAACACACAGTTGTTCTTTCGGTTATTTCGGACAAAAATGTTTTAGGTTCTCGTTTTCATGTGAACGAAAGAGGTTCTCGTAGAATATATATATGGGGCGTCGCAGCTATAGAACTCCTCCCACTCTTGTTAAAACAAAGGAATGAAAAGTCGATGGTTATAATGTTATTAAAAAAAGCAAAGCACGAAACGAATGTGAAAAATGAATTTTAGAAAAACTGCAGAAGAACTAAAATAAAAAAGGAAAGAAATAAAAACTTTAATATTGTGTCTTCTTGGCCGTGTTCTCAGAGTGTTCTTTAATGCAACACAGACAATATTTATTTTTTCCGTTCTGTTCATCATTTTTAAATGCCTTTTGCTCCAGCAAAATTAAAGTGTCTTCTGATCTGACATGGGACTCTTAATTATATGTGTGCAACCTTAAGGTACATTTTTAATATTGACTGTCGGCCAAACAATATGGCAGCTAAATGTTTTTATGTCGTTATTTTTGTACGCTTTTATGTTGTTGTTTAAAAAAAAAAATATTGTTGCCGTTTGTTGGATGATGTTGACGGTTATATATTCTCTTGTATATATAGTCAAGCATCTTTAATTCATTTGACCATTATCGTTAAAGAACATAAAATGGTAAAAGAGACCGTTTTCGTTCGATGCAATACCTTTTGAAGACATTTTTATATTAAATAGCTGTGTGTATAAGACGTCGTCGTGACATGTTTTTCTTATGTCAAATCATGCACCTGAAAATCAATTAAAAATTGAAAGAGCGAACAATTTTTGTTGTTTTTTTTTGTTGTTTAAATTTAATTTATTATTTCTCAAGAGCCAATAGTTATTACAGAGCGTACATTTTCATTTAATTGATTTTTTATAGACTTTCTGATGTACAGGTTTTCATGGTTTTTAGAGGAGTATTTGTGTGTAATCGTAAAACTGGTTTCGTTAAATTTTACTTTATGAATTTGATATTAAACTTACGAACAATATTGTTTAGCAATAATAGTGAAATTTAATAAATTGTTTTTTTGTTTGTTTCTTTGTTTATATTTATTGATAGATTTTTCATACTGGGTGATGGTAATTTTATGCACAAGTTTTGGTTTTTGAAAACATTTTTGAATATCAAGCAGTTGGTTTTTTTTTGTAATTTACAATTTTCCCTTTCTTTTAAATAGTTTTTTCTTTTGTTATTGAATAGAATTGTTATTGATATATTCAGTAAGATCAGTCTGTCGATTTTTTCATCTCATTTCTTTTTCTATAAATTATTATTTGATTTTATAGTTTTTTGTTTAAAATTTTGCTAATCAACTTTTTGTTTTGTTTTTAATAAACTTTGTTTGTTTTTTGTTCGTATACATAGAATTGAAAATAATTTACAATTAAAATTTAATAAATTCTTTCTGCTTCCGTTTTTTTGTTGTCGTCCCCAAACCAACATTTACATTTTTTTTATCTTTCTTACTTGTTCGTCTTAAAATTAAAACAAATAACAAAAATTCAACCGAATTATTGTAAATGTATCAATTTGTAGCCTCATCACATTGAAAAAAGTTTTGCTTTTAGTTATCAATTATTATAAAAGCATCCAAATCGCTCGAAAACACAATCAACCGATATATACAGAAGAAAAACCACTTAAGAGACATGGATACTTAAGTGAAATTGGAGTCTTTGGTATTTTCCGTTCCTTTTTTAAATTTAAGAAGACAATAACCACCACAAATGTGTTCGCTTTCAATAAAAATTTATTTCTTTGTTCTGAGAAAAGTCAACAATTTGCCTAATTTTGCATAAACTGCCGAGTTTTCTCAGAGATGGTCAAACTGTCACGAAAAAATCAATTTGAAAGCTAACACATTTATGGTGGTTATTGTCGTCTTAAGTGCACATTTGCACATTTGTTGCCTACAAAAATGTTGGCTTTTCAACAAAACATCCATTCCTCTTAACTTGAAAAGTATGTTGCCTTTCAGACGAAAAATTCGATGAAATTTCTATTGAGCAGGTATGGAATGAATGCTCAACTAAAATGCTTACATTAGTGCTCAGCACTGACGCAAAGAATTCTATTTTTTATTGAAAGCAAACGATTTTTCGGTCTGTATTGCAGGTTTAAATTTTTAAAAAGGATTCTGATACAAAGATCTCATTGAAAATAAAATACGAAATTTCAACTAAGTGGGGCCACACCTCTCAATATTGTTACATTGTCAATCACAGGCTCATAAAACGTCAATCCGGAAAAGTACAGCTTATATGTCGCTCATGTCTTTACGCCTACGCTACTTGTATGCAAGTCTCTTCAAATATATTTACAATTGTGAAATAAACCGAAACAAACACTAGATATCAACTTGACAGGAGGAAAAAAATGCAAGACTAAACATCCAGACCACAATTAATTTCGAACGTACTTTAGGCAGCCCAGAAAAGTTTTACCCATTGCGTTCCTTTCAAAGAATGCAGTACTGTAAAAACAATGTTGTTCAATTTCAGAACTAGTTCTCCGAAACATAACGAAATTTCACATAGTAATCGGCTTCAAAAGAGGCACCAGACCGTCCAGAGTTGGATCGGTTATCCGAAAAACCGAAAATTTCGGTTCGGATTAACCCGAACCGAGAATTTCGGTTCGGATTAACCCGAACCGAGAATTTCGGTTCGGATTGAACCGAACCGAATACTTTGGTTTTGTCGTAAAACAATATGAAATGAAGGCAGACTCGTCAAAATTGATTGATTTCATTATGAACTAACCAAAAAGAAGTAAATGGAGCAATTGCATGATACTTTTATTGAGAATTGAAAATCTCATAAGTTCTTGTCAAATTCGTTTTCTCACAAAAATCGCATGCAATTGCTCCATTTACTTCTTTTTGTTTAGTTCATAATGAAATCAATCAATTTTGACGAGTCTGCCTTCATTTCATATTGTTTTACGACAAAACCAAAGTATTCGGTTCGGTTCAAACCGAACCGAAATTTTCGGTTTTTCGGATAGCCGATCCAACTCTGACCAGACCTTCTGCTGCGATTAACACAACTCTTTAATCGTAAGGGCCCGTCTAATGTACCCCATATATCAAAGCGAAACCGTATTTTAGTAAAACAGAGACTATTTTCGAAAATTAAAATTTTCTGAATATCGAAAAAGTTCTGGAAAAATTATCAAAAATCAAAAAATTTAGATTTTTTAGAGAATTTAAATAATTTGAATTGTCGAAATTACTGTATGAAATGATTCACCTGACATCTAAAACTAGGATCGACATTGTCCAGAGCTTAAAGCTCTGAAAAGGTGGTTTAATCATGCGTGTATTTTAAAATGTAAAGAGAAATTGCTGAACTATTTTTTAGATTAATCTAGTACTTCATAAAATCGATCGGTCGATTGTATTTTCGCGCATTTTTTGTCTTGGCTCTGAAAAATGTGTCCCTATATTTTCACTGATTTTAACTTTGTATTTATATATATAATCTACGAGTTTGAGAGCAAGAGAGCCATTTTTGATTTACCTACCATATTCATATAAATTATGTTACACTTTTCCTTTTGTTTTATTGTTTTCTTTTATTCTTCTTCTTCTTCTTACGATTATTATTCCTCTTCTTATTGTTCATGTATACACAAGCTTACAGTTACGTATAATAAATTAAACCTAATTTAATAAGTAGAGAGAATTATATAGAACGAGACGATAGATTGTGAATTATATTGCACTTTATTTAATTAACTTGCGTTTGTTTGTTTGTTTTTTTTTTCATTTATTTTTTGTTTTTAATTATTTTTACTTTAAACTTTAATTTTACTGATACGAGTTGTTTACAATCACTAAATTATTTATACTTAAAGAAAAGGAGACTGAATAGCATATTCTCTTAGTAATTCTTCTTTCTCTTTTTTTTTGTTTATCACTGGGCACCGTTTATCGCAACAGTAGTGTTCACACACTCAATAAAATGTTCAGTTTTCTTCAATTTTGAGATCACCTAAAACACAACAAATGAGAAACTTACCACCAAATTGCTCCGTTTCACCATTCGGGTGAAAAGCGTACAAACGGATTCGTTTTGTACGGTCACGACAATCCGTCCGGGGTGCGTCGAACACAGGATTTATCGTCAATGGGCGTTGTTCGTTCGTCGTCGTGATGTTGAGATATTGGCGATGATACGTGCGTGCTATTCGGCGGTGAGCATGCCGATATTGGCGAATGGGAATCGGACGAGTGGCGTCGATTGTTCAGTGCCGAGAAGCCGTTTAGGGGATGAGGTAGTAGATGCGGAGCAAATGTGCTGAAATTCGGAAATCCGGGTAGACCGCCCAGCGGAGGAAATAAGAATGGATTCGGTGGATGGTGGCCAGCGGCAGGAAATCGACTATCGCTGCCATTCAATAGGCCACTGGCGAATGGATTCATTTCGGGGAAATTGTTTTTGAAAGCCTCTAAACTGAACGGAAGTCGCTGCGAATCGGCGTAGAGACGAGCGAGAAATTCCGTTTGCAAAGTGTTCGGTAATGATGTGAATGATTTGTCCGGTGGTGGTGGTTCATCCAGTCGATCGGACGATGTTGAGAGCAATTTTCTGTGCAGATTCAAGTTAGCACTGTGCCGGTCACGACTACGCTTACTGGGAAACGCAGCGTTGCATCCGTCAACATTGCATTTATGCAACAATTTCAAATGAACATTTTGATAATGAGTTTTAACACCGAAGTGATTCTGGAAGACTTTGCCGCATGCTGCACATTTCCTTGGATTGTCCTTGTCAATCGGAACATCCATTCCGTCGATATACAATCCGTTTTCGTAATCTTCGTCATCACATTCTGAATCGTTGTCGGGATTTGGGTCATTATTTGTCGGTGACAACGTATGCGATCTTGCCGGACTCGGTGGTGTGGCATTCATCATGAATCCTAGGTTCGAAAATTGATTTCCCAGCAGGTTGTTTCTAGTCATTATCAGATCGTTGATACGATTTTGCGACAAGTTTTCCAATCGTCTCAACGCACCTATCGACATATCGGACTCATCGTACTTTTTCACTGGTTCATAGTCGACAATTTCACGTTTGATTTCTGACGTTTGTCCGAACATTTTCTCAGACTTTGCAACGATTTCGTTATTGTTTTCATTCGCCGGCATTTCGTCCATATCGGTGGCTGTGCCTTTCTTGCACGACAAATCCAGAGTCAGATTTTCTGGTTGTTCGTCACACGTGTCCTTTTTCTCTTCTTTAATTGCAACTGGTTCGGATTTGATAACTGGTCGTTCATCGTGTTTGTGATTGTGAACAGATAGGTTTACCGCGGAGAATGGTGGAGGTGAGGTTGTCTTCGATCCATTCGGTGGTTCAACGGATTTGGGTCGTTTGATGAGTGGTTCGGGCTGGTCTTGCACAGGTTGAGAGTTGTAGCTCATATCCGTCGAATCGTTGTCTTCTGACATACTGTCCATTGTGCTCATCAGCGGCACAGCAAATCGAATTGGATTCAAACTTTTTCGCTTTCTCTTATTGATTGTCCGCAAGGAATTATTCAGATCGTCCTTTAGACTGTGGGAATCGGTGACGCTGAGTGAGTCTTCATTCGTATCTGAGCCGCTATTCACATCATCAGCATCCGACGACGACTTTTTCGGGAAATTTCTCGCGATACTAAAGTCAGTTGGCTGATTATCGCTGTTCAAACGATGCGATCGATATGTGTCGAAACAATCCGATTTCTCCTTGCTATCATCCAAATCGTCGTGATCATCTTCGTCACCGACCACCACAATTCCTTCCTCATCGTCGTCGTCATCCTCGTGTATGCTACTTCCCTCAGACATTGCTTTCATGTGATCGTCGTGGTTGTATTTACCGTGAGCCATCAGATCGCCTCCATGTTTGTAGTCCATGCCCGATAAGCCCGAATGCCGGGAATCTGGTGGCGGAGTGAGCAATGGGAACGGATTGAACGGATGCATTGAATTCATTCCGGCAGGCATCATACCAGGCGGTGGTTGTAGTAATAACGGATGCGGCTGTGCACTGCGACCATCGTGTGGTGATATTTTTCTTCGCAAATGCGGCGAATGAAGTTTCGGATTCGGGTTGGCACTGTGACGATTCCGGGATCGTCTTGAGCTGAACATCATACTGCAACCGTCGACGGTACACTTATGCATTTCACGCAGATGTACCGCCGAGAAATGTATTTTTAATGCTCCTTTATCACAAAAAGTTTTCAGACAAACGTTGCATTGAACTCGCTTCTTGCCGGTTGCTGGATTTATGAACTGCGTCTGAAATACAAAAGGAAAAAATTTCCCTTAGCTCTCGGTTGGTCGATGGTAAGTGGTCAGTGCATGTAGCATTAGAGAAACAAAGTAATTTATACTCACGCCAAGATTAAGTGGCACTGATCCCCATTGTCTCTTCGCCGGTGAATGTGATTTTCGAATCGATGATGGTGGTGATTGCATTGTCGGAGTCGACGGTAGTCGTTGCATATGACCGTGCATCGCTTTCGGACTTCGACTCCGTGAATCTCTACCATCTCGGCTCAAATTCAATGCATTTTGAATGGATGATTCGTCACGATTGCGGTTATTTGGTTCTTTCTTAGGTTCAACTGGCGATTTATTCTTCGATGAATTCGAGTTGTTCATCAGGTTGGAGAAAGACGAAGCCATAAGACTCGCTGCTAACGGATTGAATGACGGTGAAATGTTGTTGGGTTGTGGAGGCAAATGAAATGGTAGATGGTGACCTGCCATCGCCATGTTCATTAGACCAGCTTGATTGCTTTGCTTTTCATTTGATGCACTTTCGGACATTCGCCGTCGAGCTTGAGCAGCCGCAATTTGTTGCTGTAAATGGTGTCGTTCTAGTTCAGGACTCAGTCGAGGATGCTGATGACTCGGCGGAAACGCACCGAATCCAGCAGCCGCAGCACCAAGCCGACGAAAATCGAACGGTTGCATATTTTGCAAGTGATTCAGCGGACTCGAAGAGTTGGCCAATGCTGACACCATGCTTGACGTTGAACTCGTATTCGTGATGTTGCTATTGCTGGGCGACGATGACGGGCTTTTGAAGAAATTGTTTAAATGATTTGGCGGTAGTCCAGCTGCAAGCTTTTGGTGCATTTGCGATTGTAGTTGCATTTGGGTGTGGGCTAGGCCCAAATGCATGTTCATGGGATGAGCAGCCAGTCTTGGTGGTGACGAACGTCGGCTTGGTGACATCACCATCTGTTTTTGTAATGTTAAAAAGTTGCTAAGCGAGCGATTCGTATTGTGTAATTCCAATAGTTGTTGATAGCTTTGCTGCTGTTCCGCTGATAGTGGTTCCAAGTGTTTATTCATTTATTTGATGCGTTGTTTGCTTTGTGGTTGGTTGAATAATTTGCTGTGAATCGGCATTCATGATGGTCTGTTGAATTTCTGGAAAAAAAATGGGAAAAATTTTCGGTTAAAATTTATTTCGCTTTGTGCAGTCTGATTGACTGATATGATGTGTGGGGATCACTTTACTTGTTCTCCCCTTTCACAGATAAAATAAAGTTCAAGGTGGATGGTTTTCATTATCATTGTTTGTCGATTCCTAATAACTGATTCAATTACAGCCGAACCATCTCATGGGATATTATATTTTGAGAATATATCAACTTGACTAGTGTTCCATTAATATAAAACCCCTTTCGTTCTGTGCACTACGTACACATTTATAAGAGTAACCATAGCTGCAGAAAACATGATCAAATTTCATCAACTTGCCACAGTCGTTCAACAACTTCACAATTTCATGTTATTTAGATGGTAAAACACTATGTATAGATGCTCAGCTCATTCATAGTTTTCATTATATGAATTACTCTCTCAAGCCACCAACGTATATACGCTAAAACATATATATATATATATGTACAACAACTTCCACATTACATGTGACTACGACAACACAAAAATTATAAATTTAACTTCCAATTTCACAGTATACATCATATTATATACTATATACCACCACCGCACATTTTATGGCATTTATACCATTATTGTAGTTTTAAAAGTGTTCTCCGGTTGGTTTTTTTTAAGAACATGCAACTTGTCATTACATTTTTATGGTCATTTATACGTTACACCGAATATGAATATGAACGAAAAATGAATGAAAAAGGGAATAACATTTCTAAAAACAAAACAGCAAATAAAAATAATTATTACAAGAGTGGACGGGGACGTATTGTATACCGCAATTAAACGATATATTGTTCGGTTGTTATGCGCGGAGTGAGAGTCGGAGTGTTTTTCTTGCAATTTATTTAAAATGGATTTATACGTATACATTCACTCCAGCTCATATCAAGATCCAACGTCTACGCATTTCACATTTATTACGATAAATGATTGCAAACAATTCTAATTGTTCGGGGGTGTTTTTTTTCTCTTCTTCTTCCTTCTCCTTTTCGCTTTGTTTCATGTGCTGCATGAATAGCCATTTATCATTTTATGTATAAGCCAAAAGAAAAAAAAACTTTTTGGCAATATTTTGAACTGTAAGTACGTTTTATGTGCATGGAAATATATTTCACTTAGCCGATAAATGAACTTCCTGTGTAAAACAAAAATTTTCGACGAACGCTCCGAGTAAAAGTGACGTTTTATGTAATTTCAAAAGAAAAGTGGCCTCATTATCGTTCATATCCGGTACCGAGTCAAAAAAAGAAAAAATTCTTAATTTTTCGTCGACCTATTTTTCAAAAAGAAATTTGTTTGGATGAAATTAAATTATTGAACAAACAGTCCAATAAAAGATGTGTGTCGGAAATACGACATATGTTGCGTCGATAATGATTTTTGTTTTGGATACAGGAATGAGACATTTTTGGAATAAAAAGGGAGTAAAAATTGTGTGGGTTTTTCTCCGAAATTAGTAAGAAGCGTGTAAAGTGCAAATCATCCCTTCTGTTGATTAAATGTATTTAACAGTTTTTTGTTGTTGTTATTGTTGGCAGTATCTTTCTACATTGTTTATTTTTTGGATTGGATGTTATTCGTTGTCGATTCGTCACGATTGATATAAAAAAAATCTTGGGACTTGGGAATTCATTTCTTTAGTTAAACAACTGTGTCGTATGCTATCCAATTAGGCCATCCAACATTAACAAGGATAAAAAACCGAGACAAAATTAAAATTCTTTGGAAGGTAACGAGTTTTAGTGTTTTTTTTTTTAATTTTCTTTGCTCTAATTGTGAAAATTTTATAGAAAATTTAGTTTTGTTTTATCAGGTATAGTCCAGCACAAAGACAATTTACTTTACCGCGATTGGTTGAAGGAATCTTTTAATGTTTGTCCATAAATTCTCAATAATGACAAATAGTTATTCATGCAACCGAGTCATGATGATTCCTTGTATGTAATTCCGTTGCAAACTGTTCACCTTTTCATGCATTGTTTCAATGGCATATTGATGTACCTTTTATCACTAGTGGCAAAAAGGACAAAACGTTTTATGCAGCACCAACATGTTGCGAAAACAGTTTTCTGCAACGGCGCTGCGAAAAGTGAACGTTACCATGTCGTTTTTGTTACACGATGTGTTTAACTTCGCATCTAATGACAAAATCTATAACTTTTCACAACTTGTTGCGTAATGTTTATTTATGACATCGAGTTCAAAGTACTTTGTTAGGCTCTAGATGTATAATTATGACATGAGACCGCAGGACATTGTAGGACTAATAAAGTATTCTACACCGAGACTCATACAATGATTTATGCAATTATGAGTTGCATAAATTACTATTTCTTTGCGGTGTGATTAACCTTATTCTCTCTACTCATAAGACCTTACGAAAACACATTTTGTTGACGCTTTGTCTAATGACAGTTCGGATGAGAAGATTTCTATTTTCTTTTCACCTGTTTTGACAAGTGAGAAAGAAGAAATTTTTTACTTCTTTAATGACATTTCGGGGAGAAAATGTCGGTTTTCTTCGCTCTTGTTTTGACACAGGAGAAAATAGAAAGTTTCCACCCCAAACGGTCACCTTTGTTTTTGTTTCTTGGAGACACTAAGCACATATGTGAAAAACGTCGCTCTCGATGTAATTTCCAATTTTCTTCTCTCTGTTGTAAACGGACACATATTTTAGGCACTAGACGTAGTTTAGATTGTCAATCAAGACCCGGCCATTTGTGTGACCATTTATCACCGAGTTGTATACAAAGTTTTTCTTAAAAAAAGGCCAACGAAAGTTTTACTTTTCGTCACCGAGTTGAGAAAACAACAATTTAACATCAATGCGATCGAGAACAAGAAACTGTGCTTTAGCGTCACAAACAATTTAAATGGCCATTAAAATCATCCTATAAAATCATAATCGACATAATCACAAATTTATTGTTTCAAGGTTACGATCAAACATAAAGAATTCACTACAAATTATTTACAGAAAATTATAAAAAAAAATCATTTTGTTTACGACCACAACCAAAGAGTAAATAAAATTCTTCTCAACACGGGCATAAATGAAAAAAAAAAACCGACGATCAGTTGAAGCAAAGGAGAAAAAAAAACAGATTAAGGCGACAACACGTCTTAAGTTAATGGTTTTTTAAGAAATAGCTCCAGGCAGCCAAAGCCACATCTAATAAACGATAAAACAAGCAAATAAAATTTTTTCTTTATTATAAAGTCAAATCTCAACTTGAACGAATACAACAAATATGTTAAAGAGTTCGGATAAAATTGAAAAACTTTAATTTGATTAGTTTTTAGTGACTTTGAGAATGTCCAGTTCCATGGCTATATGGGTATGGCTATATATCATGTGCCGTTTAAAATGCATGAAAGAATTATATTTTTGTAACGAGTGTACTACACACATATACAGCCATTCGTTCGATCACTTAGCAGTTTTCAAATATAAAATTTGTAATCGCTTAAGGGTACAACACGACCGTTGATGACCGTTGCCATCAAGAGGAATATGCTAGTGCTGGACAAGTAGCAATTTAAATTCAGTGCATTGTTGTACACACATATTGTATTTACAACAAGCGAACAATGTGCTTTGGTTTACAACAACTGAAATCAATATTTGCTGTGATGATTGTTTTACATTACAGAAAATGATTGTTTGCGTAGGTGAATTTACGAAACAAAAAAAAACGTAATTGAAGAATGAATTGATACACGAAGATGACTTGCACTTTTCATGTCTCTTTACACTTTATGACGATGAAATGTTACACAGTCACCCAGTCTTCTCTTCTTCTTTTTTTTTCCTGTTAAGATCACAAAAAAAGATCTTCTGTAACGAATTGAAATTTATTTTATTTTTGAGTGAGTAAAAAGTGTCAGGTAAATCGGTTAAAGATGTTATTATACTAGGAATTAACACTAATGACGCCACTTGATCTTACTGGAGTATGAAGGTGTGGTGGCGAATAGCCACTTCAAGATGTTGGAGAGAAGAAAAAAAAAGTTAATGTCAACATAATCTATTGTAACGAATCAGTTGAGAAAATAGGTTTTTGTCAACATTCTCCCATAATGTACAATTTTGTGAGTCGAGTGTGTTGTCTTTGATTGAGTTAACTTTTCGGAATTAAATTCTTTAAATAAACAAAAGTTGGGATTTTATGTTTAGAAAAGTGTTTCTTCTTACAAGAGTTTAAATTAAATCAATGTGAAGATGATGGCTGATGATTGATTGTCATTGTCTTTTTGACGACGTTGGGAAATGAAACTTATTTTTTGTGTCGTAATATACATGCGGGAGGTATAATACCAAAGTGGAAGAATAAATGGTTGCATTTTTTGCAGAATTCCATCAGAGTCGCTGTTATCTAGATTACAGATTTATTTCTGAATTTGCTATGAAAAACTGCATTCAGTTTCATGGAACCCTGACCTGTTTGTCATCTCTTGGGAACATGATCAGACGACCTGAACTTGAACTGTATAATTACTGGTCATATACCGTAAGGTTTAATACACTAAATCTGTCTCAGGTTAAAACCAGATACGGGTAGACCTTATCTACAATTCCTTTCAGATATTTCGTTTTGATTCAATCATAGTCGATTGGATTTCGGCGCCAAATTTGAGTTTCAAGGAAACATTACTTGACGTATCAAAATATGTGTGCCTGGACTCTCATAAAATGCAATAATTTATTGTCAATAACGCCAAGCTACGCTTGGTACATTAAATAACAAAAAGGATTGAAGAAGTAATCTATAAAATATCGTCGCCCTGTGATAAGCATCGCTCTTTAATTAGTTATGGAAAACCAGAAGAATCTATTCGCTGCAGTGTTTTGGTGGGATTTGAAATAAAGTTCTATATGTTGCACGTATTAGGGGACATCCACAAATCACGTCAGCAGATTTCTTGAATTTTCACCCCCCCCCCCTGGAACAATAGAAACGTCAGCAGTTTCTTTGTTCTTTCTGAAACAGTGAACAAATCTCAACATTAGTTCCTGCATTGTCAATGTTAATTATATGTTCAAGATCTTTAACTTGTGCTAGGTGAAGTGTTTTTCAACGGAACAATCTGCGTAACTAGTCAATTAAATAAAATCTTGAATTTGACAGCAAGGTATGACAACATACAAAAACAAAAATCAAAATACACTCGAAACTGTTTGCGATAAATTTTTTGTCAACGGACGACACATGAACAAATTCCACAATCTATGAATGCTTCTTTGACCTCTTCTGATCCTTCGCTTCGGTAATAGTACAGTATTTGTAGTCTGTATTTACCTAAACGAATGCGTTTTTTAATGTTCACTTCCAGTAGCATTTCAAAACGACGAAGATAATCAATTTTTATGTGCTGTGAGCAATAACAACCAAAACTGTAAAAAGACATGAAAATTCAAGCGACATAATTATAACTCAAAAGTACCCTCACATTCTAATAATCTTTCCCAATAAAAATCAAAAACAACATTACAACAACATCCATCGGTAAGAGGTACTAATGCAACACTTCCTCATGTGTTGCATTAATAATAAATGAAAAATATAAATTATGTTATCAGAAAAGCTATTAAAAACGAAGGAATTGGAATGGAAAAAGAGGACTGAACGTTGAGTTGTCTTCGACAATGTCTTAAGCAAACAAAAAAGAATATATTGACTTCATTTATACGAAACATATGCGACCATTATCATTTATAATTCTATATTTATAACTGAAATTGAAAATATAAAATTTCATGTTTTCCTTTTAATAAAATAATTAATAAAATTGTTTAATGTACATTGTGTATTTACTATGACTCTGTTTAAATTGTATGCTTGGGATAGGTGTATACATACAATATACAAAGCGCATACAAATTCTGTTACCATAAAAATAAAACATTTTCCACTTCCAAGACATGTGGCACATATTTTGCATGAAATTCTAAATTGAGATATCACTCATTATTATCATTTTATTCGTATAATGGAATTAAGATATTAATGCCGTGCATATACTTACATACATAAATATCGGTTTGTACAGGAATTTAGTGAAATATTTTAATTGGATATTGATAGGAAATCGATTGGAGTCGTGAATTGCAAATAGCTGACTGGATATAAACTAAATGGACATTGTAATTGTAACGGCCGTTATATTTAACACTTTATCAATTCTAAATTGAATGTAGCTAAAGTAATAGAAGTGTCTTTTCGGAAATGTTTTAACATGCGGTTCGATGGCGGAGAAGTTTGTGGTAAGAAATTATGGATTGCGACTACGAATGCTTTATTATCCAGCGATTTTATACATTAAAGCAGCGGTGTCATCTGCTATCGACTGCGATGACAAAAATAATAGAAGTGATCCTGGCTAGTACGATCTTATATAGAAAGATTTATTAAAAAACAATTGAAGTACAAGATTGTCTTTTGAAGTTTTGAAAATACTCAGATCAAAAGAAGTAACAGAACTGATAATTATGTTCGTGATATGAATGCTTCGAAGGTTGGAACTTCCATTTTTATGTTGATTGAGTCTAATTTAATGTATCGGGAAATATTAACCAAAAAGTAATCGAACAAAAAATTAATTGTTTTACAAAATAAACTTTTCCTTTTCCGCAATTCACCGAGTCTGCTGACAAAACCGAATTCTTTTCCGTTTGTATATAAAATTTGATCGAACGAAATTTTGTTTGTTTTCTGTTTAACGACAATATCTTTAGCTCTTCATTCATATTGAGATTTTTATGATTTTCAACGTCTTAAGATCAGTAAACAGATTCATTCAACAATGGCGCGCCTGTTCTCAAGAAATCGATTCCTTGAAAATTTTCTGGAAGTTCTTGATTTCCCCGAAAATGATGTTGCAACGTCACTACGTAAAGAAGCTTCAAAGAATTCATCGAATGCAAAAAAGTCAAGCTCTTAGTGCGGACTTATATAGAAACATACATGTACAAACAATTGAAGTAAAAGATTCGAAATTAACAGATTGAAAACTATTTTATCGAAAGAGGTACTAGACCCGATAATATTATGTGATTTCTTGCTGATTTCTGATTGATTTCTCTTATCTAAGTCACAGCAAAAAAAAAATATCTTGAAAAATCTAAAGCTGTTTATGCAAGAGATGTAACGGAAAATTAAGGATGTCCGATGGCTGCAGTCCCCTAGAAAGTTTCCTAGAATTTTTTTTCTGAACCTTTAACCTTTTGTACAACTTATCCATCAAACGGCAAAACAGTTATTGATACTAGAAAAAAATCAAAACTCGTCAATTAATGGTTTCTCTAAACAAGTCTAACCACTCAATAAATAATTAGCACCGCATAATGGTCATTATGTCAATTTCAATCTTCTCAAGATGACGGCCGTAACGTCATTTGTGTACGGGCATGCATGCAATATCATAATTGATATTAATTAAAAGCCACAAAAGACGCTAAAAAATTGTGATAAAAAGAAGCGTTTAACTCTCGACAATCAAGTGTATCACTTGTAATTGCTTGTTTGTTTGCTGGGTGTGCTAATGAATTATTGTGATAATTGACTTTAGTTTTATGTGAAGCTTAGGACATACTTTGTTGCATTATTATGGCTGAGCAAACGGTTTTGTTATTATAATTAGTTGATTGTTCAGGTCATTATGGGCTGGAAAAAACATTTCTTCAGCAATTTTAGGAAAGATTGGTGGAATCGGTGGAATAAGTTTTAGAAAATATTTGTATAAAATAAGAAAGGAGTTGAGTACTCATAATCGCAGACCAAAGTTTTGAATAGCTACCGAAGAACATTTACGTCTATCCAACACCACCTAATTTGGTAGAAAAAGAACTCGAGAACTAGAATTTCTTCTTCAATAATGTGCTTCTATTTATAAATTTATTGACATTCTCATCCAATTATCGACTGTTCTCCATAAGAATTTATAAAATCATATTCACTGCCCAGACAAATTTGTTCCCATGAATTAAATTTACAAAAAAAAAAATCTGAAAAGAAAAGAAGACGAAACATTCTTGTGCTTCGTTGCTTTGAAACATGCTTCAGTTTCTCCATATAATTAATTTATCACATAATAACCTCCGAAAAACTGATTGAACTACATATTCATTATTTATGATTTTCTTTTGACAATGTACAGCTATTTATAGAAATACTTCGCTTACACATTTATATTTTGATTATAGCGCACAAAAAAGCTACCAAAAGGATTTTGAACCACACAACCAAGCAAAGCCAAATAATAAATGGTTTATGTGAACAGCCGAGTAAGACTTTTTTGACTTCAGCTTGTTATCATTATGTTTAAAGAGAAAGAAAAAACCCAAAGTTTTTTTTTTGTTCAAATTGGATTCGATTTTTATTCTTTTCGCTATTATTATTTATATTGTTACGTATGGCTGTACAATTATTCATTGTCCAATATGAAAATCCAATATTTATTATTATTTCTTGTTTTGACCATTTACAGGTATATTGGACGAAGAGGAAATATTGCTTTGTATGTTACGTGCACACACAGTTCTACATATATATATATATTTGTCTGAACTGAATAAATATAAATTATAAGTTTTAAAAAATATTTATATAAATGGACGACAGCAGATGTTTCAACAATATAAAATATTTTCCAATTTGAAAATATGGCGCTTTTTTTTAATAACCAATTACAGAATAAGACACACAGCTTGGCAAAGGGAAAAAAAGAACATCAACCAACGACGCTACATTTAAATTTAAAATTTATTTATCTGCATTCAAAGACAAAAAAAATGTATTAAAATGAAAGAAAAACGAACATCGGACATTGCCAATGAATGGCTACACAATATTGGGGCTGTTATACCTTATTCCTCTCTCAACTGTTTTGTTCTTCTTCTTGTGTTAACTTTTTATGTTTTAGTATATACTTGTCTCGGGTCATATAATCATATTTCAATTGTTTGAGATATGCTTTTATTCAAATCTTTGAAATATTAATGCAATATCCTCTCCGGTGCGTATATCCCATATCTCTTACATCGATATATATCGAAAAAAGAACACATTCACAAAATATAATTACTATGTTATAAGGTTCGGAAACCTGACTATATGTACAGATAATTGGACAGTATTTATGTGGTCCCATTATATGTTATATGAATATAATTTTATTACATTACCGGCCATTTCAAATAAAATATGTATCATCTTCATCATATCATATCATATCATACACATGCGGTTGTTATTTTAAGTTATATACTCATATGTTGTGAGTGTAAGATGAACTTGAGGGGCAAACCAATCGATTTGCAACTCTTGCAGTTCATTTGCAACTCCTTTCTTATTTATAGTTTGATTACCTTTAGAAAACTCAATTTTAGATTTATTAAAGTTTTAAAAGTCTTCTATGTTCCCACTCAATTAAGTGATTCCCAGTGTATGATATTTTGGCGCAAAATTTGAATTCGCTGAGAGATCTTCCAATTTTGTTCCAAAATCACGGGCTGGACACTCCGTGAATAGTAGCATTTAAAAAATGAGGAATAGTGTGAATAGGGTCCAGGGTCCGGCCAAAATATCAAATCTTTAAAACACTTTGTTGACTGGGTCGATGACTTTCAAAACTCTAAAAAATGTTAAATTTGTCCCGAAAACAGTAAAACCCAAAGTTACCAGTTTTGTGTCAAAAAATGTAAAGAAAATCAACAAAATGTGGCAAAAATTTGGCATCAAATTAAACTTTTTTAGCAAATACAGAACCGTTGAAAATTACATCATCTCGACGGTAACACACATTAAACTTTACCGATAAAGAATTATTGTGCTACCGACATCGATGTTTCTGAGTTCTGATAAAAGTAGTCCATGGTATGCACCAATAAGGTTTCTATCGATAAGGGCATTACTTACAATGATGATCGGTAAAACTCATTTGCTTAATTTTGTCAAAAATAAAACATTTTATCGACGAACTTCAGACATGATGAGTATTCTTAATAGAGTACTGTAGAGTCACTCGAAGCACTTTTGCTCGAAGTTTATTGATTTGAACAATTGAAGCTGTTAGTAATTAGTTAGTAATTACTAAGTTCAAGTAATCGCTTGAAAAACATTGGAATTACTTCAGCGTGCAACTCTTTTTTATATTCTCGAATATACAAGTCTTTTGCAGACATTTTCTATCATTTTTAACGTACAACTCTTTTGTTACCGTGCAATACTTCTGCAACTCTTCTTTTTAGCTTACAACTCCCATTACGCATGCAACTCTTTTAAGTGGTGTGCCCCTCGGATGAACTATATATGTACGGTGGTATTAAATGAAATAAAACCGAGAGAAAGAAAAAATCCAACTTTTCTTTCCGATATGTGGCAAATATACGAGGATATACAACAAAAATGAGGGGAAAAATTTATGATTTTTCAAGAAAATTGATATTTATTGCTTAATTTGCTATTGTGTTTTATGTATTTTTATGTGCGTTCATAAAGTTTATACGTTATTTACATAGTTCATTTTAATAATATGTATAGTATACACATCTCTCAGTTGATGGTGCATGCTGCATATATGTATACGAATAACACTGAATGAAACAAGTTTTTCTTGTAACCGGCCAAAATGTGCAACTAAGTGAAGATATGATTATTTTTTTAATGCACCGATGCGAATAATATATCTTTGCATTTTATTGCAATATTCAATCGATTAAATTTTGTGTGGAAAAAAATGTATTAAAAAAAGCGGAAAGTATTTTTTTATGCGATTAATTTTGCTGATGATCTGACTAATTGCTTTAATCATCAATTTTATAATAAACCCATTCTCACTGCATATAACATTTAATAATTTGAACAATTTTGTTAATTGTTTTATATAAAATTCTTTTTAACAAAAACTTGAAATTCGACAGCAAAAATTTGTAATTATTAAAATTCGTTGCGAAAACAATGCAGATAATATTTAAAGGGATAATGTCTTAAGCAGTAGAAGCTCAAGTATCATCAGCTCAAAGCCTCTTGGATGCATCTTCAAAGATCATAAATTGGCTTAGTACTAAATCGCTAAATTTCTTCGTTGAAACAGTTTTCCTATAAAAGCCTCTCAGGATTCCAGCGGATTACTGGCGATTTGCAAATCATGGATGGATGTGAAGTAGTGCAATAAAATTGCTTGAAGCAAAAAAATCGCACAACCAACAGGCGATCAAATAATATGCACAGAAAAGAAAGAAGTCGTGAGAGTAGCCAAGGAAAGGATTTTTTGTTGTTGCTTTGGAAACTCAATTTTAACATCGTCTTTTTTGTATGTTCTACTCATACCTCCCACAGTACAATGTACAGTAACGCAGCTAAATCATTTAAATCAATTGAAATTTGTATAGTTAAATCTTACAACTATTGTCCCCTATCGATACTTGGTCCACTCGTTAGAAAATTACCGACCTGTCATGGGCCTATACAAAATACAGGTGTCCCAAAAGTTGGTGGATGTACATAAATGACGTTCGCACTTTTTTTTAGAAAAGTTTGAAGTCCAATTAAGTCCACTTTAACATTACTTGTCCGGTTTTGTCATGCTACTCCCGAATCTAGACAGCTCCTTGACAATTACGCGAAATACCCTATTGTATTTCGTGCGAAGTGTAACTCATAACTATTTGCTAAAACGTTCTTTGTGAGCTAACGTAAAAGTGCTAAGCCTCAACTGCTAAACCTCACATTGCGGTGCCGTGAAACCACAAAGATTAAAAAATTTGCTGAAGGTTACGTTTCAACAGATTTGTTAAATTCATGTAATTTTTGGTAACAGTTGGTTGAAGTGAGGGGGAACTACGTGAGCAAATACTGGGACAGGTGATATTTTCTATTGGGGGCCAATGGAAGGAAATAGTACGCCAAAAGACCCCAATGAAAGTAGATGGGAAAAAATTTGCTCACGTAGGTTGAAGTTGAAGTTACATTGTTAATCATAAGCTTGAATAAAACTGGCTAGTAGAGATTTTGGGACCACAATGGCTTGGTCAAACAAATTCAACCAGACAACAATAACAATTCAAAAACTCTGAATCTATGACTCATTTTAAATCGAAGATTTATTCGAATCGTCTGGTTATTTACGACATAATCATTTAAGCAAACACAAAATCAAATTGCTCCTTTCCCCGCTTCAGCTCGATTGCAGTAAAAATTAAAAAAAAAACATTTTGAAAGTATTTCCAGATGTCTTCAAAAATGATAATTTATTTCCCTATGTGTTCATCAACTCGTGAAGAATTCTATCCTAATAGCGCACTGTCTTCGGCTGGTGTACAATCATGTAACCATTTATTTATTTTATTTGAACAGTTTTATTTTTTGAGAATTATTGTAATTTTTATTGTTCAATTACTTTATAGCCGTCTTGTCGAGTATGCCTACCTACACAGTTTGTGTTCACACAATAATGGTTTGTCTATTATTTTCGATTGAGCAAAGACTTTATTTGTTATAATAACTGGATTGTCATTAATGTAATGAGAAACAGAAAAAAAACCACACACAATCAGAGAAATCATTTGTGGTTAAAAGCCTTACAAGACATCATCAGTCACATCCAACGTCTATCATATATAGCGAAAAATCAATTCAATGTGACTGACTCGCTTGATTTGTCAACACATTTATTTTTTCTTCATTTCAAATCGTTTCTTTTGTTGAGTCCGAAAAATTCGAATAAAGAATTTTTATAATTTTTATAGAAACGTAACGACATAAACAAATCAAACCAAACGGTAAAGAATTTCGATCGGAAAATTAATGTATTTGAATGACTTGACTTTTGATTTATTTTTTTCGATTTATTTTAAATTGTGGAAGCATAAAATTTTGTATTAATAAATAATGATTTGCGTAAGCATCCAAATGGTTTTTAAACATTTTTGTGAGTTTTTACTTCTTCTTCTCTCCAGTTCGTCTATCTGTATGTCTGTTAACATCAAATAGAACCAGCATCATCGAGCTTTTCGTCAAATTGTCATCCCATGAAATGTTTCATGCGTTACAAATTACTTATGCATACAAAACCATTCGATCATACGATTTGATGAATATTTTTTTTTACTTAATTTTGTCTAAACATTTGTGATCATTGTAATGATTTGTGTTCCTTGTATTTGTTATTTGAATGATGTTTTATTGACATTTCCAAAATATTTGTGTTGAGTAAGTTTAAGACTTGTTTGTACAATTAATAATCAACTTTTATAAATGATTTGATGAATTGTCCACACAGCGTGACATTAATTTTTGAAGGCTATCTCATTATTGAACTTTGGCATTGGAATGAAATATCTTAGACATTTTTAGCGTTACTTAAGCCTTTACAGTGGGCAATTTTCAGCAGTTTTACAACAGTATTCTATTACTTCATTCGATCTAAATATTTTTAAGAAACTGATTTCGAATCTTTTACTTCAGTTGTTTTCAATATCCTTTTTGTATGATAACATGATGATTCCTTACAGGCAAAAAAGGATGTAAATTGACCAAAAAACGTGAACTAAAACGTTAACTTACACTGACAAAAATGAGTTGGAAATCTAGCACCTGTGGTAGGTAACTCTATCACTAGGTAATCCACACTATCTGCCTCAGATGTAACTTTTTATGTGTCACTACTGCTGTGGCAGCAATTGTAGATTATCTGGATAAAAATTTACCTGCTACAAGTGATATTTTCAAAGGCTTTTTTGTCAGTGTAGGGAAGAAGACTGGTTCCAAACGCAACAATTGTAAAATTCAGTCTGAGTTAAAAGACCCATAGAACCAAAAATCAAAAGAATACCTTCTGCAAAGAATTTCCATCGCAATTCAACGTGGTAACGCTGCTTGTATTTTGGGAACATTAGGGAAGAAGAAGATCGATGATATTTATTTACTGTAGTTTTTAATTTTTGAGAAAAGATCGATGTTTTACCGGCTGCGCCATAATTGTGAGCAGTCTTTTTTGTCGCATTTAAAATAAATATGTTAGTGTAAAGAAGAAAAAAAAAAAAGAAAAAAATTATTGGTAAATGTATTTACCGAATTTACTGAAATTTACCAACAATAACCAAAAATTTACCGCAAATCTATTAATAGTTACGGCATCAATTATAGTAAGCCATCCAGACCTTAGTGACATATTTTTGGCCAAAACATTTTTTCAAACACTTTTGTGACTGATTTTTGTAATATTATCCATAAAAATGAAACCCTCACGGCTTCATGGTAAAAAAACTTATTTCAAGGATGTCTTGGCCAAAAACATGTCCTTAGAAAAAAATTTCGAAATTAAAATTAGAGAATTTTTTTTGAGTCAAACTCAAATGTGTCGGTGTTAGCTTAAACTAGATTGCTAGACTTCGGTGACTCTCTGGAAGGATTTAACTTACACAAATTAAGATTCTCAAGCAGTTCTCTAGCAGTTCAATGCTATCGCATGAATCGTAACTTTTAACTCTGTGACACATTAATTACGTATGCATATAATCCATTATTTAGAGTGTTAAAACCATAAAAGCAAAAGATTTTTTTTTTAAATTTTAATTCAACGAAAAGTGCTAAATTTCACGTAAAGCTTCCATTCATAATGAACGCTCGAACATTTCCAATCTGACTGTATATGTTGTTCCAAATGAAACCAAAAATTCGAATTTATAAAGAACAACACCTCCTGTGTGTAATAGTACTAAATAAAACAAATAAAAGTTTGTACAGCAACATTAATCAGATTATTATTATTATGGAATGCACTCTAGCTCTTGGCAAAATATTATTTTCATCGGTGCAGGAATAACCACATCAAATTTTCAATGTTTTTTTTTCGCTTGCTCTCTCTCTCTCTCTCGTCTATAAATAATCCGAAAAACCGATATAAAATCAACACAATAACTTTATTTATTATTTATATTAAAATGTTCGAATAAATTTTCAATAAAAACGATCAAGCACATCAAGCTCACACAAATATATATATTGGGTATGATATGTATGTATATGCAGTAATATACATACGTAACCATACATGTAGAATGTTTGGCGGGCGTTTTTTTTTGCTGTATAGTTCTTTTTCAACGCTTTTGTATACGAAATTATGCGTCACATAAATATTAAAATGTTCATATATAGATACATGCGCTACCATAAAACGATTATTATATTATGTGTGAATAAAATCCAAATTATACTATAAAAACACTTGGTATATATGAAATGGATAAATATCGGTAAATGTCTACATTTATTTAATAATATTCATTTAGTTTTATATATGGTTGACTTAACATCTTGTTCAATCCGGACATAACATCATTTTTACAAAGCCAATTAAATGCGGTTTTTTTTCTCTTCTTCTTATCGGAGATTTGTTTTTCTGTTGAGTTGCATAATATGGGGGCACACGCTAGCATTCGTCAGGAGATCTATATTAGCGATTTAATAGTAACTGCAAATTGATGACTTATATTTAGAATTTGGAGAGACTGAACTCGTTTTGTCCAATTTTAACAACATTGAAGATACTCGTTTTGAAGTACATTCATGTCCATGAGACTTTCAGTCAAGATTAGTGTGTAGTATTGAAGAATCTTGAAGAATTTTTGCGGAATCAGAAAAGTGTGATAATTTCTGGGAGTTTGGGAATCAATGGAAATTAGAACTAATTAAGAGAAATATAAGAAAAATTGAGTTTCTTACTTCTACGAGGGGACTTTTTGCCTCCGGCTTGTACTGGAAAACTCTTATCCGCTAAGAAAACTCTTGTGCAGTCGTTAGAGTAAGTACTACTTTACCGCAGTTATGACCACGTTTTACAGATTTTGTAAACATCAGCTCAGAAAATATAGAAATGAATAATTGCAACACTTCCTGAATTCAGTACATTTAGTACAGTCAGTAATTTAAGGCTCAATAATTTTAGCTAGGACTAATGGTGGTACAACACTTTCTCAAATTTTCTTGAATTTTCCTAGAATTTCCGGTATTTTTACCGAGGGGGAAATCACTTTCTCATATAATTCCATATAATCATCAAATATTCAAATATCATCCCATATAATCCTTGTCAAAGTTCAGTGATTTCCCTGTCGATTTTCCCTAATTTTCACAAAAAAAACTTTTGGAAAAATTTAAGAAATTTTGAAGAAAATATTGGGCCTGATTTTTAGACCATGCAGAACATTTAGACCATTCAGTGCATTTAGACCATTCAGTGCATTTAGATCGTTCAGTACATTTAGATCATTCAGTACATTTAGACCATTTACATTTAGACCATTCAGTACATTTAGATTATTCAGTACATTTAGTCCATTCAGTGCATTTAGACCATTCAGTTCATTTAGACCATTCACTTCATTTAGACCATTCAGTGCATTTAGACCATTCAGTGCATTTGACCATTCAGTACATTTAGACCATTTAGACCAGTAAATTTAGATCATTCAGTAAGTGCTTCAGTAAAATACAGTTTGACAAAATTAACGCATTTGTCCGAATGATTTCAAAGTATATAATTACTGCAGCAATTCAGTTTCAATCGTAAACCATACTTCACTGAAAGCTACTGGTAACGTTGTGTTCAATTAAAAATTTGTTAAATTGAAGTAGCCTATTAGGTATGTATGAAAAAATGGTAAGCTTTGCAAAAAAAAGTTTAGATTAAAAAAGCAAATTAATAGTAAAATCAATTATGGAACCACATTCGAATAAATACAAATGGTGCGTAATAGTAAAGCGAAGGTAAAATTAACTCAATTCATGCATGTTCCAATTGACTTCTGATCTGATTTAAAAATGTTAGGTGAAGTGCATTTGAGATAAATAATATTTTGTTTAGTAATTGCGATTCCGCACTAAAATTTAACATCGATATTCAACGCGAACATTTCAACCATCAATTGTCAATTCCCAATGAAGATCACGGTAATACGAAAGGTGTAATTAACCTTAGGCAACAATAACCATATATATTTACAATTGTGACTGAAAAGATTTCAGCAGGAAAAAAAGCACTTTCAAGGTCTTAATTAACAAATTAAATTAAAAGAAATATAAGATTGGTATTGTTCGCTCAGCATATTGAGCAATAAACCAGTTTCCTGGTTTTCTTTCATCGATAAATTTCTATTCATAGTATACAACATATTCCGATGTTTGTTTGAAGGATTCGTATACGAAAAAAACAAATTGTTATTCACATAAGGTTATGAGTTTCATAATGATGTCGGCACTTTCAATATTTTGTCGTTTTAAATATGATTGTGTTAGGGAAGCATTGTGCTTTGATTGTAAACTTTGTTTTAATAAATTTTTTTAAATAGACAATTGAAAAATCTATGGGGAACAGCTCGTTGGTCATTGTGTGCTAGATTTTTTTTAAGCTATGAATCGATAATAATTCAACCAGAAGCTGGTCGCAAGATGTAATGGCTGCTCTATTAATTCTTGTGACATCTTTCCCGACTCTCCGCACATACTATCTATCTGTATAAAAATTATCACATCATCAGACGGTTTCTGCTCAGCACGACAATCACTTTAGTTTCTTTTTTTTCACTTAAAATTACTTAAACCTTCCCCTAGAGTACGACTTAAGCAGGAACAACCACAAAAGGAAAGGAACTCGCTCTGTATCTCACTCATCATTATCTTTGTAACCAGCAAAGCAAAGCCACGAAAAAGCTAATGATTAAGACTCAATCTAAGATTCAGATGATTGAAACTTGTGTGGAAAAAGTAGTTCTTGTCATTTAGTGACGATGTTCTAGTAAATGTGGTATTGTCAGAAAGGTAAGTACTTCTGCAATACGAACAATTACGTCTGTAAGGTTTGAGTTTTCCTTGATTGTGCTTATTTATCGTGAGTATTCGCTTAGCTTATGTTATATCAGAAAAGCATTTGTTTTTTGACACATGAATAGTACTTTATTTTAAATGCGACAAAAAAGACTGCTCACAATTATGGCGCAGCCGGTAAAACATCGATCTTTTCTCATTTGTTTTCGTGTGGGAGTGCTGATATGTAAACTACTATTGTTGTTTAAAACAAATAAGGAAATTTGTTAGTTTCACCTCTGCTACTAATTCTAAATTCCAACGTTTTATTCCACATTTCACACATATATCGATCGCAATAACCAAAAAAACGAATACAAAAAAGAATTGCATGGACAATATTGCACAGACCATTAAATGATATATTTCACTTGTATATGATGTCGTATGTATGCTATTTACGGGCATAAAACCATGTAAAATCATAATATAGCCCTAGGGCACATCGATGCAAATCGTATTCTTTAACCGGTTTTCGGTTACACTCTTGCAGCATCGATTATAATGTGGAAAATGTTTAAATAATAATGTAAAAAGCTGGTGCAAGAGAAAATTGATAACTGCACATTGAGTTTATCTAATAATAAATGCATATGCAGCAAACGGAAAAAGTGTTTGGATTTAAAGTGTTCTCTATTGCGAAGCGAAACAATGATTCAAAATGGAAAACAGTTAAAATTATGTTCTTCTCGGTAAATTATAAGCATTTTATGAAATTATCTACCGAACAATTGACTGGTGCAGCTTATGTGTGGAGAAATTGCTGGCTTTTACATTCAGCCTGTGGTTTATCTGATGGTGGAAAATTATTGAAATTTTTTTTATGAACGTTAAAGATAACAAGACTATTAGGCGAATTTATTTACCGATTGTGCATCGAGAACCATCGGCTAATATTAAGATATTTGTATGATTACTATCATTACACAGATCGGGCAATTTAAGGTGACCCAAATATTAAATATTTAAAAATATTTAAAAAAAAAAATGATTTCCATTACCGCGCCGAGCGCACACTTTAAGTGATATATATTTCCATGTAACTGTTCCGTCATATCACCGAAACGAGAAAATACACACAGTCGATCTACTCATATACATTATTAATCCCCGACATTTTATCTGAAAATTGAGGATGTCTGGTTACAATTGAAACTATTTTCGTAAAATCGATTTATATTTGGAATAACAGACGAATATCATCAACGGCATCGTGCTCATGAGTAACATTACAGAATTTATTTCGATGAATTTTTTGTTATTTATTTTATTCATTAATTGGATTATTTTTGAAATTCGTTCATGTCGATGATTGTTTTTTTCTATGTACAGTGATTGATGCAGTAAAAACGGAAAAATGTCGAATGTGGAACGCATGCAAATTATAAACACCAAGGTGAAAAGATAGCTTCACACATAGAATCAGATAGATTCGCTAATGTTTTCGATTGTTCTGCTCAGTATTCGGTCCGAGCAGGGCTTATTATTAGGAATTTTTAATCTGATAACTCCGAATAATGTTGGAAAATTCTGGAAAAGTTCCATAAAAAATTCCCAGAAGTTTTCACGAATTTTTCGGTAGTTTCCAAAAATTATTTGGACATTTTTCTGAATTTTTCGGAAGTTTGTCCGAATTATTAGGAGTTATTGGGAATGTTTAGAATGCAAATTCCCAATAATAAGCCCTGATTCCGAGTATCCGGGACTTCCCCAAACAGTGTTTTCGATAAACTTTTTCGTAAAAATCAAGAAAATGAAGAAAATTTAACAAATTTAAGAAAGTAAGGAAACTTCTTACATTTTCTTGATTTTCTCGAATTGCAGAAAATCCAAAACATCTAGAAAATCTTTAAAACTTAAAAAAATCCGACAAAATACAAGTTTCATACTTTTCCGATAAGACAGAAGTTCAACGAATTCAGTACATTTAGATCATTCAGTACATTTAGACCACTCTGTGCATTTAGACCATTCTGTGCATTTAGACCATTCAGTACATTTACAAGTGCTTCAGTAAAATACAGTTTGACAAAATTAACGCATTTGTTCGAATGATTTCAAAGTATAATTACTGCAGCAATTCAGTTTCAATCGTAAACCATTCTTCACTGAAAGCTACTGGTAACATAGGCCCCTGCAAAGTATACGCTAATGCTTTCGATTGTTCTGCTCAGTATTCGGTCCGAGCAGGGCTTATTATTAGGAATTTTTAATCTGATAACTCCGAATAATGTTGGAAAATTCTGGAAAAGTTCCAAAAAACAATTTTCCAGTAGTTTTCACGAATTTTTCGGTAGTTTCCAATTTTTTTTCCTGAATTTTTCGGAAGTTTGTCCGAATTATTAGGAGTTGTTAGGAATGTTTAGAATGAAAATTTCATACTTTTCCGATATGGCCGTTCTTTAGAGAGACACATAAGTGACAGATTGATTGTAAAAGATCTGATCAAATAATTGTGATTCGAGGTTCGGTTCAATATATATTCAAGAAGAGTTCTTTCTCTGATCTTTAATAGTTGTGATGTAGTGGCCCAGAAAAAAGTTTCTGATGTGAGCTCTTGGACAAAGTGATTGGTGAACGGCTGATATTATTACGACACCCAGCACAAAGTGCCATTCGGCATTCGAAATTCCTTTACGTCAGACAGATATGGATATTAAGCCGTATATGGCCTATCGCCATATCATTGTTGCCTACATTTTGTACAAGTTATAATGATCGAACACACCTACAAAGAAAACAAGACTCACATCAATCGGTATACGCGCGGCTTGTATACGTTTCTTATTAAAGTTTATTGATATTGTTGTGAGTTCGTCTGACGGTAATAATGTTCATAGTTTGAGTGCCCGAAATTGCTTCGAGCATACAATAAAAATCTTTGATAGAAAAAAAATCTCTGAAGTTGTCTGTGTATCATAAACTGTCTTTCATGGATCAGTTGAATGAAAAACCGTAGGGCAGTTCCAATGAATCAGTATACTGTTTCAACTATAAAATACCCTAGCGAGAGAATGGCGGAAATGGGGAAAGATTAGTTGTTGTCTCATTTCTCATATAACCTTTGCTATTTTATCCGAAGCTGATTGAACTGACAAACATTTTTAATTCGCAATTTACTTCTCATGAAATTGGATTTTGTTTTTCTTCATCTGAAATCTAAACTACAATTCAGCCGAAAGTCAGTTGGAGATGTGTCTAGGCAATGTTTCTATAAATGTAACATATCAACGAAGCTGGCTATATATAATTATTTCAAGATTTTTTTTTTTTCGTTTTTAAATAATGCCGCCAGCGAAGGCCTGTCAAACAATGTTTTTAAACATTGCACTAAACAGTTTGGTGCGGTTCAACATTAGTGTATCGCCGTGTGTACACACAACAAAACAAGCCTGATGTGGGTGTTTTGACATATTAAATTCACATAAATTTATTAATGTGAAGCGAATTAAATACCGAACTATATGCTTTCTGTCTGTGTGCAAAGAGAAGCCAGCGAATTTATTGACTTGTTGGAATTAATATTCATAATTTTATACCCAATTCGCTAAACGGTTTATGGGGGCCCCTCTCTCGTTTTGCTGATTTTATGAATAATACGAATTATTGGAAATGTGATGGATTTGTGTGTTTAATGTATGCACATAAACATACAATCGGTAGATGCATAATAATGTATCGATAGATTTCCGTGTAGAACATCATGTTTATGTGGATGGAACATCGAAGGCATATTACTGATTAACAACCTCTAAAGTGACACATTATGAAATATGTTTTATTACGACCGAGAAAATATTTTGGGAATAAAATTTATGGAGAAAAAAGAGTAATAATAAATATCCCTCATGTCATCTATTCAGTCATTAAAAATGCTTTTAACCGAGTAAGAAAAAAAAACCGTCATCAAAGCCATCAATATAATAACATGTTATTGCTGGTTGAGCATAAAAACTCACATTTAAATGATTTTAGTCGGAATTTCAATAAATTTTGTATTGTCATTCACTGTCATGCCAGTTTTTTTTTTTATTTCTTATTTAGCTTGGCCGTGTGACATTCTTCAACAATTTTTATAATAACACCGGAGACTCTGTTGTGTGCTTTTTTATAGCAACTCTTTTATAGTTGCCTCGCCATGTTATAATACTTCGTCATTATTATTATTAAAGAAAAAAAATTTTTTTTTTTCCTTCATTTTTACAATGACGAAGGTCAAATGAATGCACGATTATGTGGAGCTCTATACACAGGTAAATAACTTGCCGCTTATTGAAGTAATTGCGTTGTTTAATGGAGGTGACATTATTGTATTGGAAAAATCAATCAAAATGGAGGATTTTTTTTTCTTCTTCTCATAATTTTTATGTTTCATGAATTTATGATGTGTCTTGTGAGTTTTAAATGGAATTTTTTAATTAACAAGTAATGGTTTTTTGAATTATGGTTTCTTCATCTTCGTCGCTGTGGTCATCAAATATAAAATCAGCTTTTTTTTATTACATTGTGTGTGTCTCTACTGCTATCTACCGTGAATTCGATATAATGAACGTATAGAATAAATTGGTTGATATTTTCCAGTCGATCTCAGAACTGAAGGGGTGACGCGCTTTTACCACATGCGTTTTAGTGAATTTAGTCATAGAATTGAATCTTGTCTGTCTTAACGATGGACATTTAGAATTAGTCATCTCTTATCGATAGCCACGACAAAAATAAGCGGAGTTATTAATAGTGAAATATATGTTAAAACTAACGAAGTACTAGATTTCGATAACTAGAAAATACTTTTATCAAAAGATGTAACAGATTTGATAATAACATTTGTAGATCTGTTTGCCGTCCGTGAAAGATGTTAATTGATCCCGGACTATAATGTGAAACTTGATTCTCTTCGAAATGATAATCGAAAATAAATTGTCACCATGAGACAAATGACTTTTTATCAGTTTCTTATGAAATTCAATGTTTACACTTGGTTTGTTATTTTGCAAATTGTTTTCTTTAATATTTTATTTTGCTTTGGTGACACTATATGCTGAAATGAATTGATTCCTCTATGTAAGCAGTATTTTGACTGAACATACTTTCAACTGAAATTTAATATTCACAAAAACAGACAATTTTGATAAGAAGCTGTAAATAAATATCTAAAACAGAAACAGACAAATTTTTGTTAATATAAAAAGATGAGCAATAATTTTGCGTCATAAGAGTTATTGGGAATATCTTCGTCTTTTAATGTATATCATTTTTTAAGAAAAGGAAAACCGCCGAAATAGATTAGTAATCCAGGCGTCTGTTTTTACTT
Source organism: Bradysia coprophila (assembly GCF_014529535.1). Lineage (NCBI taxonomy): Eukaryota > Metazoa > Arthropoda > Insecta > Diptera > Sciaridae > Bradysia > Bradysia coprophila. The sequence goes on along the minus strand of NW_023503501.1, from coordinate 337,197 downwards.
AACTTGTAACTTTCGAAAATGTTTCATATATTGCATTGCTGGGATGAATTGAATATGCCATTGGAACCTGTTACAGACGGCAAGCATATGACCAGTATTATTACCGGGTCTATCACTTCCATCGATCAAAGTATTTTTAATCTGTTGATTTCAAATCTTGTACTTCAATTTTCTTCATTCATTTTACTATATGAAAGACCCAGAGCCTGTCATTATTTTTGTCGTCGTTATCGATAACAGATGAACAGCCGTATGTGGCAGGTTAACTTTGTTTCGGCATTCTACTTATTTCCAGGTCATCATCAGGAAAACTTTGTTCAAGACTTTGTTTATATTAATCACAACAGTTTGGACAATAGAACCTATTTTTACCTTTGGCATATTCAACCCAGCAATTGTTGTAATTTTTCATACAGTTTATTGACCTGCAGAAAACACAATTTTACATGTATCAGAGTTTTAGGGGCTCGTTCAGGAACGGAAAATTCTTCACTCAGTGAACATTTGACGATTCGTTTAATGTTACACTGACAGTTGTCTGATGTTTGCCGTTCAGATACGTTAGTGAAAGTTACGAGTTAACTTTCTGTTTATGTTTACATTCACACACCGTTTTCTTTTCTGAAAATATAATGCATGAAGGTAATTCTTTTAAGAAGGACCTGAACTCCAGTTAAGTGATGAAGGATGTATTATCACTTACAGAAATACACGTTTTAATTTTCAATTCAATTTAAATCATTTATTTTATGTCCACTACTGCAGTCTAGACTTCAAAACAACAAGAGTTTTTCGCTCACACTTCCGAATGACAGTCAGGTTCAGGGTCAGGTTGAAACAGATTTAAGACGGCAGTGTCAAATTGTAGCCAGCGGATCCTGGTCTGAAATCAATGAAGACCTAAAGTAGCGACTGATTTATCGATGAAGAGGAAGGATGATCCACAAAAACTGACAACCAAACGGTTCTGTTTCTTATATATTTATTTGACCATGACGAACATTACAAATCCATTATCAGAATTCATTCGACGCAATGAAAAGTCAGAAAAAGAATATTTTCACACAAACTCCAGTGCGCTTTTCTATGATTGGCCATCCAGTTCGACCATTTCTTTGATCATCTGAATTGCATCAGGCGTCTCCTCATATGGGCATACCTGGGCATGAGTTTTACTTCTTTCACTGTACCGACACGCTGTCATTGCGTCCAAATAGTCTTTCGGATCGATGAGACCGCGATCGACTAGTTCCGTATGCAGCGGTACTTGGCTGTAAATAAAAAACGAAAACGAAAACGAAAATCGAGAAATGGTTGGTCCATGTCATCCCAATATTAATCATCGCTTGTACCGATAGTTGCGTGGCATTTCATGAAATCGTAACTCCTGATCGTTTCCCTGTCGTATGAATAGTGCTTGAACCATTAATCGAAGCCGCAAATTGTCTTTGCGACAAAATCGCAACATTTCTGATCCAGTGCAACTTTGACAGCATCTTGATTTTAACCAAATAGTTGACGAGAAGATATCTTGTTCGCATCGATCAAAGATTTCCCAAAAACGCCCCACTCCCGTTTCGAACACATTCGCCTGCAACATAACATGAACTATGTGGTTCTGCACGCAAAAACCTCTCTGCCATTTGATGGACGTTTCTGGCATTTTTATTTGCACTTGGATGCATGCCACTTCGTGATTAATATCAGCGGTCTGATGTTCTCGACAACAATATAACAACCCCCGACTCGTACAGGATTGCTTTTAGCACAACATCCGTTTCTATGAAAATGTTCTGTTAGGTCGGTGGCAGAGCGATTCGACTTCGGAAAATCTTTGTTCTTGAACTGTCGACGCTGTCATATCGATTCATCAAATGGTCCACAGAAACCGAAATTATTTTTATCAGCAGACAATTTTTTAACAAAAAAAAATTCAAACCACAACAATCCATTGTAAATTTACTTCATCCAAGTTTCATGACATTTGGGTAACATTTCACGACCAAAATACATCGTGAGAAATCTAACCTCACAGTTACACCTGTCATCGTTAACTGAACGAAACTCAGTGAAGAAAAAATCGTTCCTGAACGAGCTCTAGAGGTCATCGATGTTCGCTGTTAATAAAGTGATTACCAGTGTATGTTATTTTGGCGCAAAATTTGAATTCGGTAAGGGACTGTCAAATTTTGTGTCAAAATGTAATAACACTTTATTGGCTGGGAACATCGATGACTTTTAAAACTCTAAAAAACCTCAATTATGTTCAGAACTATAAAACCCACGATAATTTCTTCCGGTTGTACAGTTCTTCCTAATTACTTTGAACAAAAGAAGTGAAAGATTGAAAAATTACATTGGCTCATGACATGTTTGTCGGTTGTAAAAGCCAATTATTTCGTGTCATTATAATTATTAAATCTGTTACTTCGTTTGTTTAAACAAAACCAACAAAAATTCTTTTACTTCATTTGTTTTAACATTCTTGTATAGTAAAATAAGAACAAATTAGTCATAGGTCATCGCGCCTATTTTTGTCCTTGTTGTTAATAACAGATCGTTAGCCGTTTTTGAAGAGCTAACAGACATGGAGATGGACATAGATTTATAGACAAAAAAAATTCATGACAACAAACGTATACTGATTATATTTATGAAAGACACGTACCAATATGAATGACTTCAAATATTGATTTTAAATCAAATAATTTTTTGAGCGACTATACTTGCTTTATAATCAATGCCGTAGAGGATTGCATGTACTCTTGCTATTCGAATATGTACGATTTTATTTTCCACTGAAATCGACAAGGATTTAAAGCTTTTTTTACGGAAATTAGAGCACATCGTGTTTAAAACATCTGTCGCTTAAACGAACAAAAAAATATCACAAATTTAGTCCAACATTGTTTACAGACGCTGAACATTTAACGACATTATTCGAGAAAACAAAATATTTCTCAAATAATTTTTTTTTTCACGAAAAAAAAGTCTATTTTAAATCGTAACTTTCGAAGCTAATAAACTTCTTGGAAAATCAATGCTAAAACGCGCGATGTATAATTTTTGTTTTACGATTTTGTTTTCAGTTTTTTTTTTGTATTATAATTTAGCGATATATATGTGCAAAAAGAAATATCGATCGTCGCGGGATTAATTTTAATTTATTTTATGCATATTTAGTGGAATACGGCCCATAAATCAATAATATTTCTGGCCCAAGAAAAAAGAATGAATAATTAATTTATGGTCCGATGGCATCTCTTTAAGCTTGTAACTCTTCGACAATAAATTGAATTCGTATCTTCCATATAAAAAGTGTTGCGACACCGCACTGTTCAAATCATTTTGAAATAAAATGAATTGCATTCTGCGGTAAGATCGACAAAAAATTGTCAATAATCCCATCACATCCAGTCTGGTTAGGTTGACTGATAGAGTCTTTTAAAAATTCAGACGACCACAGAATTATTAAACACAAAGTGTATTTTTGTGCACGGGGTGTCAGTGGTACCAAACTATTAATTGACATATTTCGCTAGAACCATATAAATATAAGAAGGAACCTAAACCTCGTGGTTCGAAGGTCAGATAAAACGTTCCTATGTTCGTCGTAAAAACTTTCTAAAGATTAAGCAAGTTTCTGCGAAACATCTCATTCAGTGTTAATTAGAATTAAGCTCTTATCAGTATACATTACCTGAACATCCTCTTTAGTCCTTACCACTATTCCACGAAAATCGTTCTCGTAATCAGACAGAAGTTTGTAAGAATTTATGTGAAACTGTTTTAGTTTTACGGGAGCTTAAACCTTGTTTTGTCGAAACTACCACTAATGTGTACACAACAAACAAATTGTTTGAAACAATGTGTACCGGTAATCAATACGCGAAAGTTTCGGGGAATGTTGGAGTAAATGCTGTAAATAAATCTGAATATTTGAACTTCGTTTTTTTACTTTTCTGACGCGGAAAAGGTGGAAACTTTAATCTGTTCAGCGTTGATGACGAGTAGACACTTGATTTCTAGTTTGTTGATTCAGAACAATGACCGATCGTAGGACTAAATTTCGGTTCTATGTTTTTGGAAAAGTAAGAAGCCCAACATCTGCAGTGAGCAAGGCTATTCAATGAATCGTGGTAAATTCTAGCAGGAAACCTAACACATTTTCACATTTCCAGTATGTTGAAAACTTAACTCGAATGAAATCGTTTAATGGCTCGTGTGAGTGGTGCCCTGTGTATGGTCTACAACCATCAAACGACTGCCTTATTGAGTGGGTTTATTTATTGTTTAAGTTTTAATTGGTTGCTGTTCTAGTTTTCCAATTTAAAAGTAGGGAATCATCAGTCCTGAGCTTTGTGAAATGAAATTTAAACGAAGTTTGTATCTCACAGGTTAATTAGACTCTCATCAAATGTACACTGTACGCCATGAAAAGAACAAAAACAAATTAAAATATTGTTGAAACTTTTGGTTACACTAAAAAATTTTTAATTCGTGAACGTAAATCGCTTTGCAATTGAAGTAGTACCAGAACAGCCAGTGCATGGTTTTGCATTTTGAAAATATGAGATGCTTCTAAAACTTTTCCCTATTCGTTTTAATGATAGTGGCTCCGAGTTGGAGAATCAAATAAAAGTTTAATGAAATATCTTACACTCGAAACATTATTTGCCATCTCCGGTAAAACAACCCAATTAGCAGACCACAAACAACTTTTACGGATTTCGATTGTAGGAAGATGCCGCTTTAATCCTATGGACAGCTTTTCTGCTGCGATATAAATTATGTTTCGAATCCATTGAACACAATTTTTACAACCAAAAAAGTGTCAATATTGATGCGAGCATCGAGATGAACAGATAGAGATAAAGAAAGGTTGAGACAGGTAAACGATTAACACATTCGGGACATAAGATACAAACGAGGTTCTGTAATGTTATTAGAAAATTGAACAAAAAAAAGTTGTGGAAGAAACAAGCTTCAACAACAATATTCCCGTCCTTGTTGTCATTGAGATAAATTGTACTGTGTAGCATCCACAGCAATTTAATTCAATATTTGTTAAAATAATAGAGGCTCGAACATGCACTCGACTGTTAATTACATCAAATTGGTTAGGTCACACAAATACATGTAACCGTTTCTATAGAAAAAAAAAATGGTTAAGTAACGAATTGTCGCAGTTCGTGTAGTGTAGGTACTTAGCAATTAATTAGCATAAATTCTCAATCAATCATAAAACTCTTACAGTCGCTGTGATGTTCATAATATCTTTTCAATGATAAGTTGTGTTTAATTAAAGATTTTCTTGATACAACAAACATTGTATAGAGCTTAAGACGAGTAAATAAATATATATTTTTTTAAAAGAAATCTTTACCTTTTAGATTAAAATCCCATGATGAAGAAAATCTGCATCTACATAGCATAATCCATGCGTAAGTTTCTTCTCGGTTCTCTAGCTCAAACACTTTGTATCTTTCCTTTTTTTGTATCTTGTTTTCTTTGCCTTAATTAATTCTCAATCAATGTGATCCACAAAGGAAAAAGAAGCGAAAATACGACGAAAATAATAAAACAAAAAACCAAAATTTTAACTTCAATTTGAACACACAAAAGTTTTCATTTAGGAAAAAAATAAAATATTTTCTTCAAAATTCCACTTGTGCAACTCTTTCACCACACTAAATCTAAATAAACAGTCCGAAAATAGGTATAGTTCATATAAACACACAATCATACAATTCTAGTCTAAATCTAATCCGCATCAGACGGGCGACACTAAAACGCGGTCTCCTCACGAACGGATTCATCAATACTGCTAACGTTGAACGCAAAACGACCAAGCGACCAAACGTGACGAAGAGAGTATCCAAAGTCAGGTGTCGTCCAGAAGTGTGTCTGTGATGTTAGGAGAGGGTGACGGGTGTTGGGAGTGTTGCATCAGTATAAAATTATACGATCAAACTCGTCGTCGGTTGGAACACACCGACTTCGACTCAATTTGTTGGATGTTACGTTACATTTGTGTTGCATGTTACTTTGTAATGTTACAGTGCGTGCTTGTTTCAAACAGAGAAGATGACAATCGACCAATGTGTTGTGTGTATATTGGACAATCAACTTATATACAAAATATGTATCGCATTGTGCAGAGACGAGCTTATTCATTATACACACCAGAACACTCGGCAGACGGAAAAAACAACGATTGGTGGGGCGTTGTGTTACACTGGTACTCGTTGTCATTCGTGATGAGAGAGCGAGAGAAAATCACATGGAATTTTCATATGACATCAAATAATTCTCTCCGAATAAAGAATTGTGTGTGATTTTTCGGTGAGTTTTTTTTGTCTTCTTTCATGGCACTTTTGCACTGTTGTTAGTATAATGGTTCTCGGTTAGGTATGGGATTATATTGAGCGTTTTCGATGTTATATAGAAATATATTAAACAGAAGGAGAGAATGAGAAAATTGGTTTTGTGGGACGTCCGCGTCGACAATTTTTGGAGACATGCGACCTGTGACTCCTCTTATACGAATGCGATGCACAGATGGAAGAAATGGTGTACGTAAATGAGATGGAATGCCGTAAAATGTCCCCACTATTTTGCGTAAGAGTGAGACCGAGTGCGACATGCGACAAATCAAATGTCAGCTATTTATAGTTTTATGCGGTATAGTTTCCATATACAAACGTACACTTTGGGCACTATGTAGTATATTATGTAGTATCATATCATATCAGGTATATAATAGAAAAAGAAAAATTGTTTTCAGAATACATTGCACGTTGAAGGTGTATATTATATTTCATCAATGGGTATGGTGGAGTGCGGCATATACATATACATATTTACGTAGATAGATAATAGTGTTATTATAATGTCACTTTAATGCATAATTAATGGTTCTGTGTGGGAATTATTCCATAAAATCACTTATGCATTGTCTATGTACATATATACGCGATGGAGGAACTACTGCCTGGTATTCTAACTATAATTGACCGGCTATAATGGTTATTTATTACTTGTATCATGTTTGCTTGGTGTCCTTTAAATGTCATCGATTTTTTAATTTACTCATTGGTTGTATATGTTTTACTTGCGGTAATTGCGGTTAGTCGTTTAAAAATTCAATGAGAACAGTCACTAGTCCGTTTCGGAGGCGATGATGTTTAGTTCTTGAATTGTACACAGTTTTTGGCATGAATAAATGAAATCAGAACTGTTGTTAAATTGTCGTTGTTGCTAAGTTTCAAGCTCGGTAATTTGTACATCTACAAAATGTTCCGAACAAATATCGCTCATAAATGTACGCTGTGTAACTGCACATTTATCGTGAGTCTGACATTAGATTAGATTAGATTAGATTAGATGGGAGGGTGTAAGCCCAGCACCTAAGCCTCAGATGGGCCTGTTGTGCTATTGTACAAGTCTCTTGATCATATGGACTGTGATTTTACATCATATCTCTCCCGACTTAGATTGTTCACAAATCGACCGTGTGTTAACGTCCCATACGTTGTGAATTCTCCAAGCCGTGGGTGGTATGCGAATACCACAACCATCACTAATTGACCTGTACATTTTCCCAAAGATGGCGCTATCAACATTGTCATGTTGTAGCTCTTTCTACTATTGACGTTATGTCGATATGGTTTCTTTTATGGAGAAAGCGAATGTTGGGTTTTTTGATATTTCCGACTTTGTTACGGTTACGGCTATTAGTTTTAGGTAATAGCAAGTGTCTAATCACCATAGGCCATGAGTTGCCTCTTCGTATAAATCGCCATGCCACCATGTGACTGAACTCGTTCTGGCGTTGCAGGTTGTAGCGTTTGAATGATTCGTATTTCGTCATATCCCTTGACATCCATACAACGTATCAATCAAAAGATCTGTTAAACCTCGCGGTCATTTTGGAGTACAAGATAGTTTCTGTATCTTGGGATTGTACCACAGCAAATTTGTAAAAATTTGCTATGTGGTTTTGGGGTGTCAAATGAGAACCCGAGGCGTTTGTACCTTACCTGCACTAAAATTGACTGCCAGATGCCATACGGCAATGTGTCATTTTCGTACATTAATCGAGCACGTAATTTAGCATTAGCTGAGTCTGACATTAAACAAATGACGAGTTTGATAGGAGCTGGAGATCTGGCAGACATTCAAATCTATTACTTCCTTTGCTTAAAGGATTTAATAGAAAATACAAATTCTTTTACTTCATTTGATTTAACATTTATTTTGTTCCATCCAAATTATATATAGATAATTCGCTTCTGAAAGGTCGTGAATGTTCATACCGCCTTAGTATCGGAATTCTCCACTACTTTGCCTAGAGTCTGTAATCATAATAACGTTTTCCCGAATTTTCATAAATTTTTGCGAGTTTTTAATAAATTGAGAAAATTTGCAAAAATTCGCTAAAACATTTTCACGATTACAAACTCTGATTTTGACTGACCTTCCCTACTTGTACATGATTTTGAAATATACGAAAATATTGGTATTTACTTCGAATGTTTCGATAGAGTCCACATATCTTCTGAACAAGCCGGACACGTTTTTCAACTAATTTTTTTATGAGAAAATCGATACAGTGGAATGTTAGAAAAACTTTTTCTTTAAAGTCAAAATTTCATTATCGAAAAACCATCAATTATTGCTCGCTGAGCATCTTCCCACATTCAGTCAATTTACAGTTTCTCACTTCTTATAAGAATCCAAGTGCTAAATGGATTTACTTTTCGTTTTCTACGTAATATTTCGTACCTTTTACCTTCCATAATGCAATAGTTTGCAACAGAATGAAAACGAAAGAAAAGAAAAAAAAACGCTGACCCGCGTAATGTTTTCAATTTTTAAGAAACATCCTCTTGCGTACCAGTCAACGTTTAGAAATAATTTAAAATTTCGTCAAACAATACAAAAGATTTTTTTTTCTGCTCGCAATAATATGCTCAGCCTATAAAGCATATCGCTTATTATGTTTAACTTAGTTTACATTCCTTGCATCTAGACACTTCAACTGTAATACGCCAGCATTAAGCTAAAAGAAATAATTATTGCTTCGGTGGTGGCATATCAAAAACTGTTCATAAAACATTGCACACAATTGTGTATGCTGGTAATGTTTTTCTTTTCGCCGAGTTACGTTCCATCATAAAACAGTATTATGCAAATTTTCTCCTATATAACCACTAGAGGGAAAAACTGAAAAGAGAAATTTTCATTGAAATCATATTGCGTGATGTCTTATGCTCGTATGTCTTCCTTCAGTTAATTTAAACAATGATTTGTCTTTCTGCGTATCAACACAATTTAATTTAATTTTTTTTATGTATTTTCTTAATTAAAATTGAATTAATTGGAACGCGTTATCGTGTTAATTAACAATAATTTCATTGAGTCAATAAAAGACGCATTAGAGCTTGAAATATGTTTGTTGGTTTGATACATTCGATATACCGTGTATATAAACTCTACTTATTCGTTTCGCATGTTTGATTCATTATTTGATGAATTGAACCGATAGAATGTGATGAACGTTAAGTTCCATCAATTTCATTTAACCGTTTTATTAATTAAATTTAGAGACGTAACTTTGGCTTCACAGTGGTTCATCCCAAATATTTTATTTTTTTCAACTGTTAAATCTGTATAGATTAATCTAGCAATGTCTTTCGTCTTTTAGTAGTTATTCAACATACCACTACTGAAGTTGTTGTCTAACCTGCATATTTTGATGGTCTAGCAGTAATTTGATTTTTTTTTTAAATAAATTTAGATAAAATGAATCGTTAAGTCTTCTTCTTCTTCTTTTTCAGCCTGTTTCTATCCACTGCTGGATGTAGGCCTCTCCAACTTCTTTCCATTTCGTACGATCCATTGCCATTTGCTGCCAGTTTGTACCTGCAATATTCTTAATTCCGTTTGTCCATCTCTCTGGTGGTCTACCTATAGCTCGTCTTTTATATGGTCGCCAGTTCATGATCTTTTTGGTCCAACGTTCGTCTGTCCTTCTTGCAATATGTCCCGCCCAGCTCCATTTCAGAGATGCTATTCTTTCCATGACATCAACGACCCTGGTTTGTTGTCGAATCCATTGATTCGTCATTCTGTCTCTGAGTGTTATTCCAAGCATACTCCATTCCATGGCTCTTTGTGTCACTCTCAATTTATCTTCGGATGCTTTCGTTAAAGTTAACGTTTCCGCTCCATAAGTGAGCACTGGAAGGACACAAGTGTCGAAAACTTTGCGTTTCAGACTATTATTCATTTTGCTTTTGAAAATTAGTCTGAGTTTTCCGAACGCTGCCCATGCAAGACCAATCCTACGTCTTATTTCTGCAGTCTGGTTGTCGAGACCTAACTTCAGTTTATGTCCTAGATATACATAGCTGTCGACTCGTTCAATGACAGTGTCACCAATTTTGATTTCTCTATCGTCCCTGATGTTGGTCATGACTTTTGTTTTCGATAAGTTCATCTTGAGGCCAACTTTGATTGCCTCTTCACTTAACTGTCGTTAAGTATTGATTAGAAATCGCCATCAGACCGACATGCATATCAGTAACTCATAAGACCAAACGGCTTAAAACTTATATCGTCACATTATCCGACACTAAAATAATTTTCTTGACAACTTTAATTTTTGAGCGCTTCTAGGGCTATAACGAGGTTAGACGTCTCAGCTGTCACTAATTGACATTGAAGAAAATCTAAGTCAAAATGAAGGTTTTGGAGCAAGTAAGGGATGAAATTGAAAAATAATTTTTGTTGGCACGTCTAACGAGTCAAATGTTTGCATTTTCGGCATTTACACAGCGGAAGACCTGCCATTTGGCTCTAGTGACATTTTTACATCAATTTAGATTTTTTTAGAGTATATCTACCCTCGTTAGGACCGTCCATGCGTTCAATCTTTAAAAGAACCTTTGATATAAGCCACTGAGATATGAGACTACGTCAGTCAAATTTAGATATGAATTTGATTCAGCTGGTCCACTCATACAAACAAAACTGTCCATATGGCTTTCTACGGATTTACAGCTACCACGGGCGTGAGTGTAACTCTTTCACCCGTATAAAGATATACGATTAGTTTTGTTTGTATGAGCTGAAGTAAATTCAAGTCTAAATTTGATTGATCTCGACTGTGTGTACGAAGCATTTGCTTCCTTAAAAAGCATTTCTCAAGCGATAAGGATTTTGCTCTTTAATGCATTTGTTACCTTGAAGAATAAATTAAACCCACCACTGTATCAACTTGATTATCTCTCTCGCGAGAAAGTCTCTCTAAATAGAAGATGTAAAATCTACTCCAAAAATCGCCTTGGACAAGCAGTAGTCAATACTTTGAGCTGAGTCAAAGCAGGTGGAACCTGAAGTATGGCTTGACATTTTCTAAATATAGCTACACCTTACTCACGAGATATCTGTAATAAGAAAAACATTTCTAGACTTGAAACCTGAAACTCTGCCTTACAAAACAGTTATTATCCAATATAATTTCTGATGTACTTGAGTTGATATTTTTGTATTATTATTTGTGGATTACAGTGGTTTTTTCTTAGTTCGGAACACATTTGAGATTTTTAGAGTTTTAAAAGTCTTCCATGGTACTGGTCAATAATAAAGAAGTTTTGGCGCAAAATTTGAAAATTCAAATTTTTTGCCAAAATATCATATGCATGGAATCACTTAATTGACTGGATACGTCGATGACTTTCAAAACTCTGATACATCTGAAAATGTGTTTTCTAAAGGTGAACAGACTGTAGTTGAATTAAGTTTTTTTTTATAAATCACTTTATTATTCCTGTGCACTTTCGCTTGTAGACCTCACTTCTGTCGGCCTACAATCAGCGAAATTGCCTAAAATCAATCGTGCAAACAGGGCCTATTTTACGGAATTTAATTTCCAAAAATTTCACAAATTTCACAAAAATTCTTAAAATTTCCAAATTTTGTTTTCTGTTAGATCTCATTCCGAAGTTATCAGTTAAGCTAAAAGACATGAAAAACAGCTAAAAAGGCAGTAAAAACAACATTTACGATGCAATTTGTTGTGTTTTTAGATGAAATGACGAAAAGTGATGGAAAAATTTGAGAATTTTTGGAAATTCAATTTCCTTAAAATAGGCCCTGCGTGCAAATCAGGTACACAAATGACTATTGTTCTCGCATTATTCGTTCGTCAAGCGTGTCACCATCGGTGGATTTTTATTTTTTATTTTTACAAGTTGGCACAAATGCATTGGTACATTAACCCCTCTGAAAACCCGTGCTTCCACCTACGTGTAACAAACACAAACTTAGCGAGCTAATGTTAACCTTTCGATGATATTTTTATAGTATTTTTTTGTCGTATTCTAATTCAACAATGACGCATACAGAAGCACTTAAATCGATGAAAATATTTTCAAGAAATTAAATTAATTTTCATGAAAAAGATCGAATTTTCAAAAAATGTGAAGTATACAGAAAAGATCATTGGAGGACACTGGAACAACAGGAGTCAGTGATTTTAATTAAAAATCCTAAAGGAAATTCGACGCACCCTGTAGTATAGAGTTAATCTTTAGTATGAGTATGAGTATGAGTCATGAACCGACTTAAATTTATTTATTTATTTATTTATAAATTTAATTACCGAATATCACTTAATTCTTAATGCACTCGTCATCAATTAAAAAGCGACGATCGAAGTAAAAGAAACAATAAAATCAAAACGACTGTGAAATTACATTTCAGTCCACTTTCAAAGCAATAAATAATCCTTTTATTTGAATGTCTATGTCCATTCTTATCCGAAAATTATCCTTTGTCATTTTATTTTTAGAGCAATTTGAAAAGGTAAATCCATTTTAAGGTAATTTCACATACAAAGGATAATAAATAATGTTTTTCTTCCCAGCTTCATGAAATGAACAAATTATACATTTTGTGTACAAGCGCCGTGCGCTTCATATAACTCATAATATAATGTTTTGGACAGGACAGCAGTATAAAACAAAATTTTATATCCAACAAAAAAAGCATTTGATTTTTAGTAAAAATAAAAAAAAATGAACAAAACCTCACAAAAGGCAAAACAAAAATTAGTCCAGTAATTTGGAATCACCAGATTGAGCAGTTTGAATAGTTTATGAGGTATTGAGAGTTTACCTGTTTTATGTGCTTTAAAGTAATCTTCATCCACATCGGAGAGAGACAAAAAAAAACCAAAATTATAAATATACAAACCCCCCGGTGACAGTAACAAAGGGAAATCACCCGCAATCCAATTGTATCGAGAATGACTGTGTTTGTCCCTTTGTCGGAATCGAATATTGTACATAAATTCGGTCATGTTTTTAATACATTTTTTTTGTGTGTTACAACGTATCAGTGCTCTTTGGCCACCCATTGTGTCAATGCAACATGTGTACAACGATTTTCCTTGTTGAAAAGTAATTTTTATGGTGCCATACAACAGGTTCTTTAACAATTTTTTTTTTCTAAATATCTTCTAATTCGATTATTTGGCGATGTAATTTAATGTGTCCATTTTCACACGGTCTAGATATATATGGGCTGGCAAGGATATGCTAATATTTTATACATTGTTGTGCAATTAGAGTATATGAAGTTTTCAGAATAGAAACCTTATAATAAAAGTGTGCTGGAACTGGAATTGATTACAGTGATATTCAAGGAGACGAAAAAATTGATTTTGTATACACCTCTGTGCTCAATGCATATAATATATTAAAAAGAAATACCACAACAGGTTAGATGTAAATACTCTCCAAATGACGTCACTGATTAATAATATATTATGCGAGAATGTGCACTTGGGAATTTGTATTATGCATTCGTTTGTAACATAAAATTATATATTTTTCTTGCACAGGTGGAATGATACATATTTCATACTCCTGGTCGTTAATCAGAGCACTCGGTAAATTTTGTTAAAAATAATTTACTGTTTCAGTTTGCCCGCAATTCTATAGAGAAAAGTGTGTAAGTAAAAAATAAAAAAAAATTTCATTCAGGGACGGCAAGGATGAAGAAAAATGCAAAATAAATTCATTTGTGACGGTGTGTACACTTTGATAAGTGTACGTAACAGCATACCCGAAGATGTAATTTTGATTGGTACAGTCCAATGAAACTGTTTTGAAATCAAGTAATTTACTTAGATCATTCTTGGTCTGTCACTGCCCTATGCGAAAGTTGACCGTTACATAGCAGTTGAAATGGTTCATTTTACTTGAATTCCTTTGTTCTTTGTAATATTCCACTTCGCACGAGATACATTGGTTGGAGCTACATTCGGAAAAGTGACTATTTTGGTTTTTGATTAGTTCTCACTAGCTATGAAAGCATTGAGGAATTTAACAAAAAAAAATGTTTTTTTTTCTCGAGGGTGTAATGACGTACGTTACTAAAAAAGGTCGCTAGAAAATTCGTCCGATTTCGGTAGGTCCATTTACAAATGAATCTCGCAGTTAATAACCTCGAAAAACCTTGATCAAAATTTTCTCAAGAAAATTTTGTGATTTGAATTTTTCTTCACATTGGCACCATTATGGCATAAAGTATACATGTTGCTTCTACCTAGATAGAGCACTTAGTTGTCTAGGTCTGGACGAAGAGTTTTATGTTTTATACATGACGTGTAGTAGGGCCTATTATTTCGGTAAGTTTATTTACCGAAATTTATAGAAATTTAACGAAATTTACAGAAAGCGTACGAAATTTACAGAAATTTAACGAAATTTACAGAAATTTAACGAAGTTTAACGAAATTTACAGAATTTTAACGAAATTTGACGAAATTTAATGAAATTTACAGAAATTTACAGTTTAACGAAATTTAACGAAATTTAATGAAGTTTAACAGAATTTACCAAAACTTACCAAATCGAAACAATTCGGAAAATTTCGGTAAATTTCTCAGAAAATTCAGTAAATAAATTTACCAATAACGACATTTGTTACTAAAACTTCGTAGAGAGCTTCAAGAAACCGGCTATAGTCTGTTAATTAATCAGCCTAATCTACTGAGAGTTGTTTTCGACTCGATTATACAAAGTCTACACTTGTCGAAAAGACAGTTACTGAAGCATTTTGTTCAAAAAACTCTTTAGTTTGATTTTATCACAAAACTGTTACCTCATGTAATGAACTACTTTCGCAGCATCCAATGTAATTTACAATATAACGAGGTGTAGCAACAGCTTAAAAAAGGCTACAAACCCTATCCTGCCAATACAAGACCAACATAATCATTATCTTCAATCAATTTTAAATTCAATTTGAGCGAAAAAGAAAAATTTGTAACAAGACTAATAAACTTCGTCGAATAAGCAATTTCAACTGCTAAATAATAAAAAATATTTTTTAAGAAAAATAAAACAAAATAGCAACATTCAAAGCCAATTACACGCTATATGCCAATATAGCCTCATAATCGGCTCGTGCCCTAGCATTTGATTGTTGTTATTATGCTATACACAGATTGTATGGTTGGAGTTTCTCGTCTCAATTATTATTAAGAAGTAACTTCCATAATCATCGACGTATAGCTTTTTATTTTTATTTTTAATTCAAATTAATTTTATTATTCATCGTAAAATATTATCATGATAATCGTTTATAAGTTTTTGATATTTTTTGTTGCTATTTTTTTTGTTGTATCTTCTTGTTGTACTGACGGCACTGTCACACGCAAACTCGCTCAACCATCAAAATGTAAATTTTGTCCTCTTCATGATATGAGAAATTGACTTTGCGGCGCGGCTATTGTATGATAATGTTTTTAATTAGAGACGTAAGTATTTGTTCAATGCATGTGAAATGTAATTCTGTGCGATAATTGAATGGAGAAGAAAAAAATGTTTTGATGAGGACAGAGTTTCACGTTCGACGAACGGGTCTGATCAGTTGAATACCCGCACGAAACTTTATTCGCATCAACGTCAAGGTGCACGTTTGGGTTTCGTTAAGTTCAAGCTTTATGGAATTACGTTACGTAGCGCGCTGTGATAGATAGATAGGTATAAAATAGTACATTACTGTCTGGTTGGGATTTTTTTGGGGCGTGTGGGAAGATTGTAATTTGAGCCGAAGACGAAACACGTCAAAACGATTTCCCAGCAAGACTGTACCGTGTTTTGTTTGCTTGCGGTCAGAAAATGCGAAGAACTTGTTTTGAGAAAGACGGTAATGAGTCGTTTTCTGGCCGTAAGCTAACAAAAATGTTGTCTTGCGGCCAGAAAATGTGTCATTACTGTCTTGCTAAAAACCGGTTTTTCACATTTTCTGGTCATAAGACAACCAAGTACGGTACTGCCTTGTTGGGAAATTCTTTGTTTAGTCGTGGGGATGCATTCCTCGCCTTCTGCTTGAAATAAAACCTTTCCACACCCCTCCACAAAAAATGTTCCAGCTATACAGTAATGTACTATCAATCAAAATGTTCATTGCATCGGAAAATCTTGTCATTGAATTGAAAATGTTGATAAACTTCACACAGAACAAAACTACAAACACAAAAGCAAACAAGAAAACCTTCCTCACATTCGCGCAATCTACGCGAAACTGTCTGAATATTTTCAGCAAAACAAAAAACCAAAGATTCCAGACGTATAGCGTGCAATAAGATTAATCGACATCCAACCTACTCGAAAGTGACAGTTGATTCCCATGATGGCAAAGATCCATTTTAACAAAATATGAATTATAAATTCACGACGAAAAAGAATCGAATTTTATTGTAAGATTTATCAAGATTGTGATAAAGTCTTTTGATGGTTCGGTTCCATAATGGCTGTTATTGACGAATGGAGTTGTTTTTGGGGAAGGAAAACATTATTGTGCACTACAAGCATAACTCTATTGAATCATAATGATTATTGAATCATAACATTCGCTACATTCGAGATTAACGAAATATGAGGGGTGTATTGTTATTGCATATAAAGTAAGAATTGACCGATGAATATCCATCACAATACTGTCAAACTGTTCAATGGATAAAAAACTGTACAGTCTTTAAAACCTGGGCTGTTCACAATATTTCATAATAATAAGCAGTGACATTTCGTCCTATTTATTGTTGGAATATCAGCTAAAGAAGTTAGGCGCCAGATATATTTAATACCGTACTCAATACACAAGTAAATTCAGGACACACAATGAAATGCTGAACTTTCATAAAATTCATATTTTGTGCTGGGATGAACAAAAATTATTAAGACGAATCTTTTGTTATTTACAGGTTATACCAGATCTATATTCCCTTTCTTATTATTATTTTGTATAACATCGATTTATGAACTATGAACAGGCAATAATTTTTTTCGTTTCTTTTTTTTCTGAAAATCATTCAACCGAATAATCTCATTTAAAATGAAAACAATATCCTTGTACGTCCTGGATTTTCGTAAGAGATTTCGTTTTATTTCGTCTTTGATTGGAAATTCATAATCTCATGCAGTGAATTTGATAAGATGTAGATATAGATCTGATGGACCTGTAAACATGTTTGGTTTGCTTTTATAAAGAAAATTACCGAAGAACTGTAAAGTTACTTCAACTTTGTTTAAAGAAGTATTTTTCGGGAAAACAATGAGCTGTCGCAATTCAGTGATTTGAGCTGAAATTGAGCGAAAATTTCTGGACCTACAGGCGTGATTTAAAAATCCAAAAGCATATCGGACTCAATTCACAATATAACATCTCTTGGCATTATAATCAATATCATCATCTTACCGTCTCACAATCTAATTCCGATTAAAAAAATTATTTTACTGTTCGTTACTTTACTCTTTTTTTTTAATTTGACGATGGTATCCGCACTAACATCTCAATTGAAATTCAACAAACGATTTCGTGAACAGCCAGAAAACTATACACAGTCTCGCATGATTGTTAAATGAAACTTTCCATTGTTAAATTGTTTCTTATTTTCCTTCGAATCGAATGACACCATCTAACCATCAACCGTATTTTATTTATTCACCTTAACGGGTCGTACTAACAGCAATATAGTCAATATATAGCTATAAGTATACGTATACATTTTACCTCTAATAATTTTGTGTTATTTTTGTTTAATTCAACTTGCGTGACATATCATGCCTAACCTTATGCAATGGCTGTCAATGGTGAGGCGAGCTGACATTTTCTTTTCGAATTATACGATAATTTTGTTTTAATTTAATTTTGTGTCAACAATTAAATGTGTTCTTGTCAATCAATTGTAATGACATCGACTGTAGGTTTTTTTTTCGGTTCCGTTGTTGTTACGGTTGTGTGTTAGTAGACAATCGTATAATTTTTTAACGATTGTCAACATTTTATGCGATAGTATAGCATCAAATTACGACTCTTAACAATACAAAGCCAAGTCAACAACCAGCCGGTGAAATGAAATTTTGACACAAAATGTATGGGTCATCTGTCAAAATTTTCAGCTCATGTGAAAATATGTATGAGAACTTCTTTTCATCGACTGGTATACTTGACTTAAAGTTAAATTTTATGTTTTCACATACCCATTCTCTTCAAGCTCTGCTTCAGTCATAGAAGAAAATTTTCGTGTTCATCGTACCTAAATGAAAATAGAAAAATTCTTTAGAAAATCATAATCTTATTTGAGTGTGTTAGTGCATACGAAGCTTATGTGTCTTACAAATGTGTAATATGAGGTAACTGAATTAGTAAGGAAAGTTGGAAAATACAGTTTTGTCTTGTGAAATTTGTTAATCCGAGACGAGGTCGAAGTTAATAATCACCCACACGAATTAACGGCCAATTTTTAAGAGTTTGATTCCTAAAAATTGCGTAAAATCCTACAAATTCTTTTTAAAAAAATCCTTAAAATTCTTAATAATTTAGGAATTTTAGGTAATTTCGTAAAATTTTATCTTATTTTATTTATTTATTTTATTTTCCTAAAAATAGGTCCTGACTAATTAGAAAACAGAAGAAAAGCTTTAAAACCCAAGGACTGTAAACTATATTCTTAAGAAATTGCGAAGTTGTAGTAGTTCAACCTGCAAAATATTTCTTCTCTAATTTATCACTGAATCAGATCAGAGTTTTCCACAGCTGTGCAGACACGCAAATAGTTGTGCCATTTCTTTGACACTTACCAAGTTCATGGGCATGTTACTTTAATGTGACGCATGTTTTCATGTGACAGCACGGCAGAGTAAAATAAACTAGGCAGGAGCGGTTCATTTTCGAAACGTCAAATAATGGACCTAATACACTGGATGAAGATGAACTCAAATGAACACTGACATAAATTGAAAAATTTTATTCGCAAAAAATATAGGGCTTCTAGATTATTCAGGTCCCTTGTCAAACGTCCACTACTGCCTGGTTAACTTTACTCTGTCGTGGTAACAGCGAAAGAAATAAAACCTTCAGCATTGTATACGAATTAACATCGCATGCATTCCACACCACATTGCATGTCACGTCGTCGATACACCTGGATAATTTTTGCGTTAAATAAAAAAACTCAAGTTGTCTAAAGGTCTATTTCTGCGTTCAATGAAAAGTTTGCTTAAAGGTTGGATCCAATAAAATGAATTGAAACGCTTAAATGTTACAACTCAAAATGTTTTCTACTTTCTAGTGCAATTCATTTAGGAAAATGTTGTCTTTCCCAAGTGCTTTCACAAAATACTTAAATTAGAAATTCAATCGAATTGAATTTGATTCATAAGTATCTGACACTGAGAATGCTTAACAATGTTATGCATCACCCTTTCCAAGTCATCAATTTAAGATTCATTCACTCTCCAACGAATTTGTGTCTACAGACAAAAATGTGACGATGAAACTATTTCCATTTTCATTTCGGTTCGTTTCAAGGGTCCACTCCATTCAGCATAATGTGTCGTATCATTTTCAATTTGAAACTCGGGTCTGTCTTATGAATAATTTGAAATGGTAGGTAGGCTAGGTATACAACGTATTGTGTACTCGGTAACACCGTATCATCGTTTGTACACACAGCCATAATCTCAGTGTATTGCATCCAAACACTTTAAACTTATTAAATTTAATAATTAATTTTTCTCGGCCACATTTGAGATGTGGTAGACATGCATCAAGGGACACAAATGTTTCGAATGTATATGAAGAATGATATGGGTCAAGTTTGTGTTTATTTTAAATATTTAATCGTCTACATGAACTACCGTTTGCATTCTCATGTAAAAGCATCCTCTTTATCATTGAATTGGTGTTATGAATGAGTAATGCATTACTCATGAGTGGCATTATTATAATCAGTAGACAATGGATCTTGACTTGATTTAGACGACAATATAAGGTGAAGAACAAATACAAAGTATGTGATGGGATGGGGCTCTACATCAGCCATACATATTCTCATCAGATTGTAATTTCACTGTTTCATAAGCCAGAGAATGAGTCACACCTTTAAATATATTCTTTTCTTCGTGGCAAGTGGTTTGCACAACGTATGTGCACTGGACATATGAAAGTTTTTTGAAACCTTCAAAAGCATGAAATGCCCATGCGACTTGAGTTTTTCATTCTTCTATAGATACGAGGTGCAAAATTTGTTGAAAGCTCAACCAACGGATCGCTAAGCCATCGTTATACATGGTTACCTAGAATGCTAAGTATTCATCACAGACAATGAATCCGTGCCGTTAGACAGACACCATGTCGAACAAATAAGAAAGATATACCAGCTTTCTGGTAGCTTTACCAACTTAGCAAGTTTGGTGATGAGTTGTAATTTCATTTCAACTACGATTCGCTAGACTTGTTCGTGAGCAAATTGTACCACTGTCGCCTTGGACTGATGAGAAATGGTATTTTCGAACTGCACATTAATGCAAAACGTATTAAATTTTCTCTAAGATCGAAACAGTGGTCGAATGTATTGCTCATTTCTTCGAGGAAAACAAGCAACAGTCGAGCACAGTCTACGCTTAGACAAATTCTTGTCCATAAATTACATGCATTTCGACCGAAGACAAAAGACACACAGAAGAGTAAGAAATTAATTTAAGGTAGTAATTGCATGAAATCAGCGTTCATTGTCTTTACTCATTAACACAGATTCACAAAGTGATTTACAATATTTTCAATGTCGGGACGCTTAAATACCCGATGTTTGCTCGCTAAAATTATTCTTGTTAAATGTTATTGATCACTTCAATTATGGAAATGATCTTGAACAAAAGACCACCATTGTTTCATTTTAGAGTCCGAGCAGAGTTTCAAGAAAAACAACAAACAGAGAAGAGAGAAAAAAATCTTTTAAACAAAATTCTCGTGTGCTGTTAATTAGAATGCCATAATTGCCTCGTTTAAACATGATTTGTTTTAATATATTTCTGAACTATTATCTACCATTTCATATGTATACTTAAAACAAACAAAAATGTTTTACAAAGAGCAATAAAATAAAATTTGTGGAAAGAAGTCTAGAAAGAAACAATTTCTATATTTTGTTCAACATAACTTAAAGTCAATGCTAATCATTTTCAATCATTCATATAAATAAAATTTAAAGTATACAGCAGAACTGTACGTACACACAGCCAAGTTTTTTTTTTTAAATTGGAAATATTCACATAAAACACCTTCATGTTCCATAACTGCTTTTTAGATATAAAATAACATTTTTGTGATACACATTTAAGACAGTTCAAAAGGAAATTGTTTTTAATTACTTTTTGTATATAATTCCCAGTTGAAGATTGGCGATACAACAAAGAATAATACAAAGGCGATAATATGCTGTAATACGACGGGAATGAAATAGTATATAGCATAAAATTGCGTGCATTCAAAGAGATCCTATTAAATTTGAAAACGTATTATCTCACTGACCATTCGGTTGAAATATTATTGGGTATTAAAACGGCACCAATAACATTACACGATTTTTATACTAGATGGACGTTGTTTTTACAAATTTTATTATTAAATGGAACCAGAAAATAACAATCGAAATGGTGTAACAATCACATTGGTGGAGTTTGCCTTTGACAAAAAAGACAGAATAGTATTTTGCATGCAGCACCGAGCGAAAGTGAGTCATTACACGCACGGCACTAGCATTTGTGAGTTTCGATAAAATACCTTACGTAGTTGTTTGAAAATTGTTGGTTTGCCGTTGGTTTGCCTAGTGGGATTATAGCGCTTGCCTTCGGCGCAGGCTACAAACATCCCACTCAGAAAAATTGAAACAGGTACTTAATGTACTAATTCCCAAATGTAAACTGTAAAAATTGGAGAAATTACAGTCTCTAATGAACCGTTCTTTTCATCGAGTTTCATTCACTTTCGAAGGCATTAACAAGTAAAATGAGTTACAAAAGTCGAGATAAAAGTGTGTTTCGTGCGTTTATTGACCTCGGCATCGCCTCGAATCAACAAAATTCACACGAAAACTCGACTGCTCACTTTTTTATCTCTTGTTATGTAAAAAAAAATATTTTTTTTGTCTGCAGAAGGACACAAATTCGTGCGTACTTCATGAATGACCCCCTATCAGAATCGAAATCTTATATCTGTCTCAATTCAATTCAGTTCAGTAGCATCATAGTAAAAAGCTCAAATACGTAGCTTAAACAATATTATGAACTTTTTTTGCTCGCATAACCGTTGTTCCGGTTGTGTTCTTTATAATTCTTTCAAGTTTTGATTTGAAAAACTTTTAATTGATTTTCTCTGGCTGTAGTTGGCAATTCAGTTTAGAGCTCTACTGCTCTACAGAGTTTTCCTTTGAATATTTTCACGGAAATGCTATTTACTGAGACGTCAACAGCACCAAGCAAATGATTAGCTTCAATCTTCAAATAATATTTATTGAATGCAAAGAGAAAATTTAAATTAATCGACTATCGACATGGCTTGGAGGAGATATGCAGTTTGCTTTTGCCTTTACATAAAAATAAAAAATCGATCGAAAACTTCGTGGTATGATGAAGAATCAGATGGTTTTAAATTTAATATTCAATCAATCTCCAGGAATTAGTTAACATTCGTTAAGTTTATGCCTTCGCATAAATTCTGTGCGGTATTCTTCAAATCTGAGATACAACAATTTCGGATGCCATCAGCCGGTGATGATTCCCTACATTAGAACAGACATCTACTCTGTACTATAACTATAACTAAAATACTGCTACTGCCGAATGAATACAATAAAGTACATCCAGTCTTTGCATGGTCCTTTGCATAATCAATTTTAACATTTAATTCGTAAAGTACTAGATTTTACGTTCGACAGATCTTTGCGATATTACAAAAACATTGAAAAGCATGCATACTGTATCGAAACATAATAACCAGCTGGCATTGGAAGTATGAATTACAAATTCTCAAAGAGTGAATTTAATATACCTTACAAATACCACAAATATTATAAAATTGTTACCAGCACTACAAGTTCGTGACTTCTGTTTATGAAAATTATACCACACCACTGATCAGCAATTTAACATCTTTTAAAGAAAATTTTCTATATTTACAAAGTCTTATGTGAATATAAGAAGCCACACATTGTGATTGTGCATTAAAACTATTTTATATATTTATAATAATAGTCACGTAGGTGAAATTGTTCAGATTATATAAATAAAATTCGCCATCTTGATATTAAAAGTAATTAATTTTATGTTAATTCTATTTTTCTCCGACCCATTCAATGGAAATGTGTGTTCTGGTGTGGAAATTTTATGACATTTTTTTGTTGTTGTTGTTGTTGAAAATTGTCTTTATTGATACTGAATGTGATACACACAGTGGAACACACATTTCACGCACATATTTTATGCCGATCTAATTTAAAAATTAAATCGAAAAAGTATTTTGATGAAATGTTAAAGACCACGGTTTGAAAAGGTCTATCCAATACAAAAAACATTTTCTTCTACGACTCTTATTTTTCCTTTACTAGGGAGCGAAAAAGGATTTTCCGTTCCTAGGGGAAAGTCTTTTCCTCCTTCGTAAAGGAAAACGTTATACTCGGGAAATAATTTGATATTTCGTATCACGATGAGTAAAAGTACCTTGGGCTTTCCCTTGTATAGTAATATACTATTTAGCAAATGAGGGTTTTGGTTCTCCTTGAACTATTTAGCCTTAGAACTGCCAGGGCCGTAGTTGGAAGATAGTGATTTCAGGGTACCGATTCATTTGTACAGTTATGATCTTATGCATAAAAAGACAAAATGTGAAATGAAAAGAGGGTGCCGCTTGGAAGTTAAGAAAGTTGGAAGAAGTTTTTCATTTATAAATCTGTAAAACTTGTAATATAAATATAAAATTTCGATGAAAAAAAAAGTTGTCAATGAAAAACACCGTCTCAACTGTAATACCGTCTTTCAATTTTTTTAACAGTTGTTTAGATGTATTTCCTTGATAACTTTCTTGACTTCTAAGAGTCCCCGTACTTTTTTTTTCAGAAAATGGTTTTTTAGGCATAACTGTACAGATTAATCTCTACCCAGGAATCAATATCTTCTACCTACGGCCCTGATGAAGAGTCCTAACGAGGCGACAAGATGTTGGAGACAAATCTCGAATTCGAAAGTAAAATTTTCGTTGGAAGGTCTGAATTTCTTGATAGATCGAATATTTAAAAATTTGAGTTGTTAGGCAAAGCAGACCTAACGCTTAATTTACTCTCAGTGATCTTTAAGCGATACTTCGACAATGGAACTTTTTAAACGATGTAAAGCCTAATTTTGGGAAATCTGGGATTTTCCAAAATTTGAATAAAATTACCAAAATCTGCTAGAAAATTT
The DNA here is from genome assembly GCF_014529535.1 of Bradysia coprophila. Taxonomy (NCBI): domain Eukaryota; kingdom Metazoa; phylum Arthropoda; class Insecta; order Diptera; family Sciaridae; genus Bradysia; species Bradysia coprophila. The sequence continues at coordinate 312,379 of NW_023503501.1, read as the reverse complement.
TGGAAAGCATTGGAAACACAGACAGCAAACGTAGCGAGAAAACTATTTTATCGACAGTATGTCATACTAAATTAATTAAATAATTACATTGCAAGGGGACGTTCATAAATAACGTACCGCAAATGAGGAAACGGAAAGTCCAAGGCTTGTATCCATAATTCTTTCATTTTAAATGTCACACATTTTGCGGGACATGAAGGAGAGGATCTTGAAAATGGAACTTTTTACGCTACGTAATTTATGAACGGCCCCTAAAGTAGACTGATCAATTAAAGCAAAATAATTCTTATCCCCTCGAATATCACGTCATCAATTTAATTAATATTTCCTATTAAATGAAGAAAATGTTTTAATTTCCACTGGCAGCAAGGAAACAAATATGTGTAGAGTACTGATACCGATACTCATCCCTACGAAATTCCATCCGTTTTAGTCTATTTAATAAATAGTATTTATGTTGATGATATAACTGTGAAACGAAATTGAATACAACAACGTCGAACATGGAAGGTCACCTTAGATTTAATTAAAATGTGTAAGACTTGCACTGCAATTACTAAGAAAACTATGGCAAAAATGTCTGTTTCATTTGTAGGAAAATATCAAGGTTTCGACTTGCATAAAATGTTGATATTTTGCATTTAAATATCATCATCTCATCTCGTCTCATACATTCATAACGACTAAAAGGGATATTTAAATAACTTTTTTTTTGTTCGTTGCGAAACTCAGCCACGAAAATCATATGAAAAAGGGCAAGCACAAGCTTGATTACTTATGCAGATAGACATTTTTAATTAAAAACGGATCCATAGCGAATTCAAAACAATATATGAGGCAAACGGTTCATTATTATTTTCATATTTTGTTCGCCTTTTTTTACAATAATACACTGTGCATTAAAGTGTGTGTGAGTTTGTGTCTGCGGCAATATGAAATATGTATTTTAGACCGAATTTTTGAATTTTCGGTTCTTTTCATATCCTCTTTATGGGTAACCCATTTCCACTGGGTGAAGCGCAGAGAGCGTAATTAAAAAAACAGAATGCGCGGAGATACATTTAAATCGCGCGCTTCAGGTCATTGTGTGTAACATATTATGTAGCGATAGATATGTGTGCCAAATATTTTTCTCAGAAAACTCATTTCAATTATAATTCTAGTAAAAAAAAAACAAGTTTCGTCTACCGTAACATACCTCAAAAATTTATTCGGTTCACCCTTTCGACAAAGGAAAAATTTTGTCAACGGTTTCAGTAAGGAACACCAAATGTATTTGATCAAAACCATGTCATAAAATTATGACACATTTTAATAATTTTTCTACGAATTCTAATTGTATACAATATACACCGTCTTCGTCAAAGCAAATGTCTTCAATCAACCGAGAGAAGAAAAAAAAAAGACGAAAAAATTAGACGAACAACGACAAAAACATCAACCGATTTTTTTTACTTCTCTCGGTCTCTCTATCGTTTTGTTTTAACTTTGTTCCACATAAACGCTTGCGTGTACAAGCGATGACAAATCCTTGTCAACCTCGGATTTCTTTAAAACATCAACGTGTGCCCACCCAAATAATACCATGCATTACACAAACGTTTGACATGACGGAAATTTTTTTTTATCTTTCTAAATTCTCAAAAAATAAACAATTATTTTAACTCGATCGTCGCTCTGTGTGTACGGTGTACACGGTGTACACATTGTCGATCTAAAAATACTATCGCCGTGTATTGAAACCAATTAATGGTTTTGTTGTCATTTGAAAATGAAATGAGAAGAGAAGAAAAAAAAATGGATAAAAATATAATGTTAAACTGTCAGTCAAATAATTTGTCACCTCTTAATTGCTTTTTACACAATGTGCGTCGAAGCCTGGGCGACTGAATATATTTAATGTAAACTATAAATATTTACATATTGATGATTCCAATTAAATAAGCGTCAATGGTCTTTCTCTCTCGTACTCTTTGGTTTTCTCCGCACGAAGTTATGCGTCACCGAGCCCTTAGGCTGCCTACGTCTGCGCTACAATGAATAAAAAACTTAGAGCAACAGAGATGCACGATTTTATGAGAGAAACACTTACGTTTACTCTCTTAACATCTTGCATCTCTTTCGCACTAAGTTTTTTATTCGTTGTAGCGTAGACCTGTAGCTTTCAAAGTTCCACAAAAATGCCGAAGCTTGATTTCCACTTATCAAAAAACTACTTATTGTGAGAGACAAAATTTAATCACTTTGTTTACTTGACAGCTCGTTCTCTCATGGCTCTCACACGAAGTACTTTTTGTGTAGTGGAAACCATACTTAACTTGTAAAAATCATAAAGGTTATCTAGTGGTATCTTGCTTCAAAAAATCGAATAAAAGGTACCGACAAATTGGTACTCATCGAGGTCCTCATTCCGACTCTTTATTTGTTCCGAATTTTTAAATGCTCAAGGACATACCATTGGTATTCTAAACACAGTCTGTGAAAAGCGCTACGATACATTTATCTATTCGATAAACTAGCAAAACACCAGTCCGCGGATATAATAACAACATTAACACATCCACTCTATTGCAGTCCAGTTGATATGATCTTTTATTATACCAATAATGAGCTTAAGACATTTTTCTTCAGATCTATTTAACAATTGGTTTTTTTTACGTCTTATGTACAGCTGTAACGACATTGCGTAAAGCTTCAAGCAAAACATTTTTTTTAACTCAACGAATATCTGAAACATAGAAACAGTCAGGTCTAGCAAATGCCTGAAGACAACCATATTCCGAACTGAATATATATACGAATCGAATCTAACAGATGACCGGACGGTTGATCTCACCGTTGATCATAAAAAATGGCAAATGACATTCTTGCTCGTTGATCTAAATGAACAACTGTAAAAAAACGCTAGCTCATAACCGCCTTTCCGCTCATAAACGAATGGAAAGTAATTTTCCAGTAAAAAACAATGCGATCGCGATCTATAATGTGTACAAGAACTAGAATAAAAAGTGATAAATTCAAGGCTTCAGGGAAATGTAACCATAAAACGTGCGTGCATACTTAAAGATCATGCATTGTGTGTATGTATTATATATTTATTGAATAAATTACACGATGTATCACGTGCTCTGTAATTGTGATTATATGCCGTGACAGCTTTCGTGTCCCCAGGGCTTTGAGACCTTGTTTTAATATTATATTTTGTCAATTTTATATATAAATTCACTTAATCTTACATGATCTTCAAAATGTTTACAATATGTAAGACATAAATGTCACATCAATTTACGAAATTGTGATTTATTGATCAATTCACCCAGGTCTAAATTGCATGAAAGTTTATGTGGTTAAAACATAATAAGTAATTTGTTACGTTTTTCATAGCCAACACATTACTTTTCGTGCCATTTATTCTGCCGGTACACATCATCATCATTGTCTTACCAAAAAAATATATAAATTTTTCGACTTCTTTTAACGGAATAGCGAAGGTCTAGTGAAACATCCTGTTTGTCACAATTGGTATGGGTCATTGAAAAAGCGATAAATATTATTTAGAAGATCGGAATCTTTGTCTTTTTTTTGACGAAACATTTTAAATGAAAATCACCTGGGTTTGAGGTAAATCTGGTTCGAAAGTGATGTTATGCGTAGAGCGAATATGCTTTCATTTATAGTTAATGTCAGAGAGATTTAGACATGAATTTGCAGCAGATATTTTTCAGCTCGTCCACTGTTTTGTAGGAGTTTAACCCCTACCACGCGTCTTGGTGTAACTATTTCACCAGTATATGGACGTGTACAATGAAAGTAGAGTACAGGTATGGTCGATCGCCGAATTTATCTTAAACGCACTCACATTTTATGTCAAAATAATATGAAAATTAGTGCGTTTAAGTACGAAAATCAAATTTTTATGTCCTCTGGGCCTGTTTTACACTTTCATTGGACATGTAAACACTTTTGTTTGTTTGAGTAGATCAGCTGAAGAACAGCTGGAGCGAATGCATATCTAAATTTCATTGATGTCGACTGTTAGCAGCAGTCTGTTACCAATCTTAGAGGAAGATTAAAGCTATCTATGCTAGTATTACTGAAAAATGGTATATTGGTTTAAGGCGGGAGTCCGAGAAGAAGTCGAGTAACTGGTTAATAACAATGAAAGTACAGAACGGCCGTACTCACAATTTATGTCAAAATATTATGAAATTGAATGCGTTTGAGTACGAAAACCAAATTGTCCCACGGGTGGACGATAGACCATACCTGTTTTACACCTTCATTGGTTTATCATACCATAATTCCAGTTACCAATTTACAATTCGTGTTGATTTATATACAGATAATCACAACACTTGCTGAGTGTACCATGAAGCGAATTTCGCATGGATGAAATAATTATTTACACAACTAAGGGTGATAACAGTGAAAATTTTCACTGACAAAAAAGAGTTGAAAATCTCAACTGTTGCAGGTAACCTACAATAGCTGCCACATCTGTAGCTCCCCATATGAAAAATACATCTGTAGCAGATAAAATAGATTACCTGGAGATAAAGTTACCTGCCACAGGTAAGACTTTCAACTCTTTTTTGTCATCAGTGTTGTTAATCCGATCCGAAGCCGAGGTCTATTATGACATTAAACTTGACTTTGTCAACTCAAATGGAAGGAATATGACCAAAAAACTTCTTCTTGTCAAAATTCGTCTGTTTGAAATCATTAGTCTCAAACGAACAAAATGAAATTTTAATTATTTGAAACGTTTTTTGACTTTTGTTATGTGAACGCGCCTGATACACGAACTACAAAGTAACAAATCCATTACAACCCTAGGGATGTAACATATCGTGGGCAAAATGACTAAAGGACGTTTAGTAGTTTTTTTAAACGAATTATGTCTTTCGAACCATTGGTTGGATTGACTTTACATAAAGCTCAAACTTTCAGAAATATTGAAATGTTTCCATTTTTATCACGAGCTATGAATGGAATTTTACATGATGCAGGCGTCAAGTGCATGACTTATAAAAAGTACGGTTTTCGAAGCAAGTATCATATAAAAGACTAGTGCTAATTCATTACAATACTGTGGGAGATGTGTACCAGGCTCTTTACAAATGGGGCCAGAATTTTTATTAAGTAAGAAAGTTTCCAATTAACTGAACCATCTCAGTTATGACTATTATTTGGGCAAAACACTGGACATAGGAAGACAATGATTTTTGAATTTGAAAAAAATGGTGAACACATTACGATCACAATTTATATGTTAATCAAATGAATGGAAAAGAAAAAAAAACGAACGAAATAACAACATTAAGTTGGCATATAACAGTTTTGAGGAACCCAAAAATATAAAACAAAATCAAAAGATTACATAATAATTATAAAGCAAAAGAAGTGGCATAAAATTTATTCAAGATTTTTTTTTACCTTATTCGTTATATATTGTGATGATGATCATAAATATTCATGTGTCACATTTCGTCGCACAATGGAACTGTTGACCGTAACAAATATTCTTACATTCACTTATATGATAATAAGATAATTAAATAAATATTTTTTTTGCTCTCATGCTTCAAGAACATTAAATTTTTTGATCAATTCAAACCACGTCGTTTTCTGTTTGTTTCTTCCGTACTATCAATTTATTTATTTAAAAAAAAGGACAACACTGAGTAATTACTCGCCACTTTATGTAAATGTACTATTTAACGTGTCCGGTCGTTAGTCATATTAATGCAGAATTGTACAGCGATTCAACGGTCAACAAATGTTCGACCTAATCTAGAAAAGGATTGTCATGTGAATAGAAGTATGAAAGATCCCTTGGAGATATTTTTGACATTCCGCATCCCTAAATATTACGCTAATTTCGATACTAATAAGTTATCGGAAGCATAAGTTATTTACAACTACGCTTGCAGTAAGCGATGAGCTTCGGTCAATGTTCTTTTTATTCTGTAAAATGTATGTTAAGACGATTGAAGTAAAAGATTTGTTATCAAATACATGAAAATAGTTTCAACAAAAAAGTAATAGAGTTATTGTACAGTGATACACTTACGAACTATAGGCAAAAAACAGGTCTATTGATAGTTTTGGCGGGATTTGCAATTGATAATTTTAAACGATTTAAACAACACAAATTATTGTGTCTCGAGTAGTGTAACTTAGTGAAGACCTCAGTGCTGAAGATCTACTGAGGTGATTAACATTGACGTTTTTAAGCGAATTTGATTCCGGAACTCGCCTCAACCTGGAAGAACCTATTTTTGATGTTACCCAAGGAGTTAACAAGGAAGAAATTATTCAAGAAACAGAACAGAACAACAAGTACTAAATCCTTCATTGCACCAGCAATAATTTTGCCAATAGGATAAGAACTACTCAAGTTAACGTGGAAACAAAGAAAAACATCTTTGTGGAATTACTGACATCTTGCTGCTCCAATAGCATCCATCTACGAGCCTCAACCTCAAGAATTAAATCCTTCGTCGATTGAAGCAAAAATTTTGAAAATCGTTGTATTAGTGCTCACGTTATCGTGAGGTCTAACTTTAATATTATCCATCTCCGAATTTTACCTCAAGAATTTCATTCTTAGTCGACCAAAAGAAAAATTTTAAAAATAAGTTTAAAATTACTCGAGCTATCGTGGGAACAAGCGTTACGGTGGTTTTTGTATTTAACGTTTTTATCAAAGTTGAACGGATATTTCAAGCGACTCTGACTTCCAGTCAAGGAAAATTGTAAGTGTTCTACGACGAGCATAAGAGAAAGTAATTCTAGATAGTAGAAAAGTTGATACTGCGATGCAATGGTGTAAGAAAAGCGGTTCAAAAGTCAAATTTTGTCGAGTTGCTTATCTAATAACCTCTTGGCGCATTTTTTGAATTTACCATATCAATCATTAACTAGGTAATCTGTCATACACTGAGCCTGAGCGTTTCCTATTAGATCCGTGTTATTTTCGTACTTTTCTTACTAGTGAAGAAAGTATGCATCCTTCAAGCAACTCTCAACACCGTTTTTCATCTCTGTTTCAACCAATTTTCACATGTCAATTACAATAATAAAATTTATTTATGTAAAACATAATTGTACATCCAGAATGCCATATATCTTTAACAATAACACATCAGTGTTTACATTAGAAAACAGGCGTCTTGACGACACGTACACATTTTCTCTCAAATGTTTTGACGCCTTGCGGTCATGTCAATGTTTTGAAATGAGTTTTTTTTTCCTTCTTCTTCGTCTCTATATTTTCTTTTCTCAAAGTCTTTAAATTTTCCAGTTATTCGGTAACATAAAATATTCAACAATAAACAAGCACGCGCACATTATTCTAAAAATGTCTTTTAGATGCATTTTCCGATATTATATGTATTCGTCTTCCGCGTGAAACCAGTCCATAATACACATGCACGCACACCGTTTCTCTACCAACTTTATGGAATAAATGTTTTCATTCAGAGCCTGTGTGTATTTATAAACAGTCGAACCGTCTTAAAACATATATATAAGTTCGACTAAATACAATAATTGTTTTAACGCTTAGCAATGTTTTTCCTCTGCGACATAAATACATCACACCATGTGTTAAAAGCGAATAAATAATAACTTTTTAAGAGAGAAGGAGAAAAAACCGAAGAGATTTATTTATATTGTTGCATCGTGCATGTTAAAAAAGTATAAAATTTCAACAACAACAAAAAACTTCAGAATTGTTCGAGACTGCCATCAATTCCATGTAATGGATTAATTTTGCGGTTGGAAAAAAAAATTAACATAAAGGCTGTTTTTGCAGTAAAACGTAGTATTAACCCATTTGCGCATCAATCCATTTAAGATTGCAATTAATTGCTTAGACAGTAGCAATGAATTTAAAATGTCGGAACATTTCGTATCAGGTTTGTGAGTGCTTTTGGACCGCATTTACAAACTGTTTGTATAAATTAAGGATCATTTGATATCGAGAACACTACGACAATAATAGGCGTTGCGTTCCAATGTTGACGTATATATTTCAAACTGTTAGATAAAACAAATGAAGTAGTAGATTTCAATCGTTTCAAATTGAACGTAAGAAGTAAAAGATTGGCTATTAAACTGCAATATATCGAATATATTCTAGTCGTCTGTGAAACATTAGATGGAGTTTGCCACAATAAAATCTTAGCAAAAAAAAGTGAAATACGACAGACAAAAAAATTAGATTAATATTTTAAGGTTGGAGGGGATTACTATCGAATAGTAATTCTTTTTGGATTATATTTTTAATTTCAGCTAGGAATTGAAGACATATAATATCTTCAGGAAAGTGTAAAATGTATTTCCTCCAGGACTCAGAGGGATTCTTTTGAAAAACAGCCTACCGAAATCGGACGCATTTTCAAGTGGAATGTTTTATATTTGCCTAGAAAGGACTTTGACCCTAGAAGCCAAAACCACTTTCAATACCCCTCACGACCATGTACGTTTTGTGTACGTCAAGAAATTTCTGTAAGAACAAGAACACTGTAAGTCTTCGGTTGAAAACTTCAACTGCACATATTTCAATGCGGATGAATTTTAAAACCAATAAGTCCCTATTCGACTCAATAGTACATGTGATTACCTTTCTAATGACATCCCACACGACCCTGTACGGTTCCTTTAACTGGAGAAATTTTTGTAAGAAAAGTACAAGTTTTCGGTTTGTGATCACCATTCACCAGCCATACAAGCTGTGAAGAATTTTTTGACAGCGGTTTTGGCTTCTTGGGTCAAAGTCCTTTCTAGGCAATTATAAAAAATTCCACTACAAAATACGTCCGATTTCGATAGACTGTTTTTCAAATGAATCCCTCCTAATGTTTTGGGATGAAAAACGATCGCGTACTGTTAATCCCTAAAATATCAAGGTCCATATCTGTGTAGACGACTTAACATCAATGAATGTCCTCATGATACTTTGAAGAAAAGAAGTAAAAGATTAGCAAAAATACTTTTTAACATAAGTAACTGATTCCTGATGATTGTAGCTTGCTACAATCCTAATAAAACTTAGTAAAACTAATTATTTTTTTTTTTTATTTTTTTTATTAAGGCTAGTTGTTGCTCGTCCTATACCGGACCAGAAACGCGCACTGAGGCCACCGATGGGCCTATTGTGCTTACAAAACTAATTAAGTTTGAAAAATTCTTATAAAAAAAGAAGTAAAAGATTGGCAATTACACTGGGTGCTTGTCGCCTGTGAGAGTGAGAAATACCATCCAACGTAAATACCCGATTCTTCGAATGTAGTTTGCCACAAAGAAATCTTAGTAAGACTAATTTAGTAGAAGGCATCACATCAATGAATGTCTAAAAAATGTTTGAAACAAAAGAAGTAAAAGATTGGTAATTTCACCGATTATTTTCCTTGCCGTCTGTTATGAGGGATACTCATACGCAAGGTGAATAACCGGTTCCTGAGAATGTGATTTGCCACAATAAAATCTTAATAAAACTTCGATTAATCTCCAAATTAATTTAATATTGAAATAATTAGGGAAAATAAACAAACATGAAGTCATCAAAATTGCCATATATAAATTTGTTATACCTTCATAATGACCGTAATAATATTTCGTGCGTTTCAAAGATCGATTCGGTCGGGGAAAAAAGGTGCACACACTTCGATACTACCAACGAACCAAAACAACAACAACAACGAAAAGTATGCCTATTTTATGGGACATAAAACAAGAATTATTGCGACAAATTATAAGGTTATGATACGATTTTGTTGTCAACGGTAGATATCAAATTATATGCTTCTCGTTTTCTGAATTATTTTAATTATGTTTGACTACTTCTTTATGGCATTATACTGAGCATGAGACACATACTGAAATATAATTTTAATAGTCCAACTATGCAGGGTCAAATGGTCTGATATTCGTGTTTTGCTATACACAATAATATCCTCTTCGCTTCTCGGCTAAAACCGTAGTCAAGTCACAAGCGTACAGTATATTGTATACCTTACAAATAACAAATTATTGTAATTACATAAAATTATTGTCTGATAAACATCTATTTTAATTTTATTTATTACACGGTTGTGTATTCGTCGTTTTATTGGGTTGATGAATTGGCTGAAAAGTGTATGCTGGCTGTACGCTTTTAAGCGAACACGTATTATAGAATTTTGAAAATGCTTAGCTTATTGACGTATACGAGTGCAGGATGCGATATAAACAGACTTCTATTTTGTTAGTTACTTTGGGTAACTATACTAACGAATGCTGTAAGCGAGGCTGTAAGTCGAACAGTTTAAGCATCCGAGTTCATGCGAGTAAAATGAAAAACGAAACAATTGAAATGGGAAAATAGTACAACCTGTAATGACTGCAGATATTATCGCACCATGCAAACAAACAAAAGGAACCACAATTCGCACGTGAATTGTTTTGTTATTTGCAAACATTTTGTGTTCACCACTTGATACCTTGTGTTCCTTGTACTTCCTCTCACATGTAGCAAAAAGAACAATTGCCCGTTATTTACAAGCATTTGGTGTTAGCTACTTGATGGTGGTTGTTGTTTCTTCGCCGTTTGTAGGTGTTTTTTCGTGGACTATCGCGGCATAAAATAAATAAACAAAGCGACTTCTTGTTTGTACGATATTTCGAGCCTTGGTTCAGCTCTTCTTCAGGCTATATTTAGTAAAAAAATGACCAAAATAAGAAAATTAAAAGGAGATGTTACGTCCAAACAGCCTTTTCCATATGGACAAAAAGGGCAATGACATTTGGCGCTCAAAATAATTTGACACCCGTTTTGCAACCTATTAGTCACCTAAATCACTGTCATCTGGCACCCAACATGTGCACACATCGCGCCCTTGATGTCAAAAGTTAGAGACGTCCGAATTTGAGAGACTAGACCATTGGCACAAGTTATCCTAGAAGGATACAACTAATCTGCAAAATTTAAAGCTCTGAACCTAAAGATCAAGTCACTATTTGACTTGTAAGGAGTTGCGGGAAACATCAATATTTGCCACACAAATCAATAATGTACTCAAAACTACAAAATAATCCTAAGCCTAAATCCTAAAAAGGATCCTTTTTTCAACAAATTATTTTCATACTGATCTTTTAGCATAGATTGTAGAGGATTTTTAGACGTCTGAGTTGTAGGTGCTGCGGAGATGCTACAAATTCTGTTTTTCTTTGAAATCTGTGAACTGTGGAGGTCATACATTTATTTCAGAAAAAACGAAAATGTGATTCCCATTTGACACATTCATTTCAGAACATTTGTGATTGTGAAGCAAACATTGGCATTTGCCGCAACTCCCCTGATGTCTGACCTTATTTCTAGAACTTGAAAGTGCTTCATCTTGTAATTATACTACTTGGATAAAATTGCACAGCTATTTACGACGGTCAGCAGGCCAATATATATGAACCAAAGCAACTTGAAACATTCTTGAACAAAACTGCCAATTTTAAAATGATTTAAACTCTTGTGTCGGCGCGGCATCTATTTTAGGTGTCGTCGATACACCGAAAAGTCAAAGTAAATCTAAAGTGCGGTTTATGATACCGATTCATTTTCAAGAAAAACATCGCATAACTTGCCCCATAAATAGATCGATACGAACTTTATAACATTAGCAATGCTAAAATGAAGACATCAAAAATAATATCAATATTTTCGCGAATCGGATATTCGGGAAAGCAAAAAAAAAATTGGATGTAAAATTCAGCTTAAAATTCCAGTTAAATTTAGAATTTTATATTTAAAATGTACATAGATTTCCATCGTATTTAATAAACAAAAAGCGCAATTCAAGTGCATGTGGCTTATGTCGTTTATTTTACACAATTTAACACACATTTTATATATATGGATATGAAAATGATGTGATGTTTACAAATCGTTCAGTATTGAGTATGTTTTTTAAAATGCTATTTTTGTCCAATTTAATGTAAACGAAATCGGTGGGTACGTAATAATTGTTTGTCTCCTGTCGACGATTAATTGTAAACATATCGTGACATTACAAATAACATTTGAATATTTTCGTAAGACCTCTTTTAAACATTCGATACGTTGTTTATTTACTTAGTGCGTGGTCAAATTTAAAATATTTTTGTTTAGGTAGCGATATATGCGAATGGTAACGGAATTTTCATTGAAGCTGGCTGCGTGTAAAGTGTTTGATTGAATCCACGCCACACATGACGATTATTTTTTCTATTTTCATAAGAGATAAAATAAATTTTCCATTTTCTTTTGAACGTTAAACGATTGATTCCTAGTCACGGTCAACGGTACACTCATAATGCGACTAAATTCAATGAGTTTCACATTGTTTATCTTAGTCAAAAATTGTTTTACCTATATGGCCAAACAATATGCCCCTATCCTTACGGGGTTATTTATGAAGTATATGGATAAAATAACCCCATCAGCAACATGTTTTGAATGAAAAGACAAACTATTGTTTCATTTTACTTTTTTACGTTAGAAAATTTTCGTGTTTATTGCACACAAAAGCTTTTTGTTCGTAGGATAAAGCTCAGAGAAATACACAATGCACGTAGCGAAAGAACGGCCATGGTCTCGTTAACCCTCCCCATACAATGCTTGATGTTATGTGGTCGATTTTAAAGCTTTACTTAATGTTTTTCTTTTCAAATGTAAATACGGTGGTTTTCCATAAACAACAAAACAATATAAACGCCGTACCGCTTTGTTGTTGATGGGGGTTTTCGATTTACTTTTGTGATAGATTTATTATGGAACCAAGAAAAAATCTCATTTTCGGTTGGAATAATACGAGCACGGTTTAATCAACAGTAAAGACAAAAGCTATGAGAAGTTCATTTTCGAAGGTGAGTTCGCTCAGAAAAGGCTAACAGATTTTATTGTTGGTTGAATTTAAAATATAAAAAACCGTAAATATTGACAGTGATTATGTTTGCGGGTCGTGTACGTTCATAGATCTATTACCTCAACATATCTTTCAGTTTCTAGTACTTAATCAGTTCGCTTAACAACCAACAACGAAAACTATTAAATTTTAAATTTCCTTTCGATTCCCGTTATTCGCATAAAATATCTCTTGGATAATCTATATGTACGATAGTAGTAACCGTAGTAACATTTTACTGATACAGTTAGTGTAGTGACATAAACTGGGATAGTGTTTCATCAGAAAAGCGTTTTACCCATCTAACAAATGGAATAGGGTATTTGGTGGTGCCCATCCTTCACTTAGAACAAAGCGTGTAGTAGTGTTACCCATTATCTTTTAAGATACAAGGTATGTCGTGTTACCCATCCTTCACTTAGAACAAAGTATGTAGTGCTGTCATTCATAAATTAGGAACAAACGAATGTCGTGTTACCCGCCTTTTTTAAGACTAATGTTTGTTATGTTACCCATACTTCATTTAGAACAAGGTATGTAGTGATACCTATACTTCACTGTAAACAATGTACGTTATTAGTGTAGTGACTATGACGTGTAAAGCAAATTGACAAAAGAAACTCTACCGGGCCGGACAACTCATCAGGTAACAGCAATGTAGTGATTCGTCTCTGTTCTGCACAATTTAAGTCAATTCATTTATTCATTTAAATCAATAAGCTATATAAATAAATTTTAATCAAGCGAATCAGAAAAAACAGAAATAAGAAAGTAGAAAAGGTCCAAAAGCAAAGTGACGCAAAAAACATTACGAGCTCGTTAAGAAGAATGAAGTCCTGGTTAGTGTTTTCTTACCAAGAAAAATTGTATTCAACTGATGAAAAGGTTCAGTAGCAGACGTAAGAAAATAGTTTAACCACTAGAAGTAGTGGATATGTACAGAGGTAGAGATAATCGTGAATTTTGAGTGTAAAAGGATTCTCCTTTGATTTTCAAGGTTTTTCTAGGATTTCTTTGATTTTCAGGGATTATCTCGGTTTTTCCTTAAATTTAAAGGATTTTTTTGTGGGATTTTCAACGAATTTGAAGATTTCCCTAACAAGGGATTTTCTTTTGAGTGCAAAGGGATTTGCTTTTGATTCCAAAAGGATTTTCTATGCTTACCTGTCCGCGAACTATATACTGTGATACTCTTGATGTTTGTTAAAATTCACCTGATTTTTTTTTTGCCTGAACATTATTCACATATGGACTAACATAGGAATGTGCTACATGTCCAGCCTCGTATAAATTATACTATGAGAACAATTCATTTAACTACCTACTTGGGAGACCTTTACTTTGGCCAATATATACCAATAAATACCTTACAAATTTAACGAACATTCGTAGTTTGAAAAGTTATAGAAATCAGCTGAACACTAAAAACTGTCATTGTATACCCCTGAAACAAAATTTATCAAATAAAACTAAACTAAAAATGATAATATTTCCAGTTTCAGAGAGCAGAGTTGTTTTTACTTCATGAAAGATTTCAGAATATAAACGTTTTCAGTATGTAGGTAAAAAAAAAACTCATCTCACTACGCCTTATACGAAGAACAACTCAAAAATGTATGTTAAAAGATGTAGAATTAAAAACCGCCCTAAGTCAGTACTTGATTCAATTAGATTCATATAAAAATGGCAGAGAATTACCTCCAGAATTATAAACGAACATTATATGACTAAAAAATCTCTCTTCAATTCTTATTACAAGTAACGAGACGTCTTCAAGTTTCTTTTATTATTGTTATTGTTATTATCATTGGCACTCATGTTTTTTCCTAATTGAATTAAACCATATAAAACTACGAACTGGAAACCTGACTATAGAAACTCGGCTGATTTTCGCTGTAAAAATGATTTTAATTAAAAGTTAATTTCTCTCACGCATCTCTAAAACATGAACAGGTGTTATTGAGCTTTGATTTGAATAAAACGCTAATGAAAATATAAATTCTTTTAATTTGCTGTGTTATTTTAAAGTGAAGACTGTGATGCATCACACACACAAGATTTTTTTTTCTCTGCTGTGTACTTTTTGCAGGCATAGAAAATTTATGAGAGAGAACAACGCACTTTATTATTAACAAAACCATTGTTTATTACCATTTGTTACAATGTACATATATAATATAATAATAAAAATATATCGTTATTGCTAATTAAGATGTTATTTATATGCGCGAAGCCAGTGACGAACATCAAACAATAATTATTAATTGTCTCTTTTCGTAATAAAAATATGGAAAACCTTCATGAATTATTCAAATTTTCCACTGCACACATCTAATTAGCATTTTATGACGAACGCGAAGACAAATAAATTTGTGTGTACAAGCGGTTTAAGCTTGCTGATGCTCGGGTGCTGAAGTTTTAATTCGCATGATGCGATGTTCAGAATTCTTTCGACTCTTGACTTGAAACATACACAACACGTTGCATTTATGATGAGTCGCTGGGTGTATAATCGTAAACAATAAATTGTTCATTTGGTTATTCGCACAATGTAAACAGTAATTTCTCAGCATAAAATAAATGAATAATTCGGTATATTTTATAATACCAACCAACACCATCGAATAATAATAAAAAGAAAACCGATGAAGGCATAAAATTGAGAATTTTCATTCCTCACTCTCGCGTATGCATATGAAGACGCGTTAAAAAATAAATCATGGAATGTACAGACATATGATTACCTGTGTGTGTTGATAACGACCTAGCATCTGTAATCTTTTATTGTAACCGTCTTGCATATATTATCGTAATTTGTTTTAATTATATTAGCTCGCAGTAATTTATATCCTCGTTTCGAAATTTATTATATCCAGCCCATTATACGAATAGTTAAATGCAGAAACGGGACGTGTCACATTAGAGATTTATAGGGAGAATGAAGTTTCACTCATTTAGCTTTGCTTCAAATGGGCTGACGATGTCAATAATTGTTTTTGGTAAATTAAAACAAAGAACATCGTTAGTCTATTTTATGCAAGCACTTGTGCGCTATAAATTCTTTAACATTTTTCTTCCTTCCATGTTGTTTCGTTGATTGACATGAAAAGTTGTAGAAAATTGAATATCGTTTTTCCAGCCGGAATGTGAAAACATTTAAAGTCGAATATCGACGAAACTACAATATTTTTCTGATATTTTTCTGGAATGTATGGCAATGGCTCATTGCTGATATTCTGACATTCTGATTTTATTGGAGAACCTGAGGTTTAAAGCAAAACGTTTCCAGAATTTTCATCTCGAATTTCAACAATTTTGATTTTTGAAGCGCTATTTCGTGTGACATAACTATTGTATTGCATACGTGTTGATAAGTTGGTACTTCTGTCTCTTCTGTGATTGTATTTGAAAGGATAAATGAAATTCCTTACTTTCTTTGTTGCCCGCTCGTAGTACTCGGTTTCCATTCAGTGACGATATACTTATATTATTGGTCCCTTCCTTTGATGCAATTACTTTTGTGACGGTTTAATGGGTAACTCATCCAAAATAATGTCTAATCCTGACGTTCGTACTTAAATTCTTTGTTTTAGACTCTTACATTTTTGGTAGTTTTTCCGCAAATATTCGGATTTTTAACAAGTCACCAGAGGTCAGTTCTCCTAAAAAAATGGCTTCATCTTGGTACACTATCTTTCCTATCCTAGAACTACACTAACAAAAAAGTTTTCAGATTATTACCTGTGACATATAATCTTTCCCCAGGTAATTTAATTTCTCATACAAAAGCAGCATTATCTGTCACACGTAATGAAATTTTTATATGAAAAATTACATTACCTGGGGACAGAACTGTCAACGTTTTCCTCAGTGTATGGAAGTGCAGCGAATTTTTTGATTCCCTTCTGAATTCTATTGATGGTTGGAGGTAACAGCAGGTCTGTTGATGTATGTATGTTAAATCCGAAGTTATTTTCATATTTTCCCTTTAATTTGAATTTTTAAGCTTAAATATCGCAGACAGTTAGCCATCTGTTATCGATAACAAAGACGAAAATATAAGCTATGAGCGCAGGCTAATGTTTCTTTAAATAATAAAGAGTATAGTAAAACCCAATAAGTACAAGATTTGGTATGGAACATAAGGCTACACTTAAAACAAAAGAAGTAACAGATTTAATATTTGTATGGCCACACGCTTGTGTCTAGAAAACGTTCACAAATGATATGAAACCCGATCGTTTGGATGCAATATGTTCCCAGTGTAAAGATGATGTTATAGACGGTCAGTTGCATAAACAAGAAAGACGACATTTTAAGACGAAAAACATTAAAAAAAATGGTTTATGGTTTTATTGAACGTATGAAAACCGAGTTTTTGTTTTGTTTTGTTCCAAACCAAAAAAAAATCCTTTTCCTTCAGCCGCTGTAGCAATTAACACCTAAACCCAAAAAAAAATCTTCTCTAAAATAAGGCGATAGACGATATTGTTCACAAAAACAATTTATAGAAGAAACTGGTATGGTGGTCTTTCGTTGACATTGCACATAAAATAAAAATGGAAATTGTTGCTCAAAGTTATTAACACTTTTTTTTGTGTATTAAGACTTCTGTGATGGCATATCGAGACACTTTTTTTTCAATTCCAAGAAAATGTCGGTACATTCAGTGTGTCTTACATAATGGATTGGGTCAATGTTTATTTAAATAAAAGTGCAGTAGCTGGAATATAGTTGTGGAAATATAGCAGAAACACATTTAAATGGAAAAATCAAATATTTTATATGTCGGCTACGCACCAAGATACGCAACATATGCACAGGAAATTGTGTTCCAAGTTAATTTTTTGTTCTGTATGTACGTGACATTACAACTGTAATATATAGTTATTTGATTTTGTTTAATCGCATGTTTATACATCAATCCGATGCCCATACCCTTTGGCACTTAGCAACTAGGATGCAGGCAGTGGGGTGAACATTTTCAACTTAATTAAAACAGGCAAAACATAAAATTTATATATTTTCCAGATGTAAAATGGGAAAATTCTTTGCTAAGAGAAGCATATTAACCTCACACTCAATAAGCAATTAGTCGTGACTTGTGGTTTTTCCATGTATACCTTAATTATCATTATATAAACTCCGCCCGATACGAAGTGGTTTTTGGTTGCTTCAAATGACTGATTTTAAAAGCATTAATTAAAAACTTTTTTTTTCTATACACTCATTTGCAATGGCAAAATAAAATGATGAATAAAAACTGGGTATACTTTCAAGATGTCGGAAAAAAAAGTATAGAAAATATAGGAAAAAAATTTGTTTTGTAGGACTTCGTAATTAAATATCCATAAATATAAGCTTATTTGCTTCTGATTGTGCAAAGGGAGGCGATCGCTGACTTTAATTACGAACTGGAAGGTAAATTCGAGTCAAATTATTACTTTTTAACGAGATGCTGGAATTGTAATTTTATGTGTTGCTGAATTTTATTTTTCGTTATAGCAGAGATTTTCCATTAATTACACGATGGTCTGAAGGGCCAGTCCGTATTCATTAAAATAGTAAGTACTTCCTAGAGAACGCAAACTATTGCAGCGAATCGTTTCTGGTATTTTTGTTCAACAGCTTATTTTCGGATAAAGTCAAACCAATTTACATGCTTTTGTTTTCGCTAGCGTCGAAATTGTCTTATTACACACCAAGGGAAAACAAAAAAGTTGGTTTAAATTTCCCTAACATGTAAAATTCATGAAAACTCAGGATAAAGAACAAAAAATTCACGTTTCCGTGTGATTGTTGACCTCGGCTTCGTCTCGAAAACTCTGCTTTTCATCTTTTTGTCCGTAATCATGTAAAATACTATAACATGACAACATGACTAGGGATAAAAATATGAAAAGTAGAGTTTTCGTGTAAACTTTGTTGATTCGAGACAAAGCCGAGGTCAATAAATACACGAAAACGAGACTTTTCATTTTTATCTCGAGTTATGCGGATTTTACATGCGTAATAAGCCACTTTCCACACTAGGGATAAGAAAAGTATGTGAAAATTCATTACAAAACTCGGGACAACTCGTGATTGTTGACATCGGCTTCGCCACACAAGCTCGACTTTTCAAATTTTAATCAGCTGATTCACCTATGCAAAAACCCTTATTATACGTGTTTGCTTGTTACACGTGTACTTGTGATTATTTAACCCGCGTCAGCGTGTTTGTATAAGTGTACCAGCTGGTAAAACATATAAAACCAATCTCGATATAAATTTGGTTGACTTTAATGGAAAATTAAGGTTGTATAAGAGGAGGTTGCAACGATCGCCATTATCTCACTATGGCCATATCCCAAAACTTAGCGGCTATCGGTAACTTTAACTTTATTTCAGTACGAAATATCAACTGAACTGAATCGCACTACAATTTTGTATGAAAATTACAGCAAAGTTCAGTGGATTTTTGTGATCGACGTAACCTCGTCATATACAACCTTGGGAGAAAATATTGCAAACTGCTTCAATATCAAACAATTTGTGGGAAGAAAGAGCTATAGTTCTGTTGGTTTGTTCAATTCACCAAAAGATCATCCCTGGGAATCACTTTATTTTCCTGATAAAATTATGTTTTGTATCATCGGCATTACCATGAACGTTAGGTTAATGGAAGTTTCTTGGCTCATTGCTGATTTACACCTTACCGATCTATCGAATCAACGAGCATTTTTTGAGATTAGCTCTCGTACTACCCGCATCATGCAACGGATCGTTGATTTCAAATAAATAAATAAACAAAAAAGAATCGGAAAAATAAATTAATGATTTTGAAATAAAGTTTAGCAACGATTCGACTTTACAGAACAATTTCTTGGCCATTATTTAAAATCCGAGGGAAGGCTTTCGTTAACCACAAAACGATTTAATATTTTTCAAAAATCTTTTTTTTTTCTAATTACGAGCTATGTTTAAACCGTGACAGTTTCGCATTTCTTAATAGCCACTATATGCACTTTAAACAGTCCATAAATACCGAACATAAGAAAATGCAAATGTGATCTGCCATCTGTAACATATTGCTGTAATAATAGAAGTCTCAGTTTACCATCCCAGATACATATTGGTCTCGCTTTCTAAATAAAAACATTGTTTTTTTCGCTTAGTTTTCTTTTGACACAACGGATATTGAGTAATTGGCATTTTATTTATAGTAACACAGTACAGGGTTCGTGTATCACTTTTAATTTGAATATTGGACTCGTAGAAACATTAGCCAATTATTATTCTAGCAACGAACATTATCTTATGAGTAGAACCATAACTAAAATTAGCTATTTTACAGCATTAAAGCGTGTTATATTTTGCGAAATAGCTGAAGCTAAAAACACCTGATATATTTATGATGTTTTATTAAGCATGATATTACTTGTATTCGCCATGGCACTATTATATAATAAGCTCTATAATGACAGTTATAATATAATCATAATGGTCATTGATTCCGCGCATATTTAATAAGCCAGAGCATAATTACACGTCCAATTACTACACAGTCTTACACATCATATCCATATTTTTTTATTAAGATTGTTTACTTCAAATTATGAAGTTAAAATTTTGTTGAATCTAATATTAAATCGGTTGTATAAACATTAAAACAATAACGGAATGCAATACTGCAAGTTCATCGTCCATAAAACAGCCGCAGTCCAATGAATGCGACAGAAATGTTGTGTGCCATCAAGATAATGAAAATAATTAAAATCGAAAATTATTGCCGGTATTGTGGTCAGGGATAATGCTTGTAATCACCGTTCGTTGAGTAGCTATCAAATTATAAAAATAGTTGAAAAATGGCTGCGTATGTGGTGGGTAGTGATTTTAAGGCCAGGTTATGCGTCCTGACATATGTGCCATATATCGGACCATAACCTGGCCTTAATGGAAAATTAATTAGATAAGGTAAAAGGTGTCGTCAGTATCGTTAGGAGAATGTTGTACACAAATTCATTACAGCCAGTAACCCTGCCTTAGAAACGTTTTTCTGATTCGTTTCACTATTCTTAAACACACAAAAATTATCCATTTATTATTGACTTGAAGTACTAGATGTCGTACACAATGTATAAGCTATAAAATGCCGTGAACGTTTTTAAAATACCGGTATTCGGTATTAGAAAAACCAATACCAGTAAAAAATACCGGTATTTTTGGTATTGAAAGAAAATACTGGTGTAATAAGGGAGCGATTGTATGACCTGGATCTTATCGACTTTCCCTCAAAATTTCTACTTTGTCTCAAAGACATGAAATAGGTAAGGTATATATCCGTTGATATGAAGCTGAAATTCAGGTCAACCTGAAAATATCTGAGTCTGAAGTATCCTTACCTGAAATTTGAAAAGTCAGGCAAAAACAAGAAAAATCGGGTAAACTGATAAATCAGATTTCAGTAAAACTGCGATAATCACAGATAAAATTGAATTCGGACCTGATTCGCATGAAGTTCCCTTAATTTTTATATTTCAGGTAAATTCGGGTCAGGTAAAAATTTTCAATTAGGATTCATCTGAGGTTCAGGTTAATCTGATCTGTTCCCAGAATCAATTATCTCAGTGTCTAGATAGCCAGATGGTACTTGAAACTACCTCACATTATATACTCTACTGATTCACAAAACCTTGAATTTAATGCCAAATTATAGTCCTCAGTTGGGTCGGGTCGATTTAGAAACCGTAAATCTGATGTTTTAACTCATTATCTTAACCAAAGCGACGCTTACCGATACGAGATGCAAGATCCTGGTCGACAACACGCTGTCCGATGCCTTCTCTAATGAAACAGGACGTAGACAAGGTGACAAGCTCTCAGCTATTTTGTTTAGCTTGGCTTGAGAAAGTTGTGAGAGCCATGTCAATAAACTGGGCTTGCAACATCTTCTATACGAGTAATCAGCCAACGGCTTTCGCTGACGATGCTGACCTGATAGGAAGAGGGACACTAGCAGTCAAGGAACCTTCATAGAAATGGAAAGAGAAGCGTGTAAAGTTGGACTCGTGGTAAACGAAGAGAAAGCCAAGTATCTGGCATTGGAGCGCAGTCAAGGATCTTGTGTGGGGCAAAACGTGACCATAGATACGTACAATTTTGAAGTCGTGCAGACATTCAAGTATTTGGGTTCGACATTAAACGTAACCAGTTATATAGAGGAGCAGATCAAAATGAGAATTACGCAAGGACGCAGAAGCTTCTATGCACTGAAACACCTGTCCAAAAGCTCACTTGTGTCCCGTGCAACAAGACTCCGACTCTATAAAACTGTAGTTCGACCCGTCGTCATGTATTGTTGTGAGACGTGGTCCATGGCATCCAAACAAGAGCAGAACTGCTTTGAAAGAAGAATCTTAAAATCGATATGTGGACCGGTACATGAAGCAGATGGTTGGAGAAGATGAACGAATATGGAATTGTCCGAAATTTTTGGGATGAAGGACGTGGACCGAGAGGACGACTATGGAAGAGATGGATAGACTGTGTGGTCGCAGATTGAAGAAGTCTGGCCGAGGACAGGAACGAGTGCGGAGGAAGTTATTAGAGTCAGCCAAAACCCGCTTGGGTTGACAAAGGCTGCTAAGTAAGTAAGTAAGTAAATCTGATGTGTCCATATGGTTTTACAGCAATAAATTCGAATAAAAATGCCATCTGGTTAACCCGTTTAAAGCACAATTCGTAATTTCGATCGAAAATTCGCTCGTTCATTTTTTCAAGTCTACTTTTTGGAATTAAATAGCGTTTATTGAAACATTAAAATTGGTTACAAAAACGAAGTTACAAAAACTCGTTTTCATCTAACTTCTTCCCATGGGTCAAAGTGCCCATTATTGAAATCGCGTTGTCTACTTTACATTTTTCGGTATTTTTGCAAAAAGACGGTATTGGATGTTTCCGGTAATAGTACCGGTATTTATACTGGTATAACATTTCCTAGTTTGAGGGTGTTCTAAGTAAATGCAAAATCTAGTACTTCAAAATCTAAGAAGTAAACTGAAGTAAATATGGATACAACTTGTAAAACTGATAAAATGAAGAAGGATTTTGCTGGTTTGAACACTACTTGAGTAATTAACCCCTTCACCTAGCAACTGAATAAATCCGAAAAGATGGTTTCTATTCCATCCAACGCTAACTTTATTCCAATATTGAGTATCATCAGCACATCATCGTCAACATCAGTTTATTTAATATGCGTCGCAAAATTATTTGTTCGACAAAATTTCAAATTTAATGATACAACCACTAACAGCATAACAGCCGCAACGAAAAACATAAATTTTATCATAACAAAATCCATTACGGCAGGTTGTATTCAACACATCTAGATGTGATACCCGAAAACTTGTTAATATAAAATTCTTGACTCAGTTTGCCCTGATTTTAAAACCATATTTTATGTTATATTGAAAATTAATATTCGAAATCCCCTGGGTGTGGCGACATGACACAAAAAGGGTTACAACATCCCTATTTTATTCATTATGTTATATGTGCAGTACATATAATTTTATGCTATTTATATCGTGTATTATAATGGTATGGTCGGATCAGGTTATAGCTGAGGTATATATTAGCGCTGTATTTACATAAAAGTATTATATGTATAGGTTTTCACATAAAACACGTCTCTCTGTATAATACGGTTTGTGTTCGTAACTGCTGATCCAGATATTAAATTTACTTAAAAAACAAGTGAGACGGAAAAGGACGAAATGAAAATTAATTGCATAGGTTCAAGTCAAATTATTTTGCATATATGAATGTTAGTGATGTCAACAAAATGGGAGAATGTACGACACACAGTGTAGGGATTGAAAATCGAGTTCTTTTTTTAACTAGGAGGACAACAGTTTCAAACAGTTCGTGCTTTATCGGTCACTTTTCTTTTTGAATTTTCTATGGGGTGAGGCATGCCATTCGTAAGTTAACACAAAGGATGTTCTTTGTAGTAGGTTCTATTGCCTAGAAGACTACCAATTTTTTTTTGATTTAAAGTTTCTTAGAAATCTGTTGGTTGGTTGGATACACTGCGTATCTATAGAAGTGTCAAAAGTCAAGTCGCATTGGTATGGACTTATGAAGATTTGAGAAAACTTTCGTGCAAACCGTTGCTTTGTTCGTTTCGCTCTGTGGGATCATAGACTGGTCACGAGTTAGAAAGTTTAGTTATGAGTTGATGTTTCATTTCAACTATAATTCGCTAGACTTTTTCATGAGCAAATTGGTATAGTGATCTTAGCCAATATTTTCAATTATCTATAAAATGCACAAAACAACATGCATTCAAGATATGTGCTGATTTCGAAAAAAAAACATCCTCGATTGAACTAAAAATTTCTCAGAATTCTTGATACTCAACCATAAAGTTCACTGCAATAAATGCATACGCTTCGCTATTATTCAATTGAGCATTTAATATTTATGGTTTTACAACGGTTTTGTCGCCTTATTCACCATACGTTATGTTTGATCTTGTTTCGTTTTGATCACAACTTACAACAAACATTAATAATACACACGTTGAGAAGTAACATATCAGTTTTCCTATTATAATGCGAAAGTTTTTCTAAGCTCAACATGAAGAGAGAAGAGAAAAAAAAGTGATTCTGCAACGGCGCGGCGAAAAGCGAACTTTCTCATTATTCATTTGGGTGACGTATGATGGGTCTTTTTTCACTGGATCACGTGGCTTTCATTTTCGTCACTAGTGACTGTGAATGATTCAACAGACAGGTTTCTATAGTTAAAGAACTGAATATTGTACGAATTTTATTAAAAATAAATTTTGTGGTAAGTTTCTACAGCTGATGGTTGTATGTCACAAGTTGCGAAATGTGGATGTTTTCGTCACTAGGTGGTGCTATCAAACGAGCGAAGCAAGCATAAATAACTTGTTGCATAAATAACGATTGCAATTCTTGTTATAAGTGCATACGAACGATATGTGTTATATTACTTGCATACTTAACTCTCTTTTTTTATATTGAACATTTATTCACCTATGCCATAAATTTATATACATCCCATTCGCCAAGTAAACGATATTATATGGCATAGTCACCGGTAAATATTATTTTGCGGCTTTGTTTTAACACTTCCATGTACAAGATTTATTATAAGTGATTCTTCAATGGTGCATGACCGAACGGAACACGACAAGCGCTTATCATTACTCAGCAGGTCATTTTTTTCCGTAAATAATGTTTTGCCGGTGTATAAATCGTCATAATAAATAATTTCGTTTCAGAGTTCCAGTAAATTAATTCTTTTCGCTTTCACATCACATTCATGATTTGATGATAAATTTGATTTGTATTTTTCTTCTTTTCTTTCTATAACCCAACGATTGTACACGGCCTATTAGAAGGAACCTTAAAACAACAAAAATGATTGTGGTATGGTAATGAAACACAAGCCGATGCGGGAAAAGTAGGAAAATATGCACAAACCAGATTTTTTTGTAAATATTTTGTTTCGTTTCGTCAATACCTCTGAGATATGCTTGAAAAACTAATGGAAAACAGGCAAAGCAAGCAAAACACATTGTTTTGTTTGCATTCTCGCAAATACTCGCTACTGATCAGATTATCCTAAAACTGAAATATTCTGATTCGTCTCGTCAATACCTTTCATTTGATGTATCGCACACAATTTTTGAGCTAAAACGTTTAGAGATATGCTCGAAAAACTGGTGATAATTTTTCTTAGTTTTCCCGCACCTCCCAAAGAATTTCGTTTCATTTACACAGATTCGTAAAAATTTCTTTTTGTTTCTGTTTCATTTTTATTCATTTTGTGATCACTAAAACAGATCTTTAACCTTGAAGACCGATGTTTTAAAACTTGTTAAATTGTGTAAAAGCAAAATTCCAACCGATACCACCTAACAACACTAATTATTTATGTGTTACTATCGTGATTATAGACTTAAATGCACACGCAATTACTTTTGCTTTAGTTAATTTTAGCTATGCATTCCACATGAAAATAGTTTAAAGTATTGCACACACATATCGATATCAACTAATCGAGTGAATTTAACATATATGTGAACGATATGTGGCATGTTTAGCGAAAGAAAAACGAACAAAACATTAAATGCGACAATTTAAATTATCGAAGTACAACTCATTGCTGGAGAAGATTGATTCTACTTCCATGGCATACACATCCACTCTACTATACTTAACAAAGGTCACTTTGGGTTCGAACAGAAGGAAGAGAGAGTATGTAAAGTCGGTGCTAAAGGTCCACGATCGGTTTTATTCCCAGATATTACTGCTACAAAAAACGATGAGCCTAGAATCCGACTCCAGACATCAAAGCAATATCATGATTTGATCCGAAGACACCTCACACACAGGTACATTTCTAATTAACGATGTCGTGCTCCATGTTTTTGTTCGCACTAATAAGTGATTCAATATCGCAGCCATATCTAAGCCATTCATTGTGTGTAGTGTTGTTGCTGTTGGGTGATTTACATTAATAAAATTAACGTTTTCTTTTATTTACACGGAGAGGAGAGAGAGATTGTCTTTAACATTAACATCATGAACGCTTGCGGATGGTTGACAGTGATTAAATCAATTCGAGTTTTAACGGAGGTTTTTTGTCATTGCATTGGAGGATTTATTTTAGTTTTATTTAATAATTTGTGTGTTTAAATCAATTTAACTTGTGCCTCTGCGGTAACGAGTGACAATATACACACATTTAGTGCCTAAAAAAGCATTAACTGGCAATTCAAGCGAGAAAATGTTTATTTTGTTACCGTCTTGTCTTGTGAAAACAGAGAGCGATGGCAAAATGAATGTCAGCGGAGGGAAGAAAATTACTATTTTCTCAACTCAGTGACGAAAAGTAAAACTTTCGTTGCCTTTTTTGAGAAAAGCGTTGTATACAACTCGGTGATAAATGATTTTTTAGGCACACGATGTGTATTGTCACACTCGACCTCGACCTACGGCCTCGAGTGACAATTTACACATTTAGTGCGGCGTGATTATCTTTATTTTCTCCACTCAAATGCGGTGAGAAGATGGCTTTTTGTTGCTGCTCTCTCTAACGACAGTTCAGGCGAGAAAATTCGTATTTTAACAACTCTTTATTTCCCATGGGGCAATTGTTACTTTGTTTTGATTTTGAAAATTTGTGAAAATTGATGTTTTATGGATAAAAACGTTTATTCACGCCCCATACGGATGAAAAATTATGTTTTCATCTCGGAAAACATTTCATTTCCTCGGGATTGCACAAGTAGAGTAAATGATAACAACGTGGACATTGGCCATGAATTGTAATCTACTGTTATGTAATAGTATTTTACATGACTAGGGATAAAAAGATGAAAAGTAGAGTTTTTGTGTGAATTTTGTTGATCCGAGGCGAAGCCGAGGTCAATAAACATACAAAAACGAGACTTTTCACTTTTTATCCCGAGTTATGTAATGGATTTTACATGCTAAGGGCGTCGAAAGAAGTGCTTGAAACATGAAAAGTACGGTTTTCGACGCAAGTAGCATATAAAATAAATTGCACTACTGCGAATTTGGTGATGCATAAAAACGAAATACTCCTGATACCTCATTACAGAAAATGGAAGTTGGCTGGCAAATATTGTCTTACCGCTTTAATTTTGCCAACGAAATATATTTTTAATTTTGTTCAAACAGAATGTCTAAAGTTAACTTTAAACAAAAAATACAAAGTCCCATGAGACCACTTACATTACCACCCGAAAAACCGAAAAAAAACAGTAGAATAATAGCAAGAAAAAAAATAGATTAATCTGATCAACCTGCATATCATTGTGCAAATAAATTTAGATATTCCAACAGAGAAAAAAAAAAGTTTATAAAAACATCTTTCGACAAAAATGAAACATAATATAAAGACGTTTGGTGTGTAATTGTACAATATTGATGATGGTATAATACACAGAATGAGAAGAAAAAGCATCGTCAGCAGTTTCGGTTACGCTTTACCGATTTTATACAACTCTGATGTTGTAAAATGTACGAGGGAAATATGGATTAATATTTTAGAAGTTTTTTTTTTGCCATCGTTCTTTCTTACAACTCATATTTTTTAAGATTACACCATTCTTCAACGATTCAACCATATGTTATTTTTGCAAATGTGGAATGAGTTTGTTCGGGCTCTTCTGTGCATGAAGAACTTTTAAAATATGGTTCGATGTAAAATTCAACAAGACTTATACACATTGGATATTGCGTTGTATCGCCTGGATTCGACAAAATTAAAACTCCAAAAGTTGATGTGACCAAATTTTAGCCTAGCTTTCGACTGTGTGACCAGTCATCTTCAAGGCTGAAAAAATTTTATTTGGCACTTAATCACTTAGAGCTATGAACAATTATAATTTATTTTCGTAAACTTACGCTTACTACTAGGTTGTAAACAAACTTAATCAATTTCTTGGTTTTTCCTTATCACTTGCTTACAGTCTCGTTTGTTTATGTTTGTCACTTGACAATTTCACCTGTCACTCAAACATCTGTTGCAGATTCATTTCATCATTCCGTCTTCGAGGGGGGTTCACATGGCGGCGTTTTCCACTATTCACGATCAGATTGTAGAACATTGGCGATACATGAGCTGCATCTTTTCTGAAGTTCACAGCTGAATTTCCTTTAAGAATGATTTTGTTCGCTTCATGTATTTTGATCGTTCGTTTTGACCGGACTTTTTTCAGAATTTCTTTGTTCGCAAAATCAAATTGATGTTTCTTGGTGGACACATGGTAGACCAGTGCAGTTTTTTTGTTGTTCTTGGCCATGTTTTCCACGTCTTTCTTATGTTCTACATCCCTGTCATCGAGCCGGCGACACGTGCATCCTACGTAGCTTCTGGGGCAGTTCCGACAAGGAATGTTATACACCACATTCGAACATTGACCTGGTCTGAGTTTGTGTTTCATATTGGAGAAAATGCTGGCCACCTTATTTGTAGGTCTTGGGGCTATTTTCAGATCCGGTGCATATTTTCCGACTTGCTTTGCAACTGCTTCAGTTAATCCGGGAATGTAAGCCATTCCTGCAAACCGATTTTTCTTTGGCTGTGTTTGAACAGCTGGTGTTATTGTTGTGTCTATTCTGGTCGAGTTTGCATTCGGTGGTGGTGAGTTAATTTCCGATACATCGGCTGATAACGACGTGCCAGCAATTTCCATCCTGCTAATGAGCGGGTAACTTATATTACCTTTCGATGTTTGGCTGGACATCATCTGGTTCACTTGGTGGATTAGTCGTTCAGTCAGTTTAGCCGGAAAATTGTTCTTGTCCATTATCGCTTTGATGGTCAATCGGTTTTCCTGGTGGAACCAGGACTTATACACATTTTTGATCATTGATACGATGTTTTTGTTTTTCAGTCAGAATTGCATCTTGTTTGTTACAATTTTTAGCACTGGTGTATGCGTAACAATTGGAACTAATATTTTCGAAATACTTTTGCGAATGTCATGCTATTAAATTGAAACGATGAAGATTGGGGAAGTGTTTACTTCATCCATGTACCGAATGAGTTTGTTTAGGATGTTTCACCTAAGTTTCAGTCTAAAGATACATAGATAGGAGCAAATTATAACTTTTTTTATTTAGAGTTGTTCTGTGGACGATAATATCGTTCTGAAGACAATAAAATCGTTTTTTGAAAATTTATCACCCGATTTTCTCGTTGTCTGAACGACATTATCGTTGTCTCAACAATATTTATCGCGTAGAAATTTTCATTGCCGTGACAGTGTCTTTTCTCCCTTCTCCATCGTAAGCACATTTTTACACAACTACAACATTTGAGTATCACAGTTCGCAGAAACTATGTGGAAGGATTTTCATAAGGAGGATTTAAAATGTGTTGATCAAAGTTATCCTTTCAAAGCCGGAATAGTTTGGCTTTCAATTTTCCTATAAAACCTAATCCTCCGGCTTGAGAGATAAGTGTATTGTGCGTAAGCATTCAAAGACCATAAAAATAAATCTTTGTGTTTTGTTATGTTGTTTTGTAAACACTTGATAAGTTTCGGTGTCTTTTAGAAATACAATTTCATTCGATTGAAAGTATTTTCGAATTTTTAAAGGACATAAACATATCCTTTCAGAAAAAAGAATAAATTACCCCGCTAAATGTAACATAGACGTGTTAATAGCATTGTAATAAATTCATTCCGACGACGTTGTGACAATCAATTCAATAAAGCAGGTAACCAACGTCTTGGTATTTATTGAAGAAAGAAACATTGAATAATAAAAGGAGCGATTCAGGTTTTTCTCGTGTGTGTGTGTGTTGTGTCTATTCTTTAATTATAAATTCATGCAAGAAGACCGACACATCGGTTTTATTGTGTATTGTTCATTAATATATTATTATACTTTTATACATGTCGCAGTAAAAACTAGGTTCCATAATAGATGTAAAGATTTTTAAAAGAGCAATTTTACTTTTCAGCCGACTCATGATCACTAATGATTCCCAGCCATAATAATCATAAAATAATAAAAAGGGTTAAAGATTTCAATTTGACATATTTCGTATTTGGGAAGACGATTTTTTTCTCCTTCCTTTGGGGGTTATAAATATTATTAAGCTTATTTGTCAGTGCAAGCGGTGTCTTTTGATAATTTTCAATTTATTATATTTTGTACGAAAAAAAAAATCTTTTAAGATTCGAGGAGGTTGTTAGAGGATTTTTCTGTCTGAATATTGTTAAATTCGTTACAATGGGTTCGATGCAATTTATGCGTATTAATTATTGATGTTCCCATCAGCTGTAATGGCCGTGGAAACTTTTTGTTCTCTCAACGGATAGCTAAAAAGATATGCTAACAAGTCTCGATTCGAATCAAGCAATAGGAATAAAAAGATAGAAACATTGCAGTAGAGAAAATTTTATTTAAAAGTTCTAGTGGTGAACAATGTTCAATTAGAAGTGTTTTTGCCATTTCAAGACTACAAGATCCACATAATATATTCCGATATACAAGTGAAGTACTAGATGTCGATTTTGCCATGAATTCTAGAATCTGATACTTCAAATGATTATGCTTGGTCGACGGAGAAAAAAAAATCTTTGAATCTGAGTTTGTCTACTTTCTGTCGCTGTGATGCTATCTATCACAAAAACTAAGAGTAGTATCTGTCGAAAGCAAAGATTTGACTTGCTAAATTAGGTCCTACAGGCGACGAAAAGTGAATAACGCCATTATTCCTGATTTGGAAGTTGTCGTTGTCCACTTTTTAGACCCGTACGAAGTACTGGGGTCTTATGGGTTTACGCATACGTTTGTAACACGTCGAATTGGACTCCCTGAGTAAGGGGAAACCTATTGTGGTTGTCTAGAGATGCCAAATCCGCGAAAAAAAAATGTCCGTCTGTCCGTCTGTCCGTCTGTCTGCACGATAACTTGAGTAAAACGCATCCGATTTTGAAAATTCTTTTTTTTCCCGTTTGGTAATGTCAAAAGACAGGCTAAGTTCGAAGATGAGTGATTTTGGATCGACCCCTCCCGAGCTGTGGCCCAATAAGTGCTTTACGGTTTTTCGAAGATATCTCCGGACATTTAAACGTTAAACTTGTAAGTGATACGTCAAATAAAAGGTATTTACAATACCGATCGACAAAAAAAAAGTTTATGGAAATCGGATGACCGACTCGTGAGTTAGACCCCTTGGTGTGGAACAGGCACAGGGCGGCAAGCAGTTTTTGCTTGTAGGTCGGCCACATTTGAACATATTTCGTCTGTTTTAGCTTTATTAGATAGGTATTGACCGTACCAATCAGGGAAAAATTTTTTTATGAAATTATGTTCTCCGGAGCGTGAGCTAGGTCTCTTGGAGTGAGCTCTTATCTGGCTACTCGGAAGTACAGTGAACGTGGTGTATTTTGACAATATCTCGAGTAAATTTTGACCGAATTTCATGAATTTTTTTTTTGTTTGAAAGGTATTAACGAATGTAAAGCGTCGGTACTATTTCCGGTCTCCTAACAAAATGGCTGCCGGCGACCATATTGGATTTTAGTAAAATAGAAATATCTTGGGAAAAATGATACTTAGAGAGTTTCTGTTAACATGGAAATAATTTGTTATGTGTGTGGGGTTTCAGGGATTCCATATACGGACATCTATATATACCTATATACAGCTATATTGAGCTATATACAGGCATATAGAGCTATATAATAGCATATATTTATCTGTGAAATGTTTATTTATAGTGAAATATAGTTAAATATAGCGGTATATAGCTGTTTAAATAGGAATTTATGAAATTTGTCTTCGTACGGGGCTGTCCATATTGCCTCCGGCAATTTAGTTGTATATGATAACAAGGCAAAGAGTGGATAATGTAAGTGATTTTAAAGGGAGAATAGTTTTTCAGCAGAGAAGAAAATGAAGTAAGAGAAATGAAGAGTTTCACATTAAAGGCTTTTGATACGAATACGTGTTTCGTACGGGTCGGCGTTAGCTATGTTTTTTGATTAACAACAGAAGGACTAGATTTAAAACTTCTAACTTTTCTTAGATAAGCGATCACAACTCTAATACCATACTCTAAATATGATGATTATAATTAAAAACCGCTATAACCCCCAAATCGGGACACATGTCGATGTACACTCTTCTTGGAGTGTACGTTTTAGTTTGAAGTTAAATAAGCAAATTGGCGAAGGTGCTTATAGGAAACAATGACAAAGAGTCAATACCGTACTTTAGTTCTTAGGCCGGAAAATCGGTTAAAAATTGGCGTAACAATAATTCATTCTATATACACAATGTAATTTCAACCCATAGAAGGTTAAAAATTGAATTGCATGGGAAAAAATGCCATTGATGTACGTCGACTCATAAAAAAAGGTGGAATATCAGCAAATTCATGATATGTACAATTAAGGTCCGCATCCACCATTATACTTTTCTCAATCTGAAAACGTATAATGACATTTTTTTCATAAACAACATCCCTTTTAATGTGACGTTAAGTACAATATTCAACTTCCACCGTTTCCACCCTTCATTCAAATATTAATTTTTTTTTTCACTGAATTTTCGTATATAATTGACATCTCAAGCATACATTATTAATCTCGGGTTGTCCCTTGCATATTATTATAATCAATAGGACCATATATATGGTGTACACCATCATACCTACCTACGTAACAATTTATTCTTCCATTCAGAAAATCTCTCTCCGTTCACCCTTTATTTTTTTGCTATGAAAGGGTTTCATTTTTGTTTATATATTGTTTCTGCATTACATTATGGATATGGGCATGGACCCCATAATAAAATATTATTTAAAATATTGTATAAGCGCGGTGTACGCTCTTATTAGGGCCCATAACACATGTACTTAATTTTCAGTTAAGCAAATGACTGCTGTACGAACAGTACACAAATTATGTCTGTTTTTATTGAATCGGAAGCCATTTTTTTCTGATATTGCGAGCCTTTTACACTCCACGTCGTGATTGAAACTACAAATTTTCAGTTATGAACGATAATATTAAACAAAAATGCATATAATGGATTGTGTTTGTGATGATTGTGTGTGCACAAGTACTCAATATCCGATTTCAATTAAATAATTTGTGTACATTGGTAGAATGGATATGTTGTTGTTGGTATTGCAATATGACTATGTCGTAAATATAGTAAACATACCACTCTCAGCGTTATTAATTTGATTCCCATTAATTTAGAGGGAAGTCGAGAAGTTCCTAAGTATCCAGTGTGCAAAAGCTTTTGTTTTAAAATTGTATTCTCTTGAAACTAGAACTAAAAATTGAAATCCGAAAAAATTGAAGTGCACAAAGTCAACATTCGACGCAATTTCGATTGTAAACTTTGAGCTACTTACACTCTAATTTTTCACAAAAAGCTAAGGTTTTTGTTTATAGTATACAAACAATGCTTCAATGGCCAAACATTACGTAGTTTCATCGGTTTATTACTATTATTATGTGTTTGCAGAATTCATATTCTGAATGTTAAGTGTTTGCTAAGTCCTTTTTTTTGGTGAATTTTAATTAAAAACTCCCTTCGAAGCGAAGAGACATTGAAATATGCTTTTATAGTTGCAGACCACAGTTTCTATAAAAAAAACCTTTTCCAACGAATCGTTGCTATTCGTTGCACATTGGAACTGGAAATGTAGGGACGAAAAACAACAAAATCCTACTCCGCCCATTTTAATTTTAATGAAAAATAGATTTACGAAAAAGGCTTACGTGGACCTAATTTATTAGCGCATTATCTTACGAACTCAGATTAGCTGCAAAATTTATATAAACTTTAATATTTTGATTAATTAAATGATTTATAGGCTGCTGGTCAAGGTGAATGTTATGTTACGTACAGATCTTTCGTTTTAGATTTCAAAATATTTGGAGTTTGTTTTTTAAATGTCTCGAAATTGAATGAGATGCTGGTGGTATGTATGATATCCAAAGTTTTTTTTTGTCCTGCATTCCTATTAAAGGTTCGAAATTGTGTATTGGACATATCGATCGAATTCAATGTAGCTTTCAACAATATTCCATCGACTGAAAGTCATGGGTCAACGGATGATAAACACTTTAAAATGTTTGACACAAAATGTTCACTATTATATGATTGAAAATGCATGAATGAACTTTAAATGTACGAAAATGTTTGTCGCGCTATAGCAATTCCTTAACAACACAATAACTTGAAAAATTCTCTTCGGATTTACAAAAACTTTGTTTTTATTTGACGAGGAAAGAAATTCCTGATGTTAATTTCGAAGAAGGGGTTTGTCAGTGATACTCCTAAAATAATTTTGGCTCGACGCTAGATAACACGATTACTCGAGTAATTCTTACCGAATTTCTAAAAACGTTTTAATTCGACAAGGAAAGAAATTTGTTAATAAAAACTGTCGGAGTAATATCCTAGGATGCGAAAAGAGTTTTTTACGTTATTTCGTGGTAGTTGTTTCCAAAAAAATCAACGAATGTGAAGATTCCCCGGTAAAAAAAAAAAACGTATTTGAGACCCTTTTTGAGACCGAAACTTTTGTATGGCCGTGAGACTACGTATTTCGAGCCTTTGAGAATATTTGAGACCGAGAATTTATCGAAATAGTTCATCGGAGTTCATCCAAAATTCATGAGACGTCTCTCTTTAGACTCATTTGAGGATGTTCTAGTCTGACTGAGTGGTCTGCTTTCGGATTTGCTAGACGTAGTGAGACTGACTGAGTGGTCTGCTTTCGGATTTGCTAGACGTAGTGAGACTGACTGAGTGGTCTGCTTTCGGATTTGCTAGACGTAGTGAGACTGGATGAGTGGTCTGCTTTCGGATTTGCTAGACGTAGTGAGACTGGATGAGTGGTCTGGTCTCGGATTTGCTAGACGTAGTGAGACTGGATGAGTGGTCTGGTTTCGGATTTGCTAGACGTAGTGAGACTGGATGAGTGGTCTGGTTTCGGATTTGCTAGACGTAGTGAGACTGGATGAGTGGTCTGGTTTCGGATTTGCTAGACGTAGTGAGACTGGATGAGTGGTCTCATTTTGGATTTGTTAGACCTTGTGAGACTGGATGAGTGGTCTCCTTTTGGGTTTGTTAGACGTTGTGAGAATGGATGAGTGGTCTCATTTTGGATTTGTTAGACCTTGTGAGACTGGATGAGGATAAATGAGTGTCATAAAAAAAAAAACTTTTTCAGACTTCGAATTTTTGAGTTTTTTCTAGACCGTTTGAGACTTCTCTTTTTTCAGTTTTTTCTAGACCGTTTGAGACTTTTCATATTTGATTTCTTTTTAGAACTTTTTTCTTCGTTCGTTATTTATCGGAAGATTTTTTTTGTACTTCTATGTTGAGTTCACAGATGGCCACTACCCTTTACTTTTTTTATAATTCGCTAGACCAAACTGACTGAAATTGTAGAATCGTTAGTAATATTTGAATTTTTTTATTTTACCTTTTTTTGTTTGTAATGTTTTTTCCGGTCACCCATCCAAGTACTAACCGCGACGAATGATGCTTAACTTTCAATTTGGACGGCCGTCGACGTTCACGTGCTGCTAAATCAGATATATCTATTTGGAGTTCTAATTTTGAAGCGTTGTTACAATTTCCGAGGTCGGATGAGCAGTCTCATTGGCAGGCGGCTTGAGACCGAGTGAGTGGTATTTTTTGAAGAAAATAATTTCTTCAATTACTGAGACCGGTTCAGTGGTCTCATTTGAAGAAAATATTTTCTTCGATATCTGAGACCGAGTGAGTGGTCTTTTTGGAAGAAAATATTTTCTTCAATTACTGAGACCGGTTGAGTGGTCTCATTTGAAGAAAATATTTTCTTTGATATATGAGACCGGTTGAGTGGTCTCATTTGAAGAAAATATTTTCTTTGATAGCTGAGACCGAGTGAGTGGTCTTTTTGGAAGAAAATATTTTCTTCAATTACTGAGACCGGTAGAGTGGTCTCATTTGAAGAAATCATTTTTTCGATTTCTGAGACCGGTAGAGTGGTCTCATTTGAAGAAATCATTTTTTCGATTTCTGAGACCGGTTTAGTGGTCTCATTTGAAGAAATAATTTTTTCGATTTCTGAGACCGGTTCAGTGGTCTCATTTGAAGAAAATATTATCTTCGATTACTGAGACCGGTTCAGTGGTCTCATTTGAAGAAAATATTTTCTTTGATATCTGAGACCGGTTGAGTGGTCTCATTTGAAGAAAATATTTTCTTTGATATCTGAGACCGGTTGAGTGGTCTCATTTGAAGAAAATATTTTTTCGATTTCTGAGACCGGTTTAGTGGTCTCATTTGAAGAAATAATTTTTTCGATTTCTGAGACCGGTTCAGTGGTCTCATTTGAAGAAAATATTATCTTCGATTACTGAGACCGGTTCAGTGGTCTCATTTGAAGAAAATATTTTCTTCGATATCTGAGACCGGTTGAGTGGTCTCATTTGAAGAAAATATTTTCTTGCATTATGGATACTGTCTACACCCTCAAGATCAACAACACCAAAAATAAATGAAACTCATTATAATGAACAGTGTGATATGAAAAACTAAAACAGCTGAAATTGAATTTTCGATGGAAAATGTAATACCGCTCGGTTGCCAGAGCCTTTATGTTTTAAATCTCTAAACCATCCCAACACAATCATTAAATCTGGTACATACTTTTTTCAAAATCCAAAATCTATCACTTGAATATTTTCGTCATTTATGTTTTGCTATATAAGGAGAGAGCTGAGACACAAACACATTTATTTCATCAATTGAAATTTCCCGTCAAACTCCGATTTGAGAAACGGTTGCGTTTTGTCATTTGTTTCCGAGCTAATACGCATTTATCTTTTTTCGTTTTGTTGACGCAAAAAACGTCATTTTCGTACCTTTAGTGTACATTCGCATTTATCTTTTTTCATTTTGTTGACGCAAAAAGCGTCGTTTTCATACTTTTTTCGTTGTTTTGACCAATTCAATTTCCTTTGTTAATAAAACGTTTGATTTAATTTAAAACAGTTGTCTCACTGGATCTGCAGAACGAACCAAAAGAACGCAAAACCTCAACTATTCGGTTGCATTTATTTTTAAAATTAGCATTTTCTTCGAAAGAGACCACTCGACCGGTCTCAAAGAATTGAAAAAATATTTTCTTCGAAAGAGACCACTCGACCGGTCTCAAAGAATTGAAAAAATATTTTCTTCAAAAGAGACCACTCGACCGGTCTCAAAGAATTGAAAAAATATTTTCTTCAAAAGAGACCACTCGACCGGTCTCAAAGAATTTCCAAAAATATTTTCTTCAAAAGAGACCACTCGACCGGTCTCAAAGAATTGCCAAAAATATTTTCTTCAACAGAGACCACTCGACCGGTCTCAAAGCATTGAAAAAATATTTTCTTCAAAAGAGACCACTCGACCGGTCTCAAAGAATTGAAAAAATATTTTCTTCAAATGAGAACACTCAACCGGTCTCAGAAATCGGAAAAATTATTTCTTCAAATGAGACCACTCAACCGGTCTCAGATATCAAAGAAAATATTTTCTTCAAATGAGACCACTCAACCGGTCTCAGATATCAAAGAAAATATTTTCTTCAAATGAGACCACTCAACCGGTCTCAGATATCAAAGAAAATATTTTCTTCAAATGAGACCACTCAACCGGTCTCAGTAATTGAAGAAAATATTTTCTTCCAAAAAGACCACTCACTCGGTCTCAGATATCAAAGAAAATATTTTCTTCAAACAAGACCACTCAACCGGTCTCAGATATCAAAGAAAATATTTTCTTCAAACAAGACCACTCAACCGGTCTCAGATATCGAAGAAAATATTTTCTTCAAACGAGACCACTCATCCAGTTTCGCACAGTTCACCAATAAATGTTAGCAAAGAGACTACTTGTTTCGTCTCAAGCGATCTGAGTATATTACTGCAACGAGACGACTCATCCAGTCTCGCACAGTCTGGCGAAATAATATTCGAAAAGAGACTACTCGTTTGGTCTACGGTATTCTCATTTGTTCATCCGAAATGATTTTAGCAAAAACAAAAATATTTTGAGACCTAATTGAGAATTCCAGCAATTTTGAGACTGGAATTAGACCGTTGAGAATACGTATTTCATGGTCTCGTGAGACCGACATTTTCACTGGGGTTCGAAAATGTAGTTTATGAAAAAGCAGGTCAACAATTTCAAAAATTGTTGGAGAAATTCAGTGAGTCAACGGACCTGGCCCATCCAAAAGGTAGTAATGTAACAAAGTTTTCAGAAAGCTAATTTTAATGCAATTTACAATACTAACAAGGTAAAACGATTGCTCTTCTTACAATATCTGTTCGGTGAAATACGTCAAACTTTGCAATCACCAAAGGGAAAATTAATTTCAAGTTCTTTTAGTTGTAATCACTTTGTGCTACCCATTTAAAAGTTTCCTATTAAAACGAAATTCGTTGAACTATGAGAGAAAGAATATGATTAAACTTCTCAAACAGACCTTTACGATACTTGGTTTTAAGATAATTTCTATAAAAATATGACAAGACATATTGTAAGAAAAATGAGAACAGTAATATGGATGAGAAG
Source organism: Bradysia coprophila (assembly GCF_014529535.1). Classification (NCBI taxonomy): domain Eukaryota; kingdom Metazoa; phylum Arthropoda; class Insecta; order Diptera; family Sciaridae; genus Bradysia; species Bradysia coprophila. The sequence continues at coordinate 273,309 of NW_023503501.1, read as the reverse complement.
ATTGTAATAGTAGATTTCGGGCTTCTGTGCAACTTTTTATTTTACCAGGTGTTGCGTTTGCAGCTCGAACCGGAGGCGAGTTATTTTAATTTTCAAGCCTACCAAAAAAGGAAAATTGAACTGTGGAGGGCAGCATTATCGATTGAATGTAAATAAAACTTCGATAGAGATGAGCGAATCGCCCGTGCAGAATTAGCGAGCAAATGGGCAATTTTTTTTTAAATATGGGCGCATCATGAGAAATGTCAAAGAATGTGTGCACCCGCTAATTTCTTTTATTTTTACAGTTAAGGATATCCTCTTTGCTCCAAAGGTTAACGCGCTGCGCATTGAAGTCATAACTCCAATATCAGCCCAACAGCGAAAGAATGATAACTGAATAGAGACGATTGAATTCGTAGCTTTCATTATCACTCAGTCTTCTTTCCATTACTTCTCTAAAATTGATTCTGACAAAACTGAGTAGAAACTACGAATTATTAACGAATGAACTATCACACCAGCAGCCAGCAGAGCTTTCCCCAGTCCTCGCAATTCTCACATTTAGTGAAATGTGATAAAATGAACTATCGAATCAAAGATGTTTCGGTAATGGAAATTATTAATATCGAAAGTCTCCGATTGGAATGAAACCAACACTCCTCAGACGCTTTCTATACGTTCGTTGAGTAATTCTTTTAGAGAAAACGTTCTTTGTTTCATTGACTCATTAGGAAGTATTGATTTTATTGCCGATTCTTTCCTTATTGTCAGTCGACAAGAAGCAGCATACCCAAAGAAAATGCTGCAATTAAGTGATCCCATACAATTATCTTGTTAATTGCAACGAATTTCACACAAACACTAACACAGAGCTCAAAGAACTTATTTTAAATTGTCCATTACATGAACAATTTTAAAAATATTGCTTGGAAAATAGGAACGGATCGCTGAAAAAAATATTCGGATATCTGACAACATTTGGTGCATATGTTGATGTCTTGCAAAAATATACTCGAAATATTCGCTTGTTATCGGTATACCAGAACGGTAATCCGTAATACATTGTAATATTATACAATAACATCTAAAATGTGTGGTATGGGCTACTTAACAAAATCTCCATTTCCAAATTGATCAAAGCGCATCTGCTCAAATATACTTTTAAGTTTTTTTTTTTTATTTATAACATTACATCCAACCTACTCTTGTGTACAATGAATAGATTGCCTCTTCATATGAATAATATGCAATGCACATACCTAAAAAATAGTTTCAATACCGAAATACATATCGAACAATGCGATCACTCAGGTTGAAAATATGGTCTATCTATACACAGCATTATGTAATGCTATACGAGTGCATATATATATAGTAATATTAACCGCCCCTAATCAAAATGTTGAATAAGATTTTCAAGCCTGCAGATATTCTCATATAGTACAATAGATGCTCGTAATCTCTACATTATATTCAATCACAAATGCGTGTATAACCGAAACGAAGGTAGGCTATAACAAAATTGTGAATGAACATATCAAATGACAATGGGACGACATCGTTACATATATAATGTCAACGTGATGAGTGGTATAAATGGGACATATGACATGTGAAAAATTTGTCAACGCCATTAATGGCGTGTATAGCACTGAGTGTTCATTGGTAGAACAGATTTGTCCAATGGGATTTTAAACTTTAGTTGAAACTAAAAAAAAATAAAATTTAATCTTTTTCTATGGGACAACTGTAGTGGTTTTGTAATTCGTACAGATATGGAATAGGTGTGTCATTGAAATGTGAAAATGAAATAAAATTTGTTTTTTTGTATCTGTCCAAATCACAACGTAAAGCAATAAATAAGACTGTCAGTAAATGTCAGATGGAAAATAAACATTTTAATTCATTACACTCTAATGCTTGCGTCATTGATCATATCAACGAGAGACGAGACAGCATTTTGCTGTTTGTATTTGCCTGCGTTGTATTAGACAACAATCTTGTTTGAAATGAATAATTATTGAGTTACACACGAAAACCAACAGCATCACGCATTGAAATACTATCAAGAAAATTCGATGATTTTGTGGTTACACTGTTGGTACTGTTGGCTATAATAATTCGCACGATATTGACTACATATCAATACTAATTCAAATTCATCATTCAACATCGAAATTTTCGGTTTAGAAAAATAAATTTCGTTTCATTGTCTGAATTCACTAGATGACAAGATAAATTTAATTGAAATTTTTGTTCTTATTTTATTACAAAATGTTCAGTTGCTTGTGGCAATTCACACAAAGCCATTCGAATGTTTTGAGTGGGAACAACTAAAACGACTTTTTTTCTCGATAACTTCTGGTTTGCTCTTGTATCATTTGTTCGCTGTTTACTTATCCGAATCGATTGTTGTTCTACAATTCTACGCTTACGGTTCTCTTCGAAAGATTATATCACGTCACATCGCTTTTCGCTTTCAAAATATTATTTTACTACCTGCCCAATGCGAGCGTTGACCATTACATAGCAATTTCCTCCCTGCGGAAATCATCCATTACATTTTCACAATTTTCAGTTAATTTTAATTTTATTTTTCAATGTCCTATGTGGATGCTGCTACGTGCTTCATTACTTCGGAAACAACTTTGTGATACTCGCAAACTCACTTGTTTGTTTTTAAGCAACTTGCTTCGGTAACTGTCTTTTCAACAAGTCTAGAGTTTGTATATCCGAAAGCAAGCTTGTTACTATAAAATACTCCTATATGAAACTTGCATGTAAATGATGTGTTTGCATTAGAATTACTTGAAAGAACCAGTCTGTACCGTTACAAGGATAGTGCAAGGGGGTTCTCCATTTAACTGGTAATATTTTTTTCAGAAAAATTCCACCTAAAATGCCTATCTCACGAAGTCTGGCCACGGAATTCTGTATTTTATTTCGTTAACTTTTCAGAAAAATCATAAATTAGACACTGCGAAAAGCTGAAACTATGATCCTCAATCGATGTACGTTTGACCACTGTTTCGATCTGTGAGAAACTTAAATATGTCTTTGACATGTTGCATTAATATGCAGTTCAAGAATACCATTTCTCATCAGGCCATAGCGACAGTGGCAAAGAAATTACCAAACTACGAGAGGTAGTCATAACTTTATACACGCTATTTTTCAGTGAATCATTAGCTAAATGAAGAAATAAAATTCTTCAAAACGCCTCATCACTAAAAAGCTTACACTTCACGTGCTGGAGTACTGTAGCTATAGCCACAACAGAGCAACACATACTGCGAAGAAAAGCACATCAGAATGATCCTTAAATAAGGTGTCGGAGTTTTGGTAACAAAAAACATGTGCAAGATCTCCGTTTACGTAAATAGCTTTGTAACATTACGATTTCTCGTAAAAGCAATTTAAACAAAAGAAGTAAAAGAGTTCATCATTGATGGTTGATTGAACATCCAATGGAAACGTTAAGACTTGAAATATAATCATCTTAGCATTAGTTTTTTGATGAGTTGGAAAGAAGTAGTGTTACTGAAGTACTTCTGTCTCACAAATCTTGCAAACGTTATACGGTTGGCTACTGCTACTGTAGTTGCAGAACTAGTCTTATAGTGTGCAAATCGGTATAGTGTTCGATGGAGCACTGTGTATCGAGTACCACTTTCGCCATGGGGTCTGATGATAAGTGGTATTTTTGAACTGCATATTAATGCAAAACGTCGAAAGATTTATTTAATTTTCTCACAGATCGAAACGGTGGTCGACTGTCTTTTCAAATCAGACAACAGTCCTTTTGATTAAAAACAAAAAATCTTATTCAGAGCCGTTCAATCGTGTATCAGTTGTATTCATCGAACGATAACACATTCGAAGTCGCAGAATTGAGGAGTAGTATTCGGGTGATCTATTCAGTGTACATCGTCTATGTGAATGAGTACGTTTTATCGACGCATCCATTTTCCTATTGAACAATAACAAAATGTACATTCCCCGAAGAAATGGAAGGTATTATTGCATTCTTTCATCATTGGAAAACGTTGGCTAAATCCATATGAAAAAATTGCTCAATATTTATTTTTGAAATTATTTTCAATACTTCACGCTTGAAAAATCATACAAATGTTACACATAAATTCCCTGTTTAAAGCACAATATTCAACAAATATTATACGTTGGTCTTAAATGCAATGATTGGAGGGTTTTCTGTTTTTACATCCTTTTAAGGATTCATCAAAGTGTGCACAAATTTGTTTTATGACAATGCATTTTTTGGGAACTTTTTTTTCCTCATTTTATTTTTCATTAAAATATATTGCGTCTGTTGGGTCAATATATGATTGTTATGAATCTGACAAGGATCTTCAAAATAGAAAAGATAAAAGATTTTTTATCCTCCGTATTTTTTGTGAATAAAACGTTAACGGCGCTATGGCAAAGGTAAACGGCGTAACGAGTGAGATAATAATCTGAAATTGAAGTTTGTGGATCTCATTCGCAAAGGGAATAACTTGAAAATATGTTAAGTTATACCAGTTCATCATTTCTCTTACTCATTTACCATTTATATGCTTACAAACTACATCCAACTCGAAAAATATTATTCTACGAAAATTAGAGTTTTTGTGTGAATTTTGTTGATCCGAGGCGAAGCCGAGACTTTTTTTTTGAAAGGTAAATAATGAACACAACAAACACAAAAGTTGTTTTTATTATTTTGGTCGAGGACAGTGAGCAACACAAGGACTTGAGACCATAACATCTGTCTTTCTTAAGTGTCCAACACTTTTAATTTTTATCTTGAGTTTTGTAATAGATTTTACATGATGGGGGCGTCGAAAGCCGTGCTTCAAATGTACGACATTCGACGCATCTGATAGTCATTTTCCTTTTCCATGCTGAAAGGCCTTTTTTAGTGAATGAGATGTTTCCAGCACGAGCAAGATATAGACAATGTTTTCCCTAAACAACGGCAGAAATACGCGACGAAGTCGCTATATTTTTCAAAACTAGTTACAGTCAAAGGCAGTCAATTTTCAGCATAAATTTGCTTCAGCTGTTTTTCAGCTGATCCACACATACAATCAAAACTGGTTTTCCTTGTTCATACGGTTGAAGCTGCTACACGCACGCGCATGATAGTGGTAAAACCGTATAAAGACGTATAAACGGTTGTGATTGTTTGTATGGATCAGCTGAAGCTAATTTATGCTGAAAATTGACTGCCTTTGACTGTAGGAAAAGTTTTTAAAAAGTGGTTCGTTAGTGGTTCGTGAGCTAGTGTCTCAATTTTGAAAAAGAAGACATTTCGGCATCAAAAAAGAGGACAAAAAGAGGACGCCTTGATATTCAAAAAAGAGGACGAAAAGTGAATTTCTGACACGGAATTACAGCAACTGTACATGCTGTTTGTAAAACTATTGTGTAATTTACACCAGTTCATGGTAAAAACAAAAAATTCTGTGTGCATTGAAATCTTCCTGATATTCTTTTGGATTCCTTCTCAGTGATAACATCCACTCCATATTACCTGAATACAGACTTCGTTTTACCTTATCCTTGCGTGATCTTTGGTATCTCACACAACGCTACGCTGTTCTTGTAAAATGACTAACTTTTATTTTAATGTATGAAAAAATGAGGTGCTAAAGAATGCGAGCGGAGCGAGCGAATTTTTTTTTTTTTGTGATGAAGATTTTGTTGTATTACCGTTCAGAGATTCTCTGACAGATAAGATTATTAGTTAATCCGCGCAGCGAAAATTTTTCGTTCTTTAGGTATGAGCTGCAACAAATTTACTTAAATAGGAAGAAGAGCGGAAAAAAAGAGGACAAAGACGACGTCTTCTTCAAAAAGTTATGTTCCTAGAATTTTAGTAAAAAAGAATAACGAGATGAAAAAAGAGGACATGTCCTCTAAAAAGAGGATGAATGGGAACCCTACTTAGAGTGAGGTAGATACTGATGGGACCGAGGTGTTTTTCACACACAAATCAAGTAAATTTTAACCGATTCTCATCTCTTTCAAGGGTATTGACGATACCAACTAGGGAAAAAAGTTTATAAAAATCGGGTCAATGTGTCCTCAGCTAGGACACTTGGAGCAAGGTACTATGGCTGGTCATGACTCTTAAGTAATATGCAACTAAAATCAGTTATAGTCTTATGTCTTATGTACATACACAAATTTTTTTTATTCTAAAATCGGTTCACGGATTGAGCGAAGGTAAGGCTGTTCAGCTGTACAATAAAAGTATTAATTTTTGTCTCTGTCTCGAGTGATCTTATGAACTTTTATGGAAAATTATAACGTCCACTATTCGTACGGGTCTTATGTTTCTAATTAAATTTATCGACGAAAAACTAGTTTTCTGGTCAAAAACTTGATCAAGCACCGATTTTATTTGCTTTCACCATTGTACTCAATAATAACCGTGTAACTATTGAAACGTACTTGTTAGCATCGACAACAACCTCATACAAAATATCATCCACTCCATTAAAAAGCCAACAATATTTCATATTGTTCCATTATACTGGTAAACCGGGAGCATTTCTACCATCGGCATATATTACTTACCGAAAACATTTTTAATTGGTTAATTAAATAAATATATACCACTGGCATAACAATCAATATAACAGCCATCGATCTAATTAATGTATAATTTCGTTCTATTATTTTCAAAAGTTGAACCGTTTGATTGAATATTATTTTGATAAAATAATTATCCAAGATCGAAATAATATGAGAAAAATTCTCACGATTCCCATCAAATCTAATGGTTCTACATGATCGGTATACGTAAAATTTACGAAGGCAGACATAAAAAAAGCGAATTCATCATTATCACTTATATATGAGTTCTCACCTTAACTACAGATGAACAACAAAAGAAATCCACTTGTTCGGGATTTTTATAGGCCCTGCTACATATGGATGACAAATGATGTTTGAGTCCTTTTTTTAGACAAAAAAAAAATTGGGTTCACGACGTATCCTTTTTAAGTTTTTTGAAAATAAAACACAGCTCTTTGTATCAATCATTATTTATCATTCGTCACGCGTGGCAGTTTCTTTTCTATTGTTATGGAGTTTTGAGTATAATTAAGGACTTTGGATTTTGTCAGATTTTCACATTTCGTAGTGAAGTGAGTGTGATACGAACACTCAATACATATTTGATGGACTCAGTTGTACGTTTAAAACTTCAGTACACAATAAACGGTTTGCATAAGTGGGAAATGGGTATTGTTGTGTCCAAATTATTGTTAAGTTTAAAATTTTAGATTACAGTTACTTCATTCTATAAAAAAACACATTTGACAGTTTTGTAAGAGTTTTAAAGGGCCTCGCGCACAATGAGAGTGACATAGACCCGATATTAAAATTGACATAAGAATTGACAGATAAACTGTCACATAAATATTGCGAATGGGAATGTTGAGTCATATGAAATATTGGCTATATTGTCAAGGTGATCAATTGTGTATGATTGTGCCACGGTCATAAAGGTCATCGATGGTCCCAGTCTAAGTCGTGTTTCCAGTCTATGATATTTAGGCGCAAAATTCAAATACGCCTCAGCGAATTCAAATTTTGCGCCAAAATTTCATAGACTGTCAACGTTGATGATTTTTAAAACTCTGATAAATCTAAAATTGTGTTTTTTAAAGATCACATGCATGATAGAAGCCTTGTCTATTCGTATTCATATGAATCGTTTCAAATATCAATAAAATCACTTTAACGTCGTTGATATTTATAAAGCCGCCAACAAAGTCTCCATGCTTACGTTCAATAACATTTGATTAATTCATTAATCACATTTGCGCCCTTAAATCTATAAACCCAATTCCATTTATCGGCTGACATCTATTCATCGGCAAAATGCAAACAAATTGAACTCGATGCTCGCAAATCTATATAGCAAAAGTTGATGGTGAATCAACAGAACGTAAAAAAAAATTAAAAATCTGTGAAACATGCGTGGATGCAGCATACTTCATAATGTGTTTCAATGATTAAACATCGTACTCTTGTTTATCCATTCAGCATAACTAAAACCGTTATTGCTTCTATGTATGGACAGCGATTTAATGAACATACCCCCACAATCATCACATTATTAACATGTGCACACATGCAGTTTGTTGGTTTAATTAGCAAAGTAACATTTTCTACTCGTTTCCGATTTGATGGACTTATACTTTAATATGCGGTTTTGATGAATGAATGCAGCTCTACGATTTACCTGGTACACACACGGTGAGCGCAATGTTTACGCACGCCTGGATTATGTCATAGTTATGATTTTCAACATGTTGATGGATGAATTATGATGGTCAGTGAAATGGGATTTTATAACTTTCGACGAATCAACATAGATTTACAGCGAAAGGCGTTGTTGCGACAAGACTGAATTGTAAAATGCAATTTTCCAATTACATCGAAGCGAGAAGCGCTAAGAAAGTAAGAAACGTAATTTTTTTTAGATGGATTGGCCAGTTTGATTATTTTTTTTATGTGGCTCTTGTCTTTAAATATATGGCAAAATGAGTTAAATAACCTAACCAGTTACAATGTCAGTCATATCGCTCACGAAAAAAAACAACAAACCATTTCGAAATTGTATAAGACAACGATTTTCTTTTATTTACATCTGTTAAGATGATTGAGCGATAAGACTATATAAGATGTAAAACAGCGTGGTCACGAGACAAATTCTGTTGAAAAAACGAGCTACGAATGAAAAAAAAATCGTTCAAATGTCATTTTACGTCTTTCATCTCTTGCAACGACGACTGAAACGACTGACTAAATCTAAGACTTCTTTATGAAAAGAACATTGAAATCTGATAACGCGTACAATAACCTCCAATCTTTCATACTCGAGGGGAAAAAATGGTATTAAAGTGACAAGATATTATAACAATATATTCCATTCATACATGAATCCCACATGCATTCAAATTGACTTTTATGTGCTGTTGTTCGCTTACGTTTAATGTACAAACCGAGAAATATGATATGGAGACAGATTAACCCGATAAGTGTGTCTGAATTAAATTTATTTAAAAAGTTTAAAAGAGAATAAGCCAATAGGAATGGAATGCCCGCACGAATTCATTATTTAAGTTCTGAACGGAACAGTGAAATTAGGAAAGTTATTCGCAAAATTTCCACAGTTTCCAATAATTTCTTACTCAATTTTGCCATTTTCCTGTTCAAATTCGGAAGTTCGTATAATATAACCAAACAGAAACATCATTTTACGAAAAGTTTCTTTATATCTGTCGATTGAGTTTGGTCAAAAATCTTTTACTTCTTTAGTTTTAACACATATTTTACTAGAAATCACAAGCAAGAGCTCCCAAGCGATGATGCACGATTAACTAGATCTTATTGTTTTGCCAAACCGATATTTTAAAACAAATGAAGTAATAGATTTTGCATGAATTTTGCAGTAGTAAAAGATTTATTGATAAAACTTCTAACTTTCCAACTCAAGGATTCATAGCTCCCAAAGATTCGTAACGCTAACTGTCAAGATTCGTAACTGAGTTAGCAAAATTAGAACATAGAAAGCTTTGAGATATAATGTTGAAATAGTTATCTACATGACAAGAAAACTGAAAGGTAGAGTTTTCGTGTGAAGTTTGTTGATTCGAGGCGAAGCCAAGACTATTCATTTTTATGAGTTTTGTAACGGATTTTCCTAAATACTAAAAGCGTCGCAGGTAGTGCTTCAAACACGAAAAGTATGGTTCTCTACGCATGTATCAACCAGCAAAAATACGTACCTGGCTTTTAACACTAAAGTTGGGTAAATTTCCATTTCGTTTCCAATGAATAGCTACTTTTGGTACCCCGATGGAGATGTTAGGAGAATATTTTTTCATGTAAGTTTCAACGAATCATCTTAATCTCGGGTAGCTTGGATTAATTGATTTAAATTTAATATTCAATATCAGCATTGTTAGATGTAGGCTCGGATGCAAACCGTGTTCTGAGAATCTTCATTAAATATGTGCTCACCAATAGAGTTTTGAGTTTAAATTTTATCGATTCTCACAAGAAGAGTATCGTCGAACAATACTTAATGCTAATAACACTTAAGCTAATTTCATCTTCATACTACATAATTCCGGGCAATTAGCCTTATGGTGCATGTATCCGAATACCTTTGTTACACATCAACACAACCAATATCGTATAGGAAACTCACTCATATTTTACAACAATTTTCTGGTTAAAAAGAAAACCGTATTCTCTGCGTCTATTTCCAGATCCGATAACATAAACAATTTATTCTGTAAAGAGTGCATGCGCCATTTGACACTATCGCCGATATATAGAATTTGTGACATGCGTGTTTACAATTATTGACGACCAAGTGTATGTTTGTTCTATGCTATTTTTGTCGAATAACATATACAAATTGGAGTTAGAATGTTTGGAACTATTTGTCTTTTGTGTTTTGTTTACTTGCCAGATTCTTCTTCTTTTTTTGTTGTATTGAGTAATATTATAGTTTCAAATCACTATAAAAATATATACTTTTTATGTCACGCATATCCGGAACAAAGAAAATCCAAAAACTAAGAAAAATATACGAATTTCAATGGAATACCATAATTATAGTATCCGTGATCACATGTCTAGTGCATGGACATTAAACACTCTTTTCGAACGCTAACTGTAATCAACATATATTCGTTACAATTACATCAAGAAGAAATGAATTGGTTAGAGTAATTTCGAACGTAGGAGGTAGGAGTAGATAGCTTCGACACATCGATTTAATAATTTTCCGCGAAGTTAGGAAATCAGACAAACCATTAACAAATCATTTAAAAAAACTGAACGAGTTGATAAAATTCGATCTCCTCTTGATAGATTGCGAAAACACCTATGAGGTGACGGTAAAATGGATAACAAATGCAAAAGGAAAGGCAAAGTTTTCATCTGTTATCGATAACGTGTTGTGTTGCGTCGACCTTTATAGCCATACGTTTGTTGTACGAAATGAAGTAATAGATTTTGAAGGAATCAATAGACAATAGTTGCAACTAAACGACGGAAATAACAGATTTACTGATTATTCGACAAGAAGGTTGGCCTGTAGAATAGCACACATTTGTTTCATTGTTCTTCATTCGCTGCAGGTTTTTTGTGCAGGACAAATGTAAAAACAGAGAGTTGATAACAGATGGCGTTGCTCTGTTACATTTTTCTCTTAGTTTTCGAACATCGCTGCCCTAGTGGCTATTTTCAAAATTTACTGTGTCAGTACTTTCTTCGTTAAGGCACTTTGATTGGTACAATTATTTTCCGCTTAGCGTCCCACCCTTCAATGAAAATAGCCAAATGGCGATTTACATGTGTAGAAGAAAGAGTTACTTTCTATATATCGCACCCTCTGTTCTAAATCACCTTTTTTATAGAATTCGGCGACAATTGTTTGTTGTGTGGAATACACTTCTGTTCGATATTCAAATAATTCAAAAAAGAAAGTAGTGTCATCTATTGAATGTGAAAATCACAAATGCCAATATACGATTGCCGTACGTGAATGGTTACCTGTATGCGGTTAGATTGTTTATCTAGCTGTAACGTTCAGTCGATCATTCAATTTTAATTTTATCACATAAACTTCAATAACGGATGAAAATGCCAGCATAATACTCATAGTCCTAAATTACGTTTTATTGATATGATGTGTGTGCCCACGACTAAACTCGATATTGTATGGGCAATTGTGAAATATATTAACGTTATTGAACTGATAGCAAATGTAAAGATAAAATATTGAATTTTTTTTTATGTTTCTCTTTCTCGAAAAAGACCATTGTTATGGACAACGCCTACCAAAGACGACTATCACAAGATAAGTGTGGCATTTATCTGAACAATGATACCCAGCGGCATACGTTTTATAATGTTAATGTTATTACAACAAAAAAGTAATGGAGAATTTTCTTTTTTCGTTCGGTTTTTTTGTGTATATTTTTCCTTTTATTTTAAATAACTCTGATTTGAATGCATTAAAACGGCATTTTGTATTTTGAGGGCGAAAAAAGTACGGCTAATATGGAATAAGATCACGCGAAATTTATATTACTGTACTGTAGTTTTGACCAAATAATTGGAGGGATTGGTTTCTATTGTATTTGAAACAAAGGAGAGGTCGGGATGGTCACAGATATATTACGTTTTATTACAACATTTTATTAGAAAGATATTTAAATTATTAATAAAACTTTTAAAAACCAGAAAGAAATCCTCTGTAGAACCTTCTGTTTGTTCAAATCCAATAGGAAAATATGCCGGCTGCAAACCGTTAATTATATGGTAGAAGGCGGACGCTTGATACTTTATTCGTTCCATACGGTACATAAAACTAAGATACGAAAATATGTTACTATTACCTTTCCATCTGTTAATCAATTTCTTCGCCTAAACTGTAATTTATTGATAATCCAGATGTTTTTGACTGAAAATGTTTATTGACTTTTGAACTCTCGGCAAAGCAAGGGCGCATCCTCAGTGAAGGTGTGTTGTGTAATAGAGCTTCTCAGAGGTGAGGGTGACTGAAGTTGCAGAAAATGATTTGGTAAAGACTTTGAAAAGGATGGTTGCTGTTTATTAAACACTGTTAAAGACCCTTTATTTTCATTTGTTCCCCAAATGGTTCTGATAAATATGTAAATAGAGAAAGTGTACATGTACAATTATAGCGAGTTATAAGAAAAATGAACATCAATGATTTAACATCATTACGAATAGATTGTGGGAATTGTTTTCGTCACACCCGCAAAAATCAGCTATGTCACTACCACCGAGTCGATCTTTTGAGCACCAAAATTTAATAGAAAACAGATTAAGGCTAGCTCGCTTAGTATGTGTATATTACGTTGGTGGAAGCACGGGTTTTCGGGGGATATAATATACCAATGTTTGTGTGCCAATTTGTAAAAAGAAAAAAAATCAAAAGTCAAAGTCACTGCCGACTCGGACGAATATTCAATTTTTTCACAAATTGATATTTTCGATGTTGTCCATGAAAAATGGTGTGAAGTTACAGAAGAGGTACAGAAGCCTTGATGCTAGGGTCAACCAAAGACAGTACTGAGAAATGTTGCTCTAATCCACACTTGTTTGTTTGTTGATAGTTCACAGAAGAGAAACGAATAGTCAGCCTATTCGAAATGAAGCTAAATCAGTGAAATTTCATTTTTCTTATAATTCGCTAAATGGTCATGTCTCTTCTCTGCAATTATATATTCGTATGTCGTTACCAGTCTTTGAATAGATTACACTTTCAAGTAATCGCAAGTCCTTGCTCGCGAGTAGTTGTAAGTTTCGCAAGTGAGATTAATTGAATAGAGACAATGCCCTCACAAAATAAAGTTCACATAACATATCAAACATTTTTGAAGGAAGCGACCAAGAATGCATTACCGACGAAACAAATTCTCTCCTAACAAATGTTTGTGCATTGTTTTAACATTATTTTCAAATTTAGTAAAATGACGAATGTAACAACATGCAGAAAATCGATAAAGATAAAGAATAGCACAGAAATATGGAGAGAGAAAAAACACTTTCATATACACCGACTAAAGCGAATGGTTAACGAAGAATTGCAACAACTGCAACAACAAAAAATGAAGCAAATCTCTTATATTGACAAACACTTTATTCCATTGCCTCAGCTGGATATAAAGTGCAAGAAAGAAATATATTTGAATTTAGCATAAATTTATTGAGCCATTTGCTGACTTTTTCAAACGAAATCAAGTCTTATATGGCGATAATAAATATTTTTGTTTTATGAAAAAGAAGAGAGAAAAAAAAAAACAACAACAACGAGAATAAAAACAGCGTTGTGGAAAACAACGAAGCGTACGATGTACATCCGATGCATTTGTAACAGTTTCCAACTATTGCATATAAATATTACCATGCTAATAATGGAATGCACTTTCATTCATTGGATTTTTTGGGTTGTTCTTTTTGGCTGGTGCTTATGCAGAGCGCAGCAGTTTATATTTCATTTTCATATCAAGATTCGCGGTTTAAATTAGAACTGAGATATATTCACTTACCCATATATATTTATGAAGTTGTTATTTGATAAATCAAACTGTCGGTGCTTCGTTGAGTATCGTCCTTTAGGCAGGTCGGTTGTTTGATATTTGTTATTATTGGAAAATTCAATTCAGCATCTATTTGTCGAAGCTCGTAGGGATGTCGCAACGATTGTACTTTATTGTCACACGTCATGTTCACTGATTTTTAAGCTGAAATTAGAGGATTTGGTTTTTAGTAAGGTGGTTCCTAGTTTGAATATTTTAGGGGTCATTTAAATAGTACTGCTCACTTCACACATTTGCTCGTTTTATAGAACACCCTTATCCTCCCACAAATTACGCACATCTAAAGATAAATTGATTATAGAAACTGCGTATTTTCCCGTTACTTCAGCATCGACTAGAGGTGTGCGCCGGTCAACTTTTGTTCGGCGGCGGCTGTAAACATTTTTCAGAAAATCGGCGGCGGCGTGAATAGACTGAAGTTTTTTTTTCGGCGGCTCGCTTCGGCGCAATACAATTTTTAACCGGCGGCGGCGGCGCATTTCGGCGCAAAAATCGGCGCTATATGCCGAATTGTTATTACTTTTCAAAAAAAAATCCCGTTACTCTAAAATATTTCATTTGAAGACCAGTGCTGAATATTCAGTTGATTGTTGTGACAAAAAGCGGTCCAAGACATTCTCAATGAAACTAATATCTTAGGAACTCCGGTTTTGAGTCATTTTTTCAAATAGCTGTTCCCTTAAAAGTTGGATTTTCAAACGGAAAAATAAGTAATTGACTTTTTATTAAACTTTTTGTAAAAAGACCACCAATTTTCACTAATTTCAAGTTTTCAAAATCCAAACCGTACATAAAGTATCCAATCAGCTACATACCAGCCGAAACTTTTCCATGGTCAATAAAGAAGAAAGTTGAAAAATCTGATAGTAAAAAGCGAAGCATATAAAATCACTTACTGATGTTATTGATTGGTGATATAGAATTACCAAAATATTATTCTCTTTTTATCAACATCAACGTATACGAGCGTAGCGAAGGAGTTTACTTTTCACACGAGCTCATTTTTACAAGATACCATCACTTATACAGATTTTTTCGAATCATTAGTCAAGTATTAGTTGTCTACCATTCCTTCTCATTTTGGACACATGCAAGATGTTGGTTTTTCTCACTCAATTCTATTGTGTTTTTTGATAAAAATTTATTTTTACTCGTACTTGTTGAAACGAAATCATTCTCAATTACCTCTACTTTGCGCCGAAAAATGATGAAAAAAAAAACCGGCGGCGCAGCGGCGGCGCAGTGTTTTATTTTTATCGGCGGCGGCGCGATCGGCTGAACAATTTAAAATTTCGACCGGCGGCGGCTTACTTTTTACTGAAAATTTTGGCGGCGATCGGCGCGACTGGCGCCGGCGCTCACCTCTATCATCGACAATGAAAACCCATTCAAAAGAAAATGTGCAAAGTAAGTCCCAAATGTCCCCTGAAGACCGCAAAATGGGAACTACTGGTGTCAGTATTACTGACGGAAAAGTCGGTTCTGCTTCTAAACCGAGCAGTCCCGGCCCATTCCACGAAGTTCCCTCGGGGCGTTGCAACCCCGCGGAATTTGATGCAAGTCGATCGGAGCTGGGAGTTCATGATTCCATCCGAAGTGGTCATACCAACCACGTACCCTACCCGAGGGTTTGTATCGGTACCACGGGAGCTGGAAGCCCCCCGAGAACCAGAGAAACTCTCGGTATCGGGCCCAGCGATGGTTGAGGAGCCTATCCTTGGCTGAAACGTGGTGGCTGTCGGTTCAATTGCGCTTTATGCGCTGGGGTACTGCTCCCGGGGGAAGTGCAGTAAGGGTTGAGATGGGCTCTGGCCTCACCTTTGGTAATGTTGGTGCATGAACACCGGCATAAAAAGGTAGTTCTACCCGCTGATTGAGCGGTAATCTCGATCAAATCCTTTTTGGAAAGGAAGAGCTGTTAAGCTTATGGCAGGTAAGCTCTCTAATCTAAAGATATGTTATTCTGTCCCCTGAAGAACCCTTGAAAGTACGTAAGATTTGAATGACCCTTTCCTATCACTAAAAATCTTACAGAAAAGCTATTAATAAATGCAAAACGGCAAAACGATAGAAGTTTTACATTTCAGTTCTCTGAAATCCACTTCAATCGATTGATCAAATCAATTTCAAAATTCTGCCCTCCGTCCAACCACGCATTTTCCCAGTTTTAGTAGCCGCCTTAAATTTACATAAACGGACATATCGAAAATTATCTAAACATTTTGTACCGTTCCGTATAAACCGAACTGAAAACTCTTAACATCTGACTGTATGGTATAAGTGATTTTTGCCAATAATTGATTCAATTTATCGTTAACGTAATTATGGATCTTGCAAACTGATTTCGTATTAATCAAATGCGTTAATGGCACGAGTGCGCAAGCTTTTACTTTTATCTTCATCATCTACACAGAGAGATAACAGCGCATACCTCATAATATACATATATACATTCACTCTCCGCATGCAATGAATAATAATTGCAACGTAATTTTTAAAACGAAAATTATTAATCGTTCTTTGCAAG
The DNA here is from genome assembly GCF_014529535.1 of Bradysia coprophila. Classification (NCBI taxonomy): domain Eukaryota; kingdom Metazoa; phylum Arthropoda; class Insecta; order Diptera; family Sciaridae; genus Bradysia; species Bradysia coprophila. The sequence continues at coordinate 256,632 of NW_023503501.1, read as the reverse complement.
TTAAATCATGTACAGCGTACAGAAAATCGTACCACTGAAAGGGAAACATCAAACCGAACAAGAATGAAGGTTTTTTTTTTAAGTTGAGTTGAAAACGGACAGATTGTAGTTGATAGCCGATTAGTCGATGCTGTAAAATTGCCAAGTATTTATTGTAATTAATAATCGCTTTTAAAAACACCTAACGAAGAAGCGCCAAAATCAATAAAGCCAGAATGTAATGATTGGTTAATTTCAGGTTTCTTCACACAATTTGATTTATTACCAATTGCATGTAATCTGCATAAATTACTTACATGCATTCTATGTTATTAATGTTTGTATCCTTGGGATATGTACTTAAGTCAAGAAGTTTCGGTTATTCATAAAATATCTTAATTGGTGTTTTACATTGAATATGTTTATCGTGTGAGATTTTTCCGGATTTTATGAAGCATTTTACCAAAGAAAAATGAAGCAGTAGAAAAGTTTGAAGAGTTTATTCAGCGACCGCAGAATGCAGCAATAAAACAAAATTATTTTCATTAAACCCACCTCGATGTATTAGATTTAGATGAATGTATATTTCACACAATGCGGGCTGCAGGAAGTAAATTGGAAATCTACTACTTCACAGTTTCAACAATTTAAATTAATTGTATTGGTGCTGAAGTAGTCGATTTAGATACATGCTCACTTCACAAAATAAGTAGTACATGGAAAATCTAGTACTTCACAGTTGAACAAACATAAATGAATGGTATTGGTCTTCTTGGCGTTGCTTGAAGTAAATAGAAAATCTAGTGATTCTCAATTTCAACCACATAAATCAATGGTATTGACCTCAAAATAGCAGATTTAGGTGAATGTGCAGCACATACAATTCGTGTTGTTCGAAGTAAGTGACAAATCTAGTACTTAGCAGTTTAAATTGGTCTTGAAGTAGTAGATTTAGATTAATTCGTGTTATTCGAAGTAAATGGTAAACCTAGTACTTCACAGTTTAAAAACCATAAATAAATGGTTTTGTTCTCAGTCCTTGAAGTATTAGATCTAGGAAACTTGTTAAAAATTAAAAGTTTTCAAAGAACTTTTTCTCAGTAAGCTAAAAAAAAACTCAGTAACCAACTAGGACTCATCACATAAAATACCGTTATAGCAACGACCTAGCTTCAATTATACTCGAAAAACTAAGGTAGCTCAAATGCTGAAAAATTAGGGATAGTGAATCCGAACACATATTCTCATGCATTTGACTGCAAGGCAAATTCCAATCCGTGTCCATGCCAAACATTCTCCGTCGAAATATAATTGCATAATAATTTCTACAGATTCGTTCCATCGCACACTTTCATTTATCAAAAAGTCGACTGCATGATAATACGTTTGGGCTGAACATCTCATCATTATATGTATTAGTCCTCTGTCAACTCAAAATTGCGGTATTCTTTTCAGAATTGCCCAAGGAATTACGACAAAAAAAAAACGAAAATAACCAACAGCACGAAAAAAACCATAATCTGCACAAAAGAAATACGAAGACAATATGCTTTACGGCTGGTTGTAATCACCAATTTGTTATTTTTCTTGCATTTTTCGAGATGAGACAACTCCAACGATTGGTCACAAAATTGGTTTGCGGCTTTTTTTATAAATAAATCAACTCTGATTCTTTGATTTTTTCGATTTGTGTTGAGAGAGAAAAAAATGTGCCTGATACCTAAAGTAGGTTTCAGAAAATATGCTAAGTAATGGTTCTGTATGGCGCGTTATTTGTCTTTTTTTTAATGTGGTGCGAGAGGCTTTGTCATTATAATCTATCACGGTGAACATGTATTGATATTGTTAAAAGATTGAAGAACACGGATCTGTTAAATGAATAGACAAGAAAAAAAAATGTAAAAATTCGAAATGAAAATTTTGTTAGCGCCTATATGGACACAATTATAATAATAATCGGGTTCGATCATCAGTGTCGCCATTGTAGACACGATCGAATTTTTTTAATATTCATACAAATTAATTGAAAAGAAAAAGCTTTCAAATTGATGAGTTTTTTGTCTTCTGACATATCGTTTGATTGACATTTAATGTACACATTGAGAGGAGTGTATGACAAACTCGGTACATTTTTCGATCGTAGATTAGTAGTTCACATGCGCCATAGTTTCTAATATTGGAATGTGATCGCACAAAAAAAATGTGTTACGCTATTACGACTGCAGATGCTCTTACGTTCAGAGCGCTTATATCACACAGCTCTATGGATCATTTGAGCAGATGATCTTGTTCAGATGTCGTCTAGTGCTTACACAATGCATCTGCTCTCTGAGATTTTGTTCCGTGATCATTGAAATATAAAGTGCTCTGCGCCATAGAACGGGAGAAAAAGATGCCACAGAAGAGTCGAGGGGCTGCTGTGGAGGTCACAATTTAAAAGTTTTTTTTTCGACAAAAACTGGCTCTAGAGTTGTGGTACCCACAACAAGTAGTCGCCACTCTTCCCACAACATCATCCAAAGCACTTGAATTCATCGAGCTACTTCACAATGATCCGTGGCTACTTCGACTATCGACTATTTCATCCCGGTAATTGCAAAGGTTACATAAAAAAACTCGCAGCTTTGTCAGAACGTTTTTAAACAAAAATGAAGGCTTGAGAAGTTGTCCACTCTAACTTCGCTGTTCCATCCAGACTATTCGAAAATCAAATTTCAATCATGAGTTTATTGCGAACCGCGTTCAACAATGTCACAATTGGATTCCTATCAGAAATTTCAACCATGCAATTTCCATCTATTCGATTAAAACGTACTACACTGCAAAAGACTCCTGACCGTTTTTGGTATTTTCTGTTTTTTTCTTCTCGATAAATTGAACCGTTCGTTGGTTACTTGAAAATTCCCATTACATTCGTGATTTACGAGTACAAAACAATTACTCAATAACATACTCATTTACCTATAATTTTCGATAATATCGCAAAGAGAGGGCTTATTTATTGAGGATTAATTAATCATTTGATTCAGTAAATAAATTTTGATTTTATGCTTGTTAGTATATACGAACCATACTATAGCGCTATGCAGCATGGGTAATAATACCAACATTAGACTATATATGTGGTTCAACTTTATATATTTTGTACATTTCGGAATGCGTTTAATGAGATTGAAAATTTAACGTTGGTCTCTAACCGCAAAATAAATCTTTACGTTGCCTTATGGGAATGGTGCATTTATGATTGGCATCATTTATGGGAGTTATATGGTGTGATTGATACATTACTATAGATCACAAAATCGTTTCGAAAGCCAACTGTTAGTCGGATGCATACCAGCTTCGTAAATGGGTTCCAATGTTAGAAAATTAATTCGATTTCTTTTTCTCTTGATATTTTAAAATGTGAAATCCATCGGTTATCGCAAATCATGTAAACGTATACGTTATAAACGTATGTAATGAAACTATATGTGGCGCATTGATATGTGAATCGAATGGTCAATATAAGACTTTCAAATCGCCCTTACGTGAGTCGATGAATGGCATTCATCACGTTAACCAAAATTACAGTTACATAGAACCGCATATTGCTTACGTGAGTTTTGTATTTGCTTTATTCACCATATGCCATCATTATTTCGGAAAAATGAACAAAAAAAAATATTTTTTTTGTTCATTTTCTACCTCAAACAATATAACACACAAAATTATTGTTAAACTGACGACGTCTTCTGGTCGGAATAATGATCTTACTGAATGAAATACTTTCTGCACATAAATATGTTGTCTTCAACCGCATATGAATGAATGAATATGGACGGTAATAATACAATTTTGTGGCCTTCTGGTGCCATCAGTTTCAGAAATGGAAATTTCGTTTCCCTTCCATTCCGCAATAGTTTTCACGTACAAATCGAACGATCTCTGCATTTTCCATCGGAAAAAGAATTAAACTCCAGAGTTCATGCAGTGCAGTTACTTGTCGTCCCGTCCATCGTTATCGATTCAAGTCACATAACCACGAACATATAGAGAAAGAGAGAAAAAACAACAACAACACGGAAATCGAATAAATCCTTTGCTATCAGGCAATATCATTTATAAACCACTAGGTAATCTTCCCTGCGCACCAAAAATGACATTTAAAAGCCACACAAGACACACATTTATCGTCAATGACTTCAGACGAAAAGCTACAAGAGTCGGCGAAACAACGTTTCGGTATTTTTCTGATGCTTTTTCGCAATTCTTTAAATGTAATGCAATAACAATTTAGTTTTATAACCCATAACGTGTGATAATGCATGTTTTAAAGGTAATGTCATGGCAATAATCATAGATTTGAACAGGAAGAAAAAAATTATTTTATTTTACTGTCGCAAGCTTGCAAGTGATAAAGGTGTGGGATGGTTGTAATGGTTTTTTATTAAATATTTGATGAGGGGAATGTGTATTCAGACTGCATAGTTGATGTGTCTGATGTTCGGGTGGCTGATTTGTTTTATAGGCAAAAGTTGATATATGTTCATGACATTATGAGATTCTTTTTTCACTCTCCGTATATCTGGAGAAGACTAGGAGTTTAATTCTTTTAAAAAAAGTGTGGCGTTTGATATCGGGGTTGGGAGAAGAATTGAGGTTGATATGATAGCGTGTAAGAGGAACATATTATCTTTTATGGCAAACAAATAATAATAAATTTTGGTGGTAATGTGAATTAAATATGAAATTAGACGAGAGTCACGTTCACAACGTCATTAACAAAATTGAAACCAGTTTTGCTGGATTTGGAGACTGTCATTGGGGGGGGGGGAGAAGTCGTGACATTTTAAAGCCAACATTCGTATACAGGATTACGGTTTTTTAACACTCAAGAGACAGATAAAATCAATTTGGTTATGTGGAACCAAAATAAAGCTGGAAATATTACCGTTCAATGATGGACTAGATTTTTACCTATCGACCACCAACCGAAACCTTGCGATAATAGGATTTCATAACTACGAACATTCCGTTATGCTCTGAATTATATTTTATCGCATACGGAGTGTGAGTGTATTGGTGTTATGCACAGCACACGATGCCTAGGTGGATATAGAATTAACAAGCAAAATTATATCGCTAAAGTTCTAACGTTTGCCTACCGTGAAATTAGTAGATTGCATCAGATACTGAGAAAGTAATTCATTACATGAGCTAACAATTTTGTGTCGCCTTCGGCTCGGGTATATAAACTCTACTCGACACTTCTGAGTCTGCTAGTATCACAAATTTGTTTCACAATTAATGAATTACATTGCAGCATCCAATGTATTCTGGAAAGTGATTACGGCGTCAGTTCTCTTTTCTCTATTCAATCAAAACTCTACCGATAGAGAACGATTCACTATCTCATGTCAGATGTCGCTGCAACAAAACCAATGTCATCAGAAAAATAATTAAATTTTTGCTCGACGGATTTTAGTCAAATAAAATGTCATCGTGTATCATATGATGTCAGGACTCCGGAACAGTAATCAGTTTTTCAATCGGCCCTATATCGGCTTGGGGATAAGGGTTTGAAAAAACGTCTGCTGCCGTTTCATCACATCCTTTTTTAAGACTCTATATCAAGCCGATATAGAACCGATTTAAGAAATAATTGCTGTTCCGGAGTCCTAAGGTCATGTGCTACACGATAGAGATAGAGAAAATAGAACTGACGCCGTAATCCCTCTCCTGGTTTATTGCCTTCAACAAAGGAATGCTCGTTATATGAATGGAGAATATTCTCCATATATTGGATTATTTTCGCAGAGGTCAATCTGCTATGTAATGGTCAAATTTCGAATGGGTCTAGCATCAAAATGTCTCACATATAATAAGGAAGTTCATAAGAGATTTCTACTAATAATAGCACAAGCACTCGTGTATCCGTACTACACGTTTCTTATATACTATATTGTAAAGGAAATGTACTTTGCATGCCTTTTTTTAATTTTCCTTTTATTATAGTCCCTTTTTCTTAGTGTGGAACACAATTAGTTGTGAACTGTAAAAAAACAGTTTGCCAAACAAACTTACTGCCTTCTTACTTAGGGGCCATTCAAATAGTGCGCACGCAGTTTCCTGGGCCTTTTTGATACCCCCCTCCCCCTCTGCACGCTTTCGCACGCTTTTCAAAACCCCTCCCCGGGGGAGGCTCCCCCTAAAAGTGCGCACGTTTTCGAAAAAAAATTGTATTCCAAAAATTGTCCGCTTTTCTGGTAACGGATCCAGAAATTCAATAGAATAAACTTTAATTAGTGTTTGCGTGATAGTGTGATGAATTTTAGTGTAACACCACACGAAAGTCTTTTTTGGCTATTGAAAATTGTATTTCCAAGGTCGAACTATACGTTTATATGTATCACTTCGTCGAAGGATTGATTCCAGCGCAATTCCCAACCAAATTTGTGTCAGGATGAGATCACTTGGATTGAACCAAATACCTTCTCTACTCTACACAATTTTGTATACGGATGAGGTCACTTGCGTTGACACAAACACCTTCTCTGCACAATTTGTATAAAGATTTTACTACAAAACTGTGTAGAGCAGGTGTTTAATTAAATGCAGATGACTTTGTCCGTCTACAAAATTGTATAGAGAAGATATTTGGTTCCATCCAGATGACTTCATTCTTATACAAATTGTGTAGAGAAGGTGTTTGGAATCAATCCTTCGACGAAGTGACCCATATAAACGTATAGTTCGAACTTGGAAATACAATTTCCTTATGTAACGTGAGACCAAAGCCAATAGCCAAAGTAGAATAGCACTTACCTTTGTCTGTCTTGAACTAAAATATCGCATGTGTAGGTCATACTATGAACATAACACCGTATCTAAATTATGTTAAATAATGATTTTAGACTTTAGAGCGCTTGACTCAAGAAATTCACTCCTACTTGTACAGGAAATCTTTCATTTGCTGAAGAAGTAATTCCACATGCGTTTGGTTATTCTGATTGTTTTCTTGAGAATATACAATGACCGACTAGAGAGTTTCTTGAGCAACGCGATAGTTCTAGTAGGTTTTTGGTACATTTCTAGTTTACAAGTTTCGGACCAAAGTGAGTGCGCACGCTCTTAGCTAACTCCCCCCTCCCCTGCGCACTTTTCTGCACGCTTTTAACAACCCCCCCTCCCCCCTTAAGTGCGTGCGCACTATTTGAATGACCCCTTAATTAACCCTACTTAATTTTTCGCTTGTCGCCCTCACTTCGTTCGGAATAAGCTAAAATCTACAGTCCAATACATAAATAACTAACAATCTTTCACAATTTTATAACACACCCGTTCAATTCATACCAAGTCGATACTGTAAAAATAAAGTAGAAAATAAAAATCTAGTACTTCTTACGTTGAAAATGTGGTTCGCAAACGTGCGGGCATGGAAATAACGTGGTATCCGGCATAGTTACCCAGTTACTGGGAATTCAAATTTTTTTCAAACAGATTACCGGGAAATGCATGGATCATGCAGGGGTCGTACTACTCCTTATTTTCCTGATTTTCCTTATTTTTGAAAAAACCACCTTATTCCTCCTTATTTTTGAAAAAGTTCCTTTTTTTCCTTATTTTTCAATAATTTTGACGAGAAAACTACATTTCTGGATAACAGATAATAAAAAAAAATCGCTGCGCGGCAGAATACTGAGCAATAGGGTCATCGTAAATCTTCACCCGATCTCCTACTGCTAGTAAACAAACCATAGAAATGTAGTTCCTTGTTGTCGATTTTACTGAAGAAAAATATCCACGTGGATTACAGTAATTTTGCTACCTTCCCACTCAATGGGAAGAGCGGTGTTGAAGAAGGGGAGGGAGGGTAGAATTGAAGGTAACGGACGAATGTTTGGAAAGAATTGCCTCTGTCTCACGCTAAAAAGCGCGGTCATACTAAGTCAGTTAAAGCATCGACTTTACAAAAAGTCAGTCTAAGAAACAATCTAACGACAATAGAGCACAGTGGGGGAGAGGGTCCCAAAGTTTCAAAATTTTGGTGGACGCCACTTGTGTGCGACCTGTTGGAGGCTTGAAAAGGTCAATGGAATCTACCTGTTCCAAGTCATCTATGGGAAGAATCATTATTTTATTGTTTCACTGATGTACTAAGAGGGAAACTTTCCCAACAAACTATTTGGTGGTAGATCACACAAAAAAACAAGACCTACATAAACTTAAATTCATTTGATCAAATTATTGTGTTGTTTACAAATTTGATATAATTCTGACCTCAAATCTCTACTTCACCTAAAAGAAAATTAAGGAATGTAGCATATTGAGAAATGTACAGTTTTATCCTGAGGTTCAAAACACGACCTACAACCAATGGAATGTTGTAAAGAGCCATAGTCTTATTTTGTGGGTTGTGTGGATTATTTGTATTAATATTTACACGTAAATATTCACAGTCCACAAAATAAACAATTGACATGGTATAAGAAAGTAGCGGTAAGCTAAGGTTAATAATTTCAAATTAACTTTTACTATTAAACCATGGTAATTCATAGGCCGCGTTCAGGAACGAAAAATTCTTCACTGAGTGAACATTCGTTTCGTTGAGTTAACGCTGTCAAGTTTTACTTTGAGGTTAGATTTCTCACGATGTACTTTGGTCGTGAAAGTTTACCCAGATGTCATGAACGTTTCGTTTCTGAACGTGGCCCATTGCGTTTAAGTGGATTTAAGTGGATTAAATTAGTGTAAAATCGTTGAATATGGGTATGGGAATTTTTGAAAAACTTCGTAATTTTTGATTATGAGCCTAAAAAAGCGTGCAGGGGGTGTGCGTATAAAAAATCATCAAGATTTTTACCCAAAAATTTACTTCCAAGCTCCTTATTTTCTCCTTAATTTCAACCGAAAAATTCCTTATTTTCTCCTTATTTTTTTAAAAAACCTCCTTATTTCCTTAATAAGGCACGCCATTTTTGAGTGCGAGGTCTGATCATGAAACCAGTTAAACGCTTTTGATTATTTGATTATTAAACGCTTTCGGAAAGAAAACATTATTGCCATGCCCGACCGAGTGTTTCACTTTTCCGTAGTGTAGTAATTTTATCTGCCGCAATCCGATTGACTCCACGACATCATCTCGAAACGCCACTCGCCAAATTTGTGAAACATATTAGATCGAGCACACAATTCAATGAACTGAACGGAATTTTTGTTTCTAGTCACATTATCCGGTAAACAAACCCTTCATCAGCAACCCTCAAATTAGATATAAAAACAAAATGTTTTAAATGCTTCTTAAATTACATTCAATTTATCTTGTAAGTCCACAAGGTTTGGTGTGAATTGAATGACTTGTGTTTGACACTTTGATTGATTGTTTTTCATTTTGCTTTTTTCGCCCGAAAATTGTACAAATATTTTGTTGTATTTACACTGTACAATGTGTCTCAGCACCGGAGCTGTCAACACACTCGAAAAAGCTTTAAATCAAGAGGGCATCCGATAACAGATACTCTCTCAGCAATGACCACTTTCACTTGCAGCTAAACAGTCACATAATAACAAAAAAAACAAATCCTCCGCAAAGAGGAATCGTTATCACATCGGTGGTTCGAACCGAAAATTATTCAAAGTTAATTTAATTAGCCCGCCGCTCGTTCAAAGATGTAATGTCGTTAGTCGTTACCGAAATTGTACGTTGTTAACTGCTTTGTCATTCCATTTGAAAATGAATCAACAACAACATTGTTCAATTCGGTGCCGCATTTATTAAACGAAAATACATATAATAGAAAACGCAAACTGATGACTAAACGATACCAAACGGAAGTCCTGGCGTTATTTTATATTATGAAGGGTTGAAACAATCGTTGCCCCTGGCAAAACATAGTAAAATGGAAAAGCATTTTATGATGGAAATACATGCGGTGGCTCTAATAAATTGTAACGTAAAATGTTTAACCAAATACACAATGAGAGTGGGTGGCTGTATTGTATATATACATATATGTATGGTATAATGCCGGTGTTTGTTGGAGAAATTTGTGAGCCGTTTAAATGGCACGGAATGACTTTAAGGTACATTCTCCACATTTTCTTGTATCGTCAACACAAAATATTCAAATTTACTGTAAGTAATTTTATTCCCGATTGTTTGTCGTTCATATTAACTTCACAGCAAATTCAAACAAGAAAGGTGGAAGAAGTAATTAATTCATATTTAATGGGTAGTTATGTGGGCTCTTTTCGAGCCGCTATCTCGTTAAATTATTGGAGGTTGTAAATTAGCTGCTCTGGAATTTTTTTTGTATTGCGTATCTGTTTCGTAAATATCGCATTGAAAATGGAAATTGATACACATGATCGAGAAGAGTGTCGCTATCGGGCCTATTTTGAGCAACCACGTTCTCCAGCATATGTCACGGTCTCCTTAAATTTATCAAACTTCCCAAAAATTTCTGATAAGTTTTAGTTTAATTAACCTTTCTCCGTGAAGCCATAATGGCACATTTTTGACTAAATGAAGACAATTTTACCAGGCTACACGAACTGCATTTTGCATCATCAATCCAAAATTGTTCTATCATTGCTTCACAGTGAAAAGTCGATTCGAAAAATGAAGAATTTGAATAAGTCACTATGCCTTACGATTCGTTCCTAAGAGTACTTATACCTAGAGAGGAAATGTCGAACAAAATTGCGTAAAATAAGTGGTTCCAACATGAAATACGAAATGTTATGGTATTTGTTTGCCCTCTTAATAGAGTGTTATGATGAAAGATAAAGAAATATTTTGACAAGTACCTCAAGACAACTTGTAATAGACTGGTCTTCGGTCCTCTCGCTCTCAACGTAACATACTGAAAAAGAAAGCAATATTTTGACAAGTACCCCAAGGCAAGTTATAATTAACTAGTCTTCGGTTCTCTCGCTCTGATCATAACAGTCTATTAAGAGGGCAAATTGAACTATCAAAAGCGTCAACTCATACATGTATTGGTGTAAAATTATACGAAATGTGTATCTTATACAAGCTGATGTTGGGACCAACGTCGTAGAAACATAATTTATAATTTAGATTCTATTAACTTTGGATTGTCATGTTATATTAGCAAAATCTTCTAATGCTTAATTTCCTCTTACCAAACAAGTACTCCGTGTGAGAGACAAAATCGAATTTTTTCAATTTTTCGTTTGTTTTTTTGACAGCTCGCTCTCTCACGGCTCTCTCACGGAGTACTTTTTGTTGAGTGGAATGGACACTTAAGAAAAGAGGTGCAAGAATGGGACAATAAAAGCAACTAACGATAGCTAGACCGCAATAGAAATACCACGGTATCGGAGAATATGGTACACTGTGCCAAAAGAACGCACTTTTAATGCTTAGTTTCCTCTTATCAAAAAAGTACTCCGTGTGAGAGACAAAATTGAATTTTTTCAATTTTTTCTTTGTTTATTTGACAGCTTGCTCTCTCACGGCTCTCTCACGGCTCTCTCACGGCTCTCTCACGGAGTACTTTTTGTTGAGTGGAGTGGACACTTAAACTATGTAAGAGGTGAACTCGCACTCGCAAGTTTATTGCTGCAAATGCTTTTTAGCCAAGGCATTGATGCAATGACTCCTTTAACAAAATTTTGGTATCGAAAAATCGTGTGCTAGTTCACCTTTTATGTAGTTAAAAAATGCGTTGTTTTAGCACCGTGTGTCAAATTACCCCACGCCAACACCACCCTATATTTATCAGGCAGAAAATATCTGAATACAAACTGAAACATAATCCGAATTTTCTGTTGACCACACTACTCTTTCAAAGTCTGTTATTTGTAAGATATTTGCCAGGAAAACCAATTATTATTACACCGACCCATGTATAGAATCAGTCAAAAAAACTTTGAATAGTAAAGGTGACGCAATTCAACAGTAATAGAGATTCGAAAGTGGGTAAAGAAGTGTTTACTAAAAAAGTGTGCCACAAGTGACTTTGTCGGTTCAGCTTTGATTGAGCGAGAATGTGACGTTTCCATAAAACAACTTCTCCAATTTGGAGGCCTCTGTGATGAGAGCTACCTTTCTGAAGGTGATAACAACCATGTTGTCCATAGCTAGGCCTATACAACTAAAGACTTACCAATCCACTTATCAGAATATCTTTTAAAATGGATACAGAACTTGGAAAATGACATTTTCTTCTATAATGGAGAAATACAAAATATTAGTGCAATTCGTGAAATAAATTTTTAAAATAGGCCCTGACTCCAAGAGACATCTTGATTCAGAAATAGATTAAGATTCGCTAGTTCGGTCTGTGCTTTATATGAAGGAGGAAGTACAGGGTTTTGGCAACTTTTGAAATAAGGTATGTTGCGACTTTAAAACTAGCAAGGTCACACTAATGTTATTCTATCTGATCTCGGTTCTCTCCGAAATACTTACACATTTTCTATAATATTGGTATGTCATTAAGAGTGATATCGCCAAAACTTGAACCAATTTGAAAACAAGGGTTCGGCGATCCGGGCGAGCTATAGCGCGTTGGATTCGTCTTTCAATTCTAGACAATACGTATCTTTTCCTTTTTGCTATTAATTGTGTACTTTTGGTGTAAATTGGTAAAATGCAGGCACATGTCATAGGGTAGGGAAAACACTTTTTTAGTATTAACTCGAGGTAGACGATTTTTTAAAAGTTGAAATGTTGTGCGAATGTGCGCCTCTAAAAGACCTATCATTAGAGTATAGGCACGAGTCGGTGCCACTGTACGTTCGGGAGTAAACAATGAAAGTATGGTCGATTTTCGCACAGTACTGCTGGCCTGCAACAGAACATTTCCGTGAAACCGACTATGGGGTGTTGTAGCTGGACACACTCACTATCATCCCACGTAAACTAAACCTCAGAAAAATTGTGTTGCATTCCAGGAAGTTGCACGAAGTAAAAAGCTGCCCAAACTTAACCAATTTTTTCATAGTTTCGAGTTCAACGAACGGCGTTAAAGTCTGATTGTGATAAAAATTGTCCTTAAGTTATGCTATTTGCATTTAGTGATCATATCATGAGTCTAGGAACGAACAATGCCATTAATCTTTGTCTACACTCAGCTAGAGTGGCTTTTTTCCGTATGTCTAAAAATTTCAATTTTAAACCGCCTCAAAATATGGTATTAATTAGCTGATTCCAAAAATATGTTTTTTCTAATTTTTGGAATCATTTTAGTGATCCGGAAAAATCGTCAAAGTTTGTATGTAAAAAAAATTTTCCCATATATTTCCATACAAACTTTGACGATTTTTCCGGATCACTAAAATGATTCCAAAAATTAGAAAAAACATATTTTTGGAATCAGCTAATTAATACCATATTTTGAGGCGGTTTGAAATTGAAATTTTCAGACATACGAAAAAAAACCACTCTGGTATGTATAGACAAAGAATAATGGCATTGTTCGTTCCTGGCCTCATGATATGATCACTAAATGCAAATAGCATAACTTAAGGATAATTTTTGATCACAATCAGACTTTAACGCCGTTCGTTGAACTCGAAACTATGAAAAAATTGGTTAAGTTTGGGCAACTCTTTACTTCGTGCAACTTCCTGGAATGCAACACAATTTTTCTGAGGTTTAGTTTACGTGGGATGATAGTGAGTGTGTCCAGCTACAACACCCCATTGTCGGTTTCACGGAAATGTTCTGTTGCAGGCCAGCAGTACTGTGCGAAAATCGACCATACTTTCATTGTTTACTCCCGAACGTACAGTGGCACCGACTCGTGCCTATACTCTAATGATAGGTCTTTTAGAGGCGCACATTCGCACAACATTTCAACTTTTAAAAAATCGTCTACCTCGAGTTAATACTAAAAAAGTGTTTTCCCTACCCTATGACTTGTGCCTGCATTTTACCAATTTACACCAAAAGTACACAATTAATAGCAAAAAGGAAAAGATACGTATTGTCTAGAATTGAAAGACGAATCCAACGCGCTATAGCTCGCCCGGATCGCCGAACCTAAGTATTGATTTTCCCCAAAATTGGTTCAAGTTTTGGCGATATCACTCTTAAGGCTCGCTCCAATGGATCTACTTAGTTTTTGTATTATTATTTGGATTTGTTTATGGGTTTATTTAGTAAAACGTCAAGGCTATTTCAGTGGCACAGGTAATGTAATAATTATTTGCATCCTTAGGAGAACAAGAGCAGAATCACTGGTACCTAAGTACGGTGATTACTTCGTCGATTTTATAAGTTTTTTTAGCAACCAAACAAGATCTTTCATTTCTGATTCTCATGCATTAAATAAAAAAGAACCAAACTAATCTATCATCCACAATTAAGTGGAAAAAAAAGAACACAACTCAAATATTGGGTACCAAAAATGTTCGTACCAAAAAAAAAATCTTGAAAAACCTCAAACTCTATTTAACTATACGAAAAATTGATCTGTTCAACATTTAACAATGACGGACAATGGCAACAACAACAAAAAAACAACAATCTTGAAAAAACCACAAGACATTAAATTCATTAATTTCCATGTGATTGTTAATGATTGACGGGAATAATGTTGTCGTTTAATCAACTGAAACGTACATTACAATCTAACATAATCATTTCTCGGTTCCAATTCCAATTTATAAAATATATTTTGTTTATGTCGGCCCCTAAGGGACCTCAACTTGTCACGATATCTCGGTACGACACAAAACACATGCCATCATAATGATTCAACGGGCCGTGATGATGGCATATTATAATTCAGTCTGTAGTCTGAACGATGTAAAATTATACAACGACAATATTATGCGTGATCGTGAAAAAAAGAATTAATGTCCAATGGAATGCTGATAGTGTCCTCGAGCACATCCAAGAACTGTTGTGCATATAAGTGATGTTATTTTGTGATGTTTTAAAAATGAAAATTCCCCTGAGAACTACTTGGTATTGTGCATGAAGGCGTAGCAGTTATCAATTTGAATGTCGTGCGGTCTGAAAATTTGAAACAATCTACATTCTAAAATTCTTTGAAATGCCCATAAGTCAAATTTCGGGAGACAAACAAACTTAATTTGATTGAAGCTGGATGACTTAGAGTAGTTTCATCTTTTAAATAATTTTGTAAAATTAAGGAACGATGACCTTCCGAGTCATATTTATTTATGATAATTTTCAAATTAGTGTACGACACAAAGTATTAGGAGTAAGCAACTCGATCAGCATTCGATTTCAGCAGAATGCGATTTCAGCAGAACTCGGTTCCAGCAGATCTCAATTCTAACAGAACTCTATTCCAACAGAAATCGATTCCAGCAGAGCTCGATTCCACCAATCAATTCCAGTACTCGATTTCAGCATTCGATTATAGTATTCGATTCCAGCAGAACGCAATTCCACCAGAACTTGATTCCAACAAAAGTCGATTCCAGCAGAATTACAGCAGAACTTGATTCCAGCAGATCTCAGTTCCAGGAGAACTCCATTCCACAGGGCCTATTATTTGGGAGTTAATTCCCAAAATTCCCAAAATTCACAAATATTCCCAAATATTCCCAAATATTCACAAATATTCCCAAATATTCCCAAATATTCCCAAATATTCACAAATATTCCCAAATATTCCCAAATATTCACAAATATTCCCAAATATTCACAAATATTCACAAAAATTTAAGACCAGGTAGACGTAGACTTAAATAAAATTTGAACGATTCAGTGGATATCATGCTTATAAAATTTGTGATACATAATAAAGTGTTTTAAGCCAGCGGCGTTGGAGGTACCCCAAAAAATGTATGTGTTACGGCACAGCCCTGCTACTAGCATGAACACTGAATTGACAAGTTTCAAATTTGGAGGCTTTAGTGATACGAGCTACCGCTTAGGATTATGTTTTAACTCATACAACAAAAACAAGTCATCTATCTGTATAACAGAAACGCAGTGCCTACTGTGATTTCATCAGCCTCATCGTTTGGGAATCAATATTGTTAATATTTGTGAATATTTGGGGATATTTGTGAATATTGGTGAATTTTGGGAATATTTGGGAATATTTGTGAATTTTGGGAATATTTGGGAATATTTGGGAATATTTGGGAATATTTGGGAATATTTGGGAATATTTGTGAATATTTGGGAATATTTGGGAATATTTGTGAATATTTGGGAATATTTGTGAATTTTGGGAATATTTGGGAAGTAGACGAGGTGTAAAAGTTTTAACGATAGAAAATACCTGCTGTAATGCCACTGGTTTATTTCTAAGTCATTTGTGAACATCGAAAATAAACTTCTGATGGATGAGATTAAATGTCAATGGTATTTAAACACGATTTATAAAGCTTTATTGATAACAATACAAAATAGAAACCAAACATTTTGGGATAATATATTCAAAAGGAGTAATTATTTGGGAATTAATCCCCAAATATTCACAAAAATTCTCAAATATTCCCAAAATTCCCAAATATTCACATATATTCCCAAAATTCACAAATATTCCCAAAATTCTCAAATATTCCCAAATATTCCCAAATATTCCCAAATATTCCCAAATATTCCCAAATATTCCCAAATATTCCCAAATATTCTCAAATATTCCCAAATATTCCCAAAATTCACAAATATTCCCAAATATTCCCAAATATTCCCAAATATTCCCAAATATTCCCAAATATTCCCAAAATCGATTCCCAAATAATAGGCCCTGCCATTCCAACATAATTCGATTCCAACAGAACTCGAATCTAGCAGAACTCGAATCTAGCAGAACTCGATTTAAGCAGATCTCAATTCTAACAGAAATCTATTCCAACAGAATCCGATTCCAGCAGAATCCGATTCCAGCAGAATCCGATTCCAGCAGAATCCGATTCCAGCAGAATCCGATTCCAGCAGAATCCGATTCCAGCAGAATTCGTTTCCAGTAGAACTCTGTCCCAGCAGAGCTCGATTCCAGCAGAGCTCGATTCCAGCAGAACTCAATTCCAGCAGAACTTGATTCCAACAATTAATTCCAGTTCTCGATTCCAGCATTCGATTGTAGAATTTGATTCCAGCAGAACTCAATTCCAACGGCTAGGAATCGAAATTCAACGAGGAAACGTAGTATCAATCTTGGGTACGCTTCCACCGTCTAAAAATTTTAACGAAATATTTCACTTGTAAAAATTTTCATTTTTCGGAACAGTTTTGATTCCTTATCAAATTCCTGCAGAGCACGAATCTAGCAGAACTTGATTTCAGCAGAACTCGAAACCAAACTCGATTCCAGAACTCGCATTCATTCTCTGAAAGAGCCATTGAACATTCCTTAGGAAAAGTCCTGTTAGATCACTTTGTTACTTCTTGTACGTACACTTGGCATTTTTATAATGAAAAACTAACTTGACAAAAACATAAAATTTTCGTTTCACGACAGTTCCCCATTGAAACAGATCCATCCAGTGACAATTTTTTACTTTTTACACTACCCCGGGAAAAAATAGCAAAGCCGGCAAACACTACAAATGTTGTCATTAACAACTTTCAATTAAAGATTTAACTATTTACCCGAAATGACTTCTCATTCCACACAATATCAACGGTTGTAAATATTTGCCGCAAAGCAATTAATCCTCTCGAATAGCAAACGAAACGTAACATAAAAAAAGAAGTAAATAAAATGGGTCGTGTAGTGAAAACGTATTTCGTTTTAAGTGTCTGGGCAGAGAAAACTAATTTATGTTGGTTACACGACCATCAGTCCTAATGTCTAAACAAGTCCCCTCTGGATTTACTTTATGTCGTCGCTCTTAATGATTTCCTCTTTATTAGAAAAGACAAAGGTTGTTTTCTCACGGATAGTGGAATTCTGGTGTATGTGCTTGGAAAGATATATGAGATAGTGATTGTCAAGCAGATGGAGTACATGATATGTGTATGACTCCCTCATCATGTGGCGTGACAAGAAGAGAGTTTTCTTATACATCGAATATTGGAATTGTGCTACGAAATATGTTGAAGGAGATGAGATAGGAAATTCGGAAATTAATTTCAGCCAAAATTATTTTTCGAATTTAAACCAAAACCGACCTCAAATGAAGTTGTAAAACATTTGAAAAATACATTTCAACCCAAAAAAAAAAAAATGTAAATCGATAAACGAAACAGCTGTAATATAATAGCAACGAACCAGAATCCATCTTATAGCCACTAATAATGTGTTTTCACATAAATCTCGTTCAAAATGGGGAAAAGAAAATGACCATCAATTTTGTTGGTTGCATTATTTGTAGCAAAGTTTATAGTTTTGTGTTGTTAACCTCATTCAGGGAGATGTATTGCTTTGTCAAATAAGAGTGGACATTAATTACAACTAAGATCGTTTGTGAACACCTTGAGAATTATTATGGCCATTCGGAATTTATGTGTGTCTTGTGAAATTTTATAGGGATTCATTCATTATGTTCTTACGTTGGTAATTAGAATTATAGAGTGTGCTGGATGCTGTGTATAGTATATTAGGGCTGCTCTGACTCCGGGGAGTGTGGGATATTGGGCTAATGAGGTGTTTTTCTGGTCCGGAAGGCTTAAATATTGGACCCGTATCTTTTTTTAGAATTTTAAAAAATAGTTTAGGCATGGGGAGCAAGTCATTTGTACAAATGTACGAATGCGTTGGTTAGAAGAGTAAAAAAGATGTATACCATCATTCTCCTCTCTTCTAACCAACGCTTTCGTACATTTGTACAAATGCCTCGCTCCCCATGCCTAAACTATTTTTTAAAATTCTAAAAAAAGATACGGATCCAATATTTAAGCCTTCCGGACCAGAAAAACACCTCATTAGCCCAATATCCCATATTGCCCGGAGTCAGAGCAGGCCTAATAGTATATAGTATATATAGTGGTCGGTGTTAGAAACATTGTGCTCCAAAAACTTTGATTAAATGGTGGTGTAGCTCGGTGGAGTGATATACAAGTTTTATATTTATAATTGCTTGCCACGATTTACTGAATGGCTTACCAGGGATATAGTACTTTAAGTGGTGAATCATTAGAGTTTGTGACTATTCATCAAATAAACGAACCATGTCCTTTTCACTGACTGTTGACTCAATAGACCATTATCCTCAAGTTGTAAAAGTGTTATCAGCTCCTCCAACCTTCATTTCATCCCGATCTTTTTTATTCTTCAAATTATATTACAAAAACAAAAATTGACAACCACTTCATTACACGTGCTTCCAGCTTATAATTTGCAGCTTGAATACATCAAAAAGAGAAGCAAAAAAAGTAGCCTTATCGTCGACAACATCATGTTTTGCATTTAAGCAACGTATTAACAATATTAATTATTCATTTTCAGTTATCTGTTTAATGTCACAATTTATCATTTTAATAATAAATTATCATTCGACTTGCTGTAGGTAGTTCGGCCATAATACTACACTCATTCTGGATTTACATATACTATACTCAATCATGAATGAGTTATTTTCCAATATATAAAATTGCTTTTTAATAACATCAATATTTTATCAATTTTTTGGATTATAATATTTAATAAACGCCGAACGTCCATTTAATATACTCCACCGTTTCACAAAACATAAGTACTTAACAGATTAACGACGACATTATATGAAATGTCGTTTATCATCATCAAAATAATAATAACAATAATAACCAACAATGTCGGTGGGATAATTTTATCATGAAATGTTTGCTTATTTGGAAAGAGGAACCAACCCAAAAATAAATTTGAATGATAACCAAATTCCAGCAGAGAATTTTGTTTTTTTTTGTCTAATGCTATATTTCTGGACAAGAACATTTATAATTACAATAATATACTTGAATCATTTAAATTATTGACGGTCCCTAACGTGCCAATAAATTTCTGAAAACAGCTCTTCGTCGTTAAGGTTTTGCTGCATCAAATTGGTTTTTAAAGCAGTTAATCTGGAGCAATTGATAATGTGATCGGATGTTTGTTCGGTTAAAATGCACAACGGACATAGTGGGGAACTTTTGACGCCAATTCGGTTCAAGTGTTTGCATAACAAATCCATGAATTGCTCCTTGCTTCAATTGACTGACGAGTAACAACATTTTCCGCCAGTGTCTTTTTAATTGAATTTTTTGCCATTCTAAATTTTCTCATGTTTGCTCGTCGCTTCTTCTGTGTTGTAACACATTCATTTGCAGATTCAAGTCATATTTTGTATGTAAATCTTGAATTTTGTGGAAAAATGAGACTTTCGATCGTAGGGTGTTGTTCATAGGTTTGATGTTGTTCCAAAGGCAGTTCGAGATTCGTCGAATTCTCTCAAACAATTTTAAGGCTGCTTCTTCGCAGAACAATTCAATTGGCTTGACATTGCTGAACATTTCCATCGCAGTAATGGGAGTTGATTTAATACCTCCAGTTATGATTCGAAGTGCTTTATTTTGCACAATTTCCAGTCTTTTTATTTGTGATTTACTTGCACAAATCAACAGTTCGCTGCCATTCCTCAGCACTGGTAAAATGAACGATTTGTATGTTAGAAAAATAGTACAGATCTATTCATTGTTAGACCTTCTCACCCAGGAGAGGGATCACGGCATCAGTTCTATTTTCTCAGTTCTATCTCAACTCTACCAATAGAGTACGGTTCGCATTTCACTAAAAGATGTCGTTGCAACCGAGTCAATGTAGACAGAAAAATCATCAATTTTTTACTCATGACGTGATTACTGTTCCGGAGTCACATGTTATAAAGTGGCATTTTATTTGGTTGAAATTCGTCGAATGAAAAATTAATTGTTTTTCTGTTTCATTGGCGTTGTTGAATGCAGCGACATCTTTCAGTGAAATAATGAATCGAACCTCAATCGCCAGATTTAACATAGAATTGATGAGGACAGTGAACTGATGTCATAATCCTTCTCCTGTCTTGTCGGGCGATCTGAAGCAATAGACAAAATATTTTTTACGGTCTAAGCTGCATGAGCCAGTCCGGGCCTAGTGTCTTACGGTTTTTTTTTCATACGAGCCTAACAACAGACTTTTTAAAATTATGGTCACACTGACACTGTTCAGAAAAATCCACCTTGTTGACATCGTTACCAACATCACGTCATATTTTAGCTGCAAATCGCAAAAAGTGCATTGCAAAATGTTTTCTGATGTTGAAGTTATTGTGGTCGGTCAGTGCCGTCTTTTCCCAATGGACTTGGACACTTTGGGCAATTGCCCGTTTTTTTGAGTAAACTAAGGCATGCAACAATATGGAATTTTGGCGCCGAGAAAAAACACTTGTGGCGCAAATTCCAAAATAGCCATTGGCGATAGCAATCTAAAAGAGGCACTGTTTGTGGACTGTAATTATTCCCACAGTAATTCAGTATTACATAAAGGCCTCATTGAATTCAAGTCATTGCCGAGTGAAGTGAAGAACGAGAAGAGGGGAGGAGTTTTTAATAGTAAATTCAGGAGTTATTTGAAGGACGTCAGCATAAATTTGTGATTTTTAAGGGGAGACGAAAGTTGATTAGAAATTGACTAAGAAGTGTGACCTTTATTTCTGTGATTTTATGTGAATTGTAATTAAAATAGCAAATTAGCTATATACATGATTATCTTATCTTACATAAATTTCGTCTAACAAATGATAATCTAGATTCTGTGTTTTAACATTTCCTTACACATCGCATGCGGCTATTAAGTATTTAGAAAAAACAACGAAAATAGAGAATCTAAATTTTCAATTGTTAGACAAAATTCTGTAAAAATCAAACCACAACAACTTCGTACCCCTCTCAGTCCTTATCTCTTTAATACTGAAATGTTAATGTCCCTACCCATCTGAAAAGGCTCCGTCAAAGCAAATTACTCCGCTAAAACATATTGCTTACATAAACTAAATTAGATACACAGTATAGTCGCATCGAGTTATGCGTAAAATATGTTCGACAAAAAACACTTGTTGTTCGCATAGATAATTGTTGTAAGCATAAAGTTAAAAGGCATTATCCTATACACATTTCTCTCAATGTTCAATGTGGTTCACTCGGAACGAGTAATAGTAAATTACCTGTATAAAACACCTGAACTATAATAAATAACCAGTTTTAAAGACCACATGTTATAAATAATTGATACGATGCATCATACAATGAAAACACCATACATAAGTATACGTGAAACCGTAGCAAAAGATTCGAGATAATATTCACACGGTCACTTAGGGTCATAACAGTCAGTCGGATTTTTTTTTGTCACGAAACAGAAAAAGACAATTCAAATTGGTTATTAAACATAATTATTGATTGAATGGAGAGAAGAAGCATACAAAAAAAAATTGTGTTAAAAACCTTCACTTTGAACGGTTGAAGAAGAACCACTTTTCTGTTTGCCATATTATAGAGCTACCGGTAGAGTTACAGCAACTCAAGACGATATTAAAAACTTTTTTTATCTCTCTTTGTATATACATCAAAAGCAGCATCTACATCACGAAATATGTTTGAAGATAATGCCATGATTTAAATTGTAAATTGATGTTCAAGGGCAACCGTAAACTTCGTATCGAGATTCATAGTGTTTTCATCCCCTTTGTTCGATCCGCCAAGATGAAATGCAAAACAGCACATGATATGATTCACCGCGCGCATTTAATTTGACATAATATTAGAGTCTTAAGAAACGGAACATTTTGCTTCTCATACAACGTATAATTCGTTCCAACAGCAGCACAATATTATTCTGGTCAAAAATTACCATTTTTTTTAGAGAATAAAAATTAAAGTCACTGTTCCACGATTATTATTCAAATGCGGCCTTAATTTGTCTCATAATTTATGATTTCAAATCCACTGTACTGATATTAACTATACATCGCGCATATTTTTGTATAACCTCCGAATCACTCACCGAAAACACCACAAATGACTTCTTTAAGAAAATGTGCGACGAATTGTGACGTCATGAATATTCATTCAAGTTTCTACAATCTACAATGTCTTGTCTTGTGGACGATACACATACAATATTTTATGAAATGAAATTGTGTCTTTCCGAATGAGAAATATAAAAAATAAAAATTTCAAAATTTGCATAAAAACACTGGAGCTGAGATCTTTATCGTTGGATTAGTTTGCATTTATAACATGTCATTTAGTCATTTATTGTCTCCGAGACTTCCTCTCTCTCGGTAGACTATTTTGGATTCGGAATAATTGTATAAATGAATCGTGAATTTGTATTCTGTTCAGTGGGAATAAACTTAAACAAGAATTGTCTTTTAATGAAGTCATTCAATGCAAGGAGTCCATTGTCTTCGTATTCAAATCATTTTCAAGTTTTTACGAAATGTTGTAAAAGATTGTCATGGAAATATTTTGGAATAAACCTACGATCTAGCATCAGTTATATTTGGAGAATTATTGGAGCCAAAGAGCAAGA
The DNA here is from genome assembly GCF_014529535.1 of Bradysia coprophila. NCBI lineage: Eukaryota > Metazoa > Arthropoda > Insecta > Diptera > Sciaridae > Bradysia > Bradysia coprophila. Next base: position 233,236 of record NW_023503501.1, on the reverse strand, counting down.
CGTATCGAATTTTGAGACTTGTAAAGTTTAGGCTCTGCGTTTACGGAAAATGTAGACTATCGAAAACTATTTTCCAGGCATACGTCATGGAATGTTGTGTGTCCTTGGCTCACCAACCAGCACCGGTTGCAGAGTCTCCACTGGCTTCGTGGGCGACGTAGATACGCTTAAAAATTCCATTCAGAAATGATAAAAAAATTGGTTACATATAGGTCACTGACCGGAACATGCCAGGTGCGCTGGTATTACTTGAATTCTTCTACAAACTCACACCACAAGCTAAATATAATCAACTGTCTATCAGAAAATATGAGGAAAAGTCGGAAAAGACCTGCGATGGGAGGCAATCTTTGTGAGGACACTTTCTAGACCATCGGCACCTTCGGCAGTTTTGTAGAATTTTCAATGCTCAATAGTCTAATATAAATTCTTTTTCAAACAGGCCTTACTCCGTTAAAATCGAAGTTGTATTCGGCACGACTTCTTCAGTGAAGAATGACGCTCATAAGTCAACCCTATTCCTCATCACTAAAATACAACATAAAATCTTACCTACCGTACGGTGGTAGCACAATCTATCTTTGATTTGTTTGTAAACACTAATCAAACTATGACTTAATTTTGATCAAGCTGTAACTCTAAATGTGTCTTGCCCTTAAAAACCCGAATTTACTATGACAAGTTACACTATATGCTTTGAAGCGTTCGAGATAAGATAATCCCAAATTGACTACAAAAACTATACATGTTTTTTATGCAGCACGCGACCTTTAATTCAATAACCGAGAAAAAAAAGTTCTTTTTTTACATTTTCCAACATCATCTACAAATCGTTTTGGTTGAATAATCTCCCAGTTCAGTTTTACGATTATTTTTCAGTGTGTCTGTTTTTCTTTAATATGTTAAAAGGCACTTTAAACATTTTTGTATCAATTCAAATATTGAAGCGCGATATATGTAATGCCATGTGATAGCTTCAAAAAAAAATCTTTTTTTTTTCGTTTACTCGTTGGCTTACAAAATATATATAAAACGAGCACTGGAAAGTGTGTTTTCTGAATCGTCGTGTCTGCATAGAGAGTATTATAAATCAAACATCAAAAATACCTCAAGTGTGACGCTAAAATCTTTTAATTCCGTTTCTATATCAAAAATAACTCTTTATTGGATTGACGATGACCAGAAGAAGTTCTCTTTAATAATGTCTTTTCGGTTGATCGAAAGTCAAGTGGCTGTTCGTTCGTAATCTATTTTTGTCATTTTGAAATACACAGAGGATATTACTGAATTTTCATCGCACACCCTCTACTCGCATGGAATATTAATGCAATCTCATATGTTGCAGTGTTCAGTGAAAAATAAATTAATAAGAAACTTAAATGGATGGGCTGTATCGATGACAGTTGTAGCGAAGTTACTGTAAGAAAACGAAATTAATTTCATTGATTTGTAAGAGATGACGAACAAAGGGAGCACCTGTTCGTATACATTCATACAAGCGATAACTTTAACAGTGATGTTACCGATAAAACTCTAATGAGCAAATGGCCCGCTATAATCTATGTTCAGCTGATGGACAGTCTAGGGCAGCTTGAAAAGTTAGAGAATAAATTCGGAACTTCCCGTTGAGAATTATTTAAACTGACGCTGGGCGGGACGTACCTTGTTTTGTTAAGCTCAAATACCGTATAGTATTTGTGTCTCTGCTTTTGAATAGTTTTCGTGAGCTCGGAGAATCTTTCTCATTCCACTAAAATCTTCCACTTTCCCAGTGGAATCAAGAAGAAGCTAGAGGCTTGCTAGAGCTCTCCAAAGCTTTCCAAAGTCCACAACCGAAAAATTTACAAATGCTGGTTAGTACTTCAATGAATACGAGCAGGTATACCCACACAAGCGAGCGTAAATGAGTGTCAATGTAATTATGTATAGTAGAGGTTCCACTCCATACAAAACACAATTGCATAGAGCATTTTGTGACAAAGGTCTGAAAATTTGACCATAGGTAAATATGGACTTCGAGAGTCTAATGCGATGTGGAGCCCAAAATTTTAGCCCCTCCCTTCTCCTCACACCTCTTTAAAGTTTACGGTGCAGAGGTACGTATGATGAATTATTGTGCAGCCGCCATAACTCCTACCATAGCTATATATAGCTCAAATGAAAGAGGAAAGTCCAAAGTTTTTTTGACACACTTTGGTTTTCCAAATTTTCCATTTTCATTGGACTTTTCCGAGCTTTTCCGAAATGTCAGAAAAAAAGTTGAGTTTCAAAATGAGATAACTCGTGAAATTTAATTTTCACAAAGAAACGATGTTCAGAAGGTTCAGTAATTAAAAAGTCAACTAGAAAAAGCTAAGCACTAATTCGGTATTCATAGAATGTATACAGCACCGAGTCACCAAAAACGCCTATGTGCTCTGACTTCTCATTCCTTAACTATTCAACCGAAGCTTCTTTTGCATGAATGTACTTGCAGAAAAAAACCAAGAAAGCATCCCAAAAGAAACAAACAAAACCGACCGATAAAATACATATGTGTCATTCGTTGCCCGCAACTGATAACAGAAGTAAATACCTTTAACATCATGAATACAAAGAAGTAATAATTCCACATATTTTCAACCTACCTCAAAATGCTAAGTTCATTTTTATGCACCTGAATTGAATGCGACACCTCATTTTTTTCTGTGTTCATTTTCTCACCGTAGCATTTACGGTTTGGAAGGGAACAGCGAAGAGGAGCCTTTATCTTTTCACATGAAATCTATCTTTTTGATCGAAAACATCGTTTTCACATTAACTTTAGGTCGATTGCGAGCAAATTTTTATGCACATTTTATGGCAAAGAGGAATATATACCCACCGAGCATGGATGGCATGTAATTTTACGTATGCTATATAGAAATGTGCAAGCTTTTGCACGAGTAAATTAAAAGACATTTATGCACTTTTAACATGAAGAGATAAGAAATAAATGTGTGTGCATACCACCAATAATTATATAATGCAGTTTACGTGTGTCCACTGGTAGTTGGATGGTGTATTATTGTATGAAATGTGAACAATTCGTGTATAGAGATAAATGTCATAATTTATCAATTATAGGCGCATTTTACGATTTAAATTCAAATAAATTTTATTGATAGAGAATCCAGAGAATCTGATTCTGACGAAATAAAACCTACCATAGACGGAGATGTTTTGTAATTCAATTTTTTTTTATTTGGCGCTTTTATGTACACGATAACAGATCGGTCGTATAAATGTTACATTTAGATAATTTTATTGAGACATTAATATACCATTTAGCATTTTATGTTCAACGAAGATTTCGTTTTTATTTCTTCAACTTTCGAGTTCACGAACACATTTTTCCGAACCAATTTTCCGTCATCGTTCAGATGCGCTCAATGCTTGATGTTTAACAAGCAGATAAATTACCTCAGTCTGTCATTCAATTTGTCACCCAACTAATTATTTGCTTTTAACCTAATGTCAACCTTCGATTAGTATAAAAATTCCGAAATGACAGACTAACCACATTGTGCACAGAGTCACTTCGTAAATTACGTTAAATGTGTTTGAGTGACTTAACTTATATATCGTGTGTGGTTAAAAACCGGAAAGTTACGTGATGGGTTTTGTCAGTTTTAAACGACAGTTGTTTGTTCAATGATATGGAAATGCTGTTTAGAAACTAAAGCTCAAATGTAACAGATTTTCGTAAAATTCTATTACATTTATCGTACGTTTCGTCGGAGAATTACTAATGTCAGCGCTCCGTTTTTTTATGAACCAACTTCACTGCAATGACATTTCATGGGTATTTTTACCAGAGTGAAGTTATTTCAGAAAGAAATAGAACGCAAAGAATGAAGTACTGAAGGACTCTAAAGGCTAATGGATGTTTCCTATAGATCTGATTGAGGAGGACTCACTTTCCTTGCCTTGGAACTGATGAAGAGTGATTTAATTGTTCACTGACTGAACGTATCAGTCATTGTAACGAATAAAATGCTAACACGCATCTTTCTAGTTTATATATTGTTCGCGTGCGGGTATTTATTGTTGTCGCAGTTCGGTATAATTTTCATATTGAATCTAATTTATGTTTACTGTTTTTTTTAGAGAGACAAAATTTATTTATGTCCGACCACTTATAATTATATTTTTTCACAGTCGATGAGTTTGTCATTTTTTTTTCTTCTTAAAATTTTTGTTTAATGCATTCAAAACCGTATGATGTTTTTGCGGTTGTTTGATCGTTAATCTCCTGACTATGAATTTATCACATTGAAGATTATATATTTGGTTGTACGTAATACGTGGTTATGTCTTTAATTTTTTTTGGTATGACTTTATTGGAATTTTTCTAACAAAACGTGATAATTAATAAGATGTTTGGAAAAGTGAAATAGAATTCCTATCATCTACTTTCGTTTGATCAAAATGAAACTTTAACAGACGTCCAAAATTTTAATTTTCACAAACTGCTGGAACATCGTAGAAATCGATTGTCTAGTTTCAATTGAAACTATTTTTGATACAAGTACTTTTGACAGATTGAAATGAAATCTTTTTTACATGAGCGGATGTGATAAACCTTACTTTTCCACTCAAAAAGGCATAAGTCACAATTGTTGACAGTTCGGGTGAGAAAATGTCTATTTTCTCCCCTCTTGTTCTGGCTGTCACATTTGTTTTTGTTGCGATAAATGGTATAACAAATTGATGTTTTTGTTGTGTAGAGAAAATGGGAAATCACACTTCGCACATTATGAAAAACGTTATGTTCATTTCTGAAAGAAACTATTACTTCACTTGTTTTAACTGGTATGTTGCAGTGCCTATTTTCAAAATTTATTTCACGAATTTCATTAAATTCGCAAAATTTCACGAATTTCACGAAATTTCAGGAATTTCACGAAATTTCACGAATTTCACTAAATTTCACGAATTTCACGAAATTTCACGAATTTCATGAAAATTTCACTAAAAATAGGCACTGGTATGTTGCTATAAAGACGACGTTAGATTCAGTTAATTATTTAAGTTTCTCGACGTCGTTGTCGATTACACTATAATGCATCGTTTTGCCAATATTCAAATCAGATGTTAACACCTAGCGATCCGAGCTCCGGTACCATTAATATTTATTGAATTTTTGATTCGACATCGCATTCGAATTAATAAGTATATGGAATTACGTAAGAACTCTCAGTACTTTATTCTTACGTATCACTTGCGTCATTTGCTTTTACGTACCTCTCACGTTACAATTATACAACACTGGTATCGAGCTTAAAATAATTGATACCAAAAGATATTACCATCTTACCATTATCGTACCATCTCATTCCGTAATCCAACAAAAAGTATGAAAAGACTGAACCTTATACAATTATTGTAAAATTTTCGTAAAAGAAACTTTATCACGACGGGGGCAGTAAAACTTATTATATTTTCCTCATTCCATAAAATCCCAGCGTCAATAACATTTTTTTTTTTTTAAATAAACCCAGCGTCATTTCAGAAGTATGCACATTCTCCTTTCAATAAAACGAAAGAAAAAAAAAACTTTAAAAATAAAAAAGTCTTTAAAAATTTTTCCTTCAAGTACAACCATTTCTGGTGCTATGATGTAGTAATGGTGCCATAACTTTTATGTCCTCTTTGCCATAGTCCCGCCTTTACGTAATGTACTTTTGTTATTTTGAACCGAGACCCAGTGCTTGATTCATTTATTTTATGTAGCTGAAATAGTATACACACAACATCGGTATGTATATCCATGGAGTATAAGTAATTATTACGGCATTCGGTGTACTTTTCTCTTGTTGTCTATGCATTATAAGTAAAATCGTATAAATCTTGGTTAAGAGCTTGCTGGTCGTAGATCACAATGTCCATTAAAACTTTCTTTACCTATTACCATCTAATGGAAAATGAGCAAACAGGGATATTTATCGTAGAATGGATTGCAGATTTTTTTTTTTGTGATAGCGATAGCATCGGTCTTGGTTTAGTTTTTATATTATATCAAGTCATAAGATGGTACTATATAATACGTGGAGTGTCGCAGATGCGAATAACTTTCAATGATAATTAACATAACATTATGACCAATTGTGGATCAAAAGTTCGGAATGGTTATCAATGGGCTACAGACGAAATAATACTCGAAACTGGTCGCATTCGGTCTCACCGAAAACCTGACCTGATTTTGGCCGAAACTGAACTAAGATTTCACCTAAGACCCGAATCTGACTCGATCTTAAAATGGCATTTTTGTGTTAAAAATTAAAAATTTTCTCAATTGCATACAGTTTGTTCCACTTTAAGTAAACACAATTTTACACTTTTCAGAATAATTGTAAGTCATCGATGTTCCCAGTCAATTTAGTAATTCTTAGTTTATGATATTTTGGCGCAAAATTTGATTTTGCCAAGGCACTTTCAAATTTGGCGCGAAAACATCATTAAATGGAAATTGACTGGAAGCATCTATGACTTCTAAAGAATCTTAACTATGTTCAGAACTAAATAAAAGCCGATAAAGCACACTGTAATCCATAACTTGGAGGGAAGGGGACCTTAAATTGAACCATTTTTCAACGAAAAACGAGTATGGAACGGAGAAGGAGTCTAGTTGCTCTAGTTACTAGAGTGAAAAATGTATAAAATAATATTTAATGAAATAGGTTCATTTTTATTATCCAAATTCAATTTTCTCCATCTATTTTTATCTGTATAATTACAGTATTCGAACAATACAGGGTCATTAACACGGAAAGTTTGTACAAACACTCACCCACATATTGTGTGAAACATATTGATAGAGCTGCCGAGAAAAGATAGAACGAAAATAAAAACAGAAGAGTTCAATATCGATTTTCTTACCCTTAATTTACTTCATCAAAACATATTCGTTGAAAACGTTTGCAGCATAGCACATATAGCTGATGTATAGCCGTTTTACACTTAATACTTAATACGTGCGGTGTTATCTGCACAATAGTGAATGTTTGTATATACATGTCGGTTCTTTGTATCAGAAACTATGACTTCAAATTGTTGAAAGCGTTTCGTTAAGATAGGTAGATGTTCGAAATCATCTCTCCTACTATACGATACAATCAATTAATTGGAAGAATTTTAAAAGAAATTCGGTTTGGAGTTGCTTTCGCGAGCTTGAACTGGATTTTATTAAATTTTCTAATGGAAATCGGACATAAATGCAATAAAAATATATTCAAGTGTTTTGTCCCTGATGTAGCTGCGAAATTTTTAGATATGATGTCAAGTTTAATTGGTAAACCGTATTGGGGCTTCAATTTTTTGATAAATTTACCAAATGCACGGAAAACCGAAAAATCAACATGAAATCAACATGAAATAGATATGTGTGTCGACTTTAGGTCACCGTTTGCGATAGCCACCGTTTGCCTCCATGGATCATTTAAATTATAATTTTTATATTTTTCAGTGCTGTCAGTAGGTTTAATTCATCAAAAACTCCACAAAAATGTAATTTACGAAATGAAATAATTCTGCCTGTTTTATTGGGTGTCTATTCAGGGTGTAGAGCACTTCATAAAATGCATTTTTATCGAGTTATTTATGATTTGAAGCACTAAAAAATGTGGACGTTTTTCCATGACTCCTAAAGCTGACCATTACCAATGTTAGATCGACTGCATCGGCTGAAATGCTTTTGAACTTAAACAAATGGAGGAAAATGTAGACCATAACCAAATCTAGATTTTTCTTCATTTGGCCAAAAATGAGCCATCATGGATTCATGGTGAAAAATCGATTTAAAGAATGTCTTGGCCAGAAATATGTCAGTAAGTTTTATGATTCTTTATCTTTTATCATACTAGTCGCGATTTTGCGGGAACCTTCTTTTGGAAAGAACAATTCCCAACATTTTCCCAAATGAAGAACAGTTCCGATTATCTTTTCATTAACACTAAACAAAATCGTTGCTACTGTTGTTTTGAGCGAGAATAAGCGATTATTTCATCTTCATCCGTAAGTTGTAGGATTGGGAATAGGATGGAGCATTCAGGATTAGTAAAATCATAAGAACTTACATCTGTTCACCTCAAAAATGCTGTAAATCCAGTCTAAAACCGAAAAAGCTTGATAAAAGCGAAAGTAATCCTCTGTTCACGTCAAAAATGCTATAAATACACCAGAAAACCAAAAAAAACTTGATTGAAGTAAAGAAATCCGGGATTACTCGGATTGGTAACGGGGTGGAGCATTCAGGATTGAAAGAATAGTATATTTCAACATACCCCAATACACACAAGATGTGTGTGCACGCGCGGGCGAAGCCCAAGCGAAAACACACATCGAGTGTGTATTGGGGTATTTTGAAAGATATTTTTCTGTAATAGTGAGAGTGTGTTGGTGCATTCCTTCCCAACCGTTACTTTCCTTCTCGACCGTTTACTTTCCCTACCAACCGATTCATATCATAGCTCACCAATACACTCTCACGTGTACAGAAAATTATAGTATCTACTTACTTATAAGTATTATGACACTCCGACCACATTTTAGAAACAAACAAATCGAAAAGAACCACTTTACAGTTAATAGAATATGGAAAACTTGACATACAAAAATGAAATTTTGCTACTCACAGTTTCCAGGCTCGTATCTGCGGTCCCTTTGAAAAGGACCGGCTAGATCTGAAAGTGCTAGTCCTTTGCTTTCCAAAGAGTCTTATTTCAATAAAATATGTTTCGATTTGGACAATTGAGGTCAAAGTTAGCAGTTTTTTGAGATTGTGGATTTGAGCATTATTTCACAGGACTATCAATGATTGACGCCGTCGGCAAGTCGATCTCTTCTCTCACTTCATCAAACAATATTTTCATGGACAATGGTGATCGAAAATTTAATTTCCTAACAAATGATTTTGATTTTTAAATTTCGTATCTCAAAAGACCGACTCGAAGGCAGTGCCATCGCTGATTTTTGCGATAGAGACGTTAACAATTTCCACAATCTATAGCTAGGACATTTTTCCAGTCCCAGAAAAAAGTTCTTCCTTAAAATATCGGCAATGAATCAGGCATTCGATCAAAGCAAACTCTATCAGAAAAAATGGTTTTTTAACGGAGATATTCGAGTTTAAAGTTGTACACCAAACCGGTTATTTTACCGCTATTACCGGTTCGTGATACCCACAAAAAAATTTAGTTCCACAATTTTAACCCCTCTATCATATCCCATTCTTCAAGACTGTTTTAGGATTGATGCACTACAGCCGTCCGAAGATATTGTGTAGCCGATTGACGCACAGATCTAGACTGAGACTGTCCCGTAGCCGATATAACGGTAAAAATGTAAATAACTTTTGTTTGTGCAAAACATAGCCGAAAATCAATAAAAATTTATTTAATTAAATTGTAAAATACTTTACGGTTTGCCTATTGATGTGTTTATTTTGATATTTAAACATTTTTTTTTGTTTGAAACAACCAAAAACCATGTTAATTACATTTGAAGTATACGCACAACCAAATAATAACGTCAGTATCAGGAGAAATTTACTTTTCGGGATGTGATTAAAAGTGAACTCATTTGTAACAAATTCGTTCTTTGATGTTAATCAGATTCATATTGTTTGGGCTGGAAAATACTCTGTTTGTTCCATGTTATGTGTATGTGTGTGCTTGAATAATCAATGTTGTGGTACCGAGATGTGTACACAGCATGTATATTTCATAATGACGTTAACTGAATGAACATTATAATACCCCGGGAACCCACACCCTCCTTCTACCAGAGCGTTTATTGTTTTTGCTTTTACATTTACGTTACATTACTCGGCGATTATCATGTTATTGCACAGAAATGGGGAATCATTTTTAGATTCATCTCTTCGGTAATTAATTTTGAAATTATTGTACAATAATTCTAGATGCACTTAAGGTATTTGGAGTGGAATTTATGTGTATTTGGTATTTCTGACATTCGATTCGAGTCAAATCATATCAGAATGTTAGAAACATCAAATGATTATTATTTGCGAATGATGAACAGTAATTTGAATTATATTCGATCGTAACACACCATCAAAATCTGATGCTATGGAAATAGTTTATAGTTTCAGGGCAATGTCTTATTGTCTTACTGTCCAAAACAGAGATAAGCAAGTACCATGATGTGTGTTATCGACAGCGACTATAGTAATGGTATTATAAACAAGAGGCTAAGAGACAACGTACGCTCAGTAACGAATTAGATTTTAGTCGTTGTGTGAAATCGATTCATGGCATCCTAACTCTTGAGCATGTATAGCTACATCATCATATGATTTCGTAGCTTTAACTCAGTATAAGGGCCAAGGTTTTGTAACTCAGATCTGAAAATCGTAAAATTTTATCAGCTTTTTCTGCTTGTGTTGCTTGACTAGGAACCAGAAACACAACAACCATTCAAATAATTGTCAGTAACTATAGATGAGGTATCATAACTAAGAAAACCATTTTTACAGACGAAGTGACTATTTGCACTTAAGTGCAAATAGTCTTTTTTTACACTATTTGCACTTAAGTGTAATTAGTGTTTTAATACACTATTTGCACTTAAGTGCAAATAGTATTCTAATGCACTAATTACACTTAAGTGCAAATAGTGTAAAAGAAGACTATTTGCACTTAAATTCATCGATTGTTCATCTTTTTTGATCCAATTTTAATTTGATAACTGGGTCTCAAGGCGATACTTTCATGAAGGCGACATCCACTTCTTCATTTAATCTTATTGTAAAGAGGTTACAGGAGCTTACATAGCCTCTTCTTCGCTATTCGCACACTGTAAGGTAAAAAACATGAATCCAGATATTATTTTTAGGACAGAATTCGCTCAGAAACTGAAAATATATGGAGAGATGATGATATAAATGACCAGAAAATGATCTTGTCAGAAAAATTATGTAATGGTAGCTTTCGAAACCAAATAATATTAATGTATTCATTCAGTCTTTATATCAGAATATTAATTAGATCAAATAGTCAGCTTATATTAACCTTTTATGAATCGTATGGTTGAGGTGTTTGTTTTGTTCCTAATTCATCCTTCTACAGATTGTGTGAGGGAGGAGTTTTCTTTAATACAACTAAATTCATCCTTCTACAAACTTTGCAATAAAAGAGTTTTGTTTGGTCTTACCGAATTCGTCCTTCTCCATCTACATGCTGAGTAAGGGTGTAGTTTGGTTTGTTATAACTGAATTCAGCCTTGTACAAACTGTTAAGGAAGGATTTTGGCTTGTTCCTACTGAATTCATCCTTCTACAAACTTTGCAATGAAAGAGTTTTGTTTGGTCCTACCAAATTCGTCCTTCTCCATCTACATACTGCGTAGGGATGTTGTTTCGTTTGTTCCAACTGAATTCATCCTTCTACAAACTGTTAAGAAAGGATTTTGGCTTGTTCCTACTGAATTCATACTTCTACAAATTGTATTAGGAAGGTGTCTGTTTGATCAACTGAATTCATCCTTCTACAAATTGAAGCGGATATTCCAGCTAATTTGTGACTTTTCGAAATATTTTCACCAAATGTTAACAGATTGCGGTAAACTTTTTTTCCCTGAAAGCTGTTGGCCAGACGCGTAGTGTTAGGTCAGTGGCCCAAATTCTCAGGGAGATACCACCATTAAAGTGTGTGCATTTTTTTAGCTAATTTGTGAAAAGACGCGTAGTTTGACACCAATATGAGGTCATTATAGGCATAAAGTCTCGGGGAGATATGACCAAAAAATGTTTGTTTGGTTTTAGCTAAATTTCGACATTTCGAGATGTTCCCACTAAATCTCTAACGATGCCGAAATTACTACATTGAAAAGTTACTGCATATTACGTCACGAAAAGAATAGCTTTGGGTTGATCAGGTTGGGTGAGTGAAGTAAGTGAAAGCAGCTTCCCAGTGGTGATAAGTGACGTCCTCGAATTTTACCTCGCCGATGTTATCTCGAAAAATTTTGTAACAATTTTTTTAAACGGTTTTGAGCCAACATTTTGACATTAGGTTATTTTGTTCGACCTTGACAAAAGGCTACTTCCTCAAAAAGTGCGAATAGTGAAGAAGAGGCACAATGTGCGAATAGTCTCTTCTTGGATCAGCAATTATGGTCAATAGAGAGAATCGTAAGGATACGTACTTTTCGGTCATGTGCAATGTGCATTAATAAGTTAATTTTTTTCCCATACTTAAATTGAAGTTAATTATAATGTTCTAATACACTATTTGCACTTAAGTTAAATTAGGAAAAAGACTATTTGACCTTCCAGAGGTTAGCAGTCGCTATGGAACACGATCTTTCAACTCTTTCATCATTCAAATCCAATCCATTAAATAACTCGGGATAAAAAAAAAGTCTCGTTTTCGTGTCTTCATTGACTTCGGCTTCGCCTCTAGTCATGTAAATTGCTGTTGTCTATCTATCGAAAATACGACCACATAAAAGAAGTTAGAATAGTTAGAATCTCAAATATATTTCTTGGATTTTTCGACTAGGTCGACCGACTTGTAGAATTAGAGACCTAATTATACGATATTCGTTGAAATATTAGATAAAACTGCGTTGTGCATAATAGATCTCATGTAATAGAGTTCACGTAAAATATTTTATTTAAAAAAATGTACCAACTATGTCGGGTCAGCATTGCCTCACCATATGAATAACAAATCGAAAATCGGGCGAGAATAAAACACATCAATCTACATAATATTCAGCTGATGGTAACTCAATCTCAGTTCGTTATTGTTTACTCGGAAAAATGTGTTCGTATCAAAAAAATTTCTAATTGAAAATCCACATTTACAATGTTCAACAACAAATAATTGAACACGTAACCAATCAATAGTGAAATCACATTCATTTAAATTCGATTAAGAATTGTGTAATTTCATCAACTCATCATTATAAAATACCATCGTTTCTTGCATGTTATGTGATCACGCTTTTTGCGTTTATTGTTTTTATTTTTACTCATTTTTTTTGTTCCGATGCTCCAAAGCAATAAGTATACAAAAACGATATGTAAGTCACAATAAAAACAAAATTGAGAATGTCTTTAAGAGGCAAAAAAAGGCATGTAAAATAAAATTTCCTGACATGTGCCACAGAACTACGGCATTGTCATTATGTCGTGACAAGTTTTTGTGTCCCTTAGGGTTCAACAAGCCATCAATTTGTCATACAGAGTTTCCAAGAAGAGCTTACATATATGTTTAGCCTCAATTATGCTTTTTATCATATTCTCCATATTAGACGTGGAACTCTTCTTTATACCCGAACCTACTAAAACGATGTTCTCGGTGGTTTCGATGATTTTGGCGATACATTAGAAACATGAAATTGGACGAAACGCACTGCAAACCCTAGCACTAGAGCAGATATTTTTTAGTATGTTACGTCACTGCTTGTAAATATTTGTTTAGGCAAGTGTGAGGTTTGCGGAACAAGCCGAAGGCGAGTGGAGTAATCACATGTGCCTAAACAAGCAGTGACGTAACACATTTTACATGTTTGTGGACGGTAAGTGCATTTTCCCTGTCACAAACAGTGATGTAAAGTGAACTTTACCGTGCATAAGCATGTAAAACTAAACAATTGACCTTCTTTTGTATGGAACGTCGGAGCGCAGTGGACTTATACCAATAGTCACAACATATGAGAAATTCTGACTACTGCATCGAGCAGGCCCTGACTTAAGTTGTGTTTTGGTGCTTGTTCTGCAGTGAGTAGAGACGTAATGCACTACATTGTGAAAATTAGGTAATTGCAGCTTCCTTCGCAATCATCGACTAATTTCGTTACGAATTCTTGGTGATGTGACCTGAAAACTTAATCAAATTTCATTTCGCTGAGACAGCTTAGACAGAAGCATGACATACTTCCCCTCAAAGATAAACCAGTTCTCCTGCAGATGCGCTCGACGAAGATCGAAATGTGACAGTTGTCGCTGTGCTGACCCTGACAACTGTATCATAATTATATGGATTTTTGATTTTGGCTAGAGACGTAAATATTTAATTACGATGAGTTCATGTTGTGTGCCATTGTAAATAACAATGGCTTTGAAAACGTACTAGTGCTTGAATACAAAATCTTCCAAATGAATCAAAATTTGCCCCTTTTTGTATTTCGTTATCGAAATGAAGTTTTGCAGACGAATATCCTAACTAAGATCGTATAGTAAGGTCGAGGCCAACGTTGAGTGTAGCACAAACGAGCGAATCCTCTGATCTATTCACGCCATAAGTGCACTGAAAATTCAAAATCGAAAGTATGAAAATCTAATGAAGGCAGCGGTAAATCGTCATACTACCCTCGAGTATTTGTCACTTTGCGTGAAAAATTACACACGTACCTGTCTTGAATGATTGAGGGTATACTCTCTGAAGAAAGTTAGGTGCTGAGACATCTCGCCTAAATGGCTAGACATATGAAACAAATTCATCGTATTTGGCTTACATCATACGAGTCACTCAGTGTGTACATCGTTGCAGCCCCCAAACACACTGCACCTACCCAAATTATGAAGATTGACTGAACTTTAAGGACGTTACCAATGTGATAAAATCACTAGAAAAATTCCATGTGGAATTGTTTCGCACACGAGATTCCATTGGATGGAAGGCTAGTAAATAACAACTGAGCCATCCCGTCCGTTCGTTCGGGCTATTTCGCTTCAATCGATCACTAGTCACTACTCGTTCACTTAAAATTCAAATTCTGAGGTAAGTGCGCCAATTGTATAACCATTACTCAAATCAACTCTGCATTTTAATTTTTAAGTGCTTAGGAGACCCAAAATCTTGATTTATTTTTCGGTTCCATTTTTGTTGTCATTCCAATCCTATTTCATCTCTTGGCTGATTGAAATGTTGATCAAATATGTGCAAACACATCGACAAATTCGAACAGTCTAAAATAGTTGGTCGTTTCACTTAACATTTACTTAGCAGCTTATAAAAAACAACGTCTATATTTATACCTTATGGTGATATTTATTATTATCTGATCGTGATTCAGCCTCTTGTATGCGCGATTTTCTGTAAGGCACTTTCTCAATAGACCCATAAATTATCAGATTGAACTTTTAGACTAATTGCATGTGTGTAATATTTTCCTGCTATAATTGAGTAACTGTGTATTTGAAATCAATTCAATCCGATATATTCCAATCGTTAGATATGTTTAAAATTGTGTATATAGAACATCATTTTGTTACGTTTTTTTTTATTTAATAAAAGAAATAACTATCGGAATCAAGGTGATTAAAGTCATTACGACAAGATCAAGAACCTTGCTCAAAAGAAATATTATTCCGGATAATGAAAAAAAATGTTCATGTACGAGTCTATCACACTCATTATCAATTGAATTTTTAATTTTTCACACAACAATCCAACACCAATGGACCGGCATTAACATTATTATAGAAACAATATCAACAAACCGAAAAAAACGAGCATTAATCTACTGATTTCGATATTCCCACAATTACTCACCGACCATACCAAAAAAAAAATAAAATTTACCTTTTTCTCTACACCAATTTCCATATTATTTTAATAATTTTTTTTTTTCGGTGAAAAAAGTTATAAATTCAATTATTTTGATACATAATGATGGACAATATGATGGTCTATCAATTTGTTATCCCCCAGAAAAAAATAATAATTTAAAATTGCCCAATTTATTTCGATATTAATATCGTTGTATAATGAATGATCAATCGAGTTCTGTCTATGCTCGGTTAATAAGCCTCGTACGAGTGTACTGCAAGATTTATTTTTAAGTTTTTTTTTTCTTCTCAATATTTTTATTGAAAAATAATGTTTTTTTCGGTGTATTCGTAATCCGTTAAAAAATCAATTAACTTTTATTGATGCATATAATCATCAAATATATGCGGAAGGATAATTTTCACGTATGCGGAGAGATTTATGCTTATTCAACTAGGAGAAAATGGTTTCATTAAAACTAAGAGATATTTCAATAAACTTTACGCGGTATAGTTTCATCGGATATTTATGCTTTCATCGGTACCGTTTCTGGACGTACATTTTACCAAAATTTTGCATTAACATTAGTTGATTGACCTTGGTTTTGTTGAAAAAATAGTAGATGAAAAAGAGGTGAGACGTTATGCCTTTAGCCCCATACGAAACCGTAGCACTAGTGCATCCCTAACTCTAGTGCGTCTGTAAGTTACGGTCCGTAACCCTATTATTTACTTCAGTAAATTGTCCGCGGAAGCTCGTTCGGGCGATTCCCGAAGGGCCTTTTGATTTTTGTACGAATAAAGGGCAAAATTTCTACATACAACGCCCGAATGGCTTTTTTGAGCCAGTCCGTTTACTGAAATTGATTCCATTTTATATGCAGTAGCCTCCCAATTCTAGGAATCTAAGCCCTAACTCATGATCCGGTGAACCGATTTTAATAAACTTTTTTCCTTAGTTAGTATCGTCAATATCATTTGTCGTTTCATTTGCATTAAAACACTTAGGCGGTCCTAGCTCAGGAAGAACCGATCCAGTATCGTGGTCTCAAGGTTTTCTTTTTACCTTTAATAAACTTCTTTTGTTTAATGTTTGAAACGAAATCTAGTACTTCTTTGGTTCTACTGTATGTTCTACTATATAAACTAGAGATCATCATTCATTTTTAGCGTCGTTGTCAATAACAGATGATCAGCAGAAGAGCGAGTGACATTTATTATTGTTTGTTCTAAGTTCTGAGAAAGCGATAGAAAAAATGTTTGTTAAAACACATACAGCATCGTTGTCATCATTTGTCACATGTGAAATGAACTATTGTTTCTCGATGGTATAAACAAGAATGAAATCATTTTTGATAAAGCAAGCAAATACTAGGAAATTAGTACGTCAATGGAAGTAGATGGGACAGAGTATGCTCGCGTAGTTTTCCCCTCAATTTACTCACATACATTTTCGTTGCTAGTCCAAACGTACGACACATTGCTAATCCGTTAAAAATAAAGTGCAGTGACCGTCCAGTCCATCCCTAAATTAATACAGAATGAGTAAGTACAGAGGATTTATCTTGGATTTCATTGACGCACTGATTACCGATTTCTATTGTGTTCAGTGTCATTTTCAATTAATCAAACATTTCGATTTCAAGAAGACGAAGGAAGAAGCTACTGAAAAATAAAAATCTTACTGACGTAAAATCGGACACATTTCCTCATGTTGTTTATTATTCACATCGCAATGAAAACAATTTTTTATAAATTTTTTTATCTGATATAACACACACGGAGTAACAAAAGTACTTTGAACGTGGAAAACGGTTTTGTTCAAACAAAACCAGAAAAAAGAGATATCTCTGGTTATTATACACACACTCGGTTAGGTTTTAAATTACGTCTTTTATGCACAATAATGTCAATTTCATTTGGGTTTATTAATCTGTGATATTTTTTTCAAATTACATGAAATCAGAATATGGAGAGCGGAATGGCATAGTTGATTTTGCCTACTATTACGACCCACGACATAATCCAAATATTATATTTGGTGCTCCTGAAAAGTGAGACAGACACTTCCAATTGTCACTTGCTGCTATAGGGAAACCTCGTTGACCTGTTGAGACGAGACACGACAATTTTTTTCGATACTTAAATTCTTTGCGATCTATTTTTTGGTGAAGCATCTTCAATCTTGTATACTCATTCATGAAATATCATAGCAGTGAAGTTGGTTCACGAAAATATAGAGCGCTGACATTAGTAATCGAGGAAATGTACTAGAATTACACAAAAATCTATTACGTCTACTAGACTCAACAATTCGTGGTTTCATAATACTTATTTGTTCAACAAGGAAAAGTTGGAGATTGCATTTCGAGGGGTTGAGAGCGTAGCGATGCCACAAGTCACCTGAGAAAATTCAATTTCCAACTTTTTCCCGAGGTAAACGTTTTTCAAAACAAAGGCTACCGTAGCTTCAGCTGAGGGGAGGAAATAGCTATTTTATCCCCTTCTTATTTCACTCAATTGCTGTTCAGGGAAAAAGGAACCATTCTTGCCAATGCTTCTACAAATGTGCACACCGTTCATCTACACCAAGCACGTCCATCCATCGACGGTACTATAAATTCAAAGACGTGGGACGACGTTTTATTGTCGTACAATAAAAAATTGTCACAACACACAACGATTTGAATAATTTTAGTAGAGACAAAAATAAACGGAATGGAACAATAACAAAAAGCATTTTAAACAGCAACCAAACAAAGTCACAATATCTACAACAAAAGAGCCGAACCGATAAGATATTGTGCCTACAATACTACATTATGGTTACTCGAAAGCTACTGGGCATTTCAAACAAGACACGCTCGATCCATTCAATATTGTCTACACATGGAATGATTAAGAGGCTGTCACAATACTACATGCTTCCATTATCTCTTCATAAGTTTCATTTCATGTGATTTTTCATAAATTTTGTTTTTTGTTTCGTTTTAAATATGCAAAACACACAAGATGCTTGTGGTTATTTATTGTGTGACTGAATTTATGAATGAATGAAATCGGCTAGAAAAGGTTCGTTATTTCTGTGTTTGTTTCAATGAGTACTTTGACCCAATTAGGTTTCGTATTGTGTGACGCTGATTAGTGTGATATGTACCGGTGTAAATTCGGCAGACGACGAGCGTTTAAAATGAATTGACCAATTATAATATTTTCGATCTCTTTAACAAAGTTTTATGTTTCCTAAGGGATGGCATATTCACAGCAAAAGCAAATCCATTGTTCGGCTAGCACAGAGAAAACCATTTGACCATTATTCGAATATTTATAACCGTTTATACCAATGAACCGATATAACCATTGCACAAAAGGTTTTCACGGCACAAGTGAAGTCAGAGATATACTTTCAATGTGCCACGAACAGAAAACCCTTTATAAATTTATGGAGATATGCATAACAATTTATTCAATTCCCAATCGGGCAGTAAATTATTTGCGTATAGTTTGAACGGGAAATTTTATTTTTAGTGGCATACCAAACTAATGTCTAATTTTTGCTGTCCATGCCGTGTATACGATATTTGAAACCATTACGATTATTTTGAGCTGGCGAGCAAATGCTCATTATTTCTGTTATTTTTATTTGCTTCGATCTCCGATGTATCGAGGCTGAATGATTATTGGAAAGGTAAGGTCGGTCTGTTAAAAGCGGCTCAACAGTGAAAATTTTATCTATTTCTTTCGTTGGTGTTCCCTAAACATGACAGTAGTGGGAGTCCAAAGTCTGTAATAGAGGAAAATGCTGAATTAATGAACCGAGAGCCCGCGTACTTTTCAGTCCTACATAAGGTCAGGGATACTGTCTAGGGTAATGTTTTCCCATGAGTGATAAAAAATGGTTCTGTGGTTGCCATGGCGCCAAATTTTCGAATTCTTCTCGTAATTTAGCCCTTTGTGTTTAGGCAATTTCGATTGTCGCCTTGTTCAAGCTTCAACTCGTGAAATTGTTTAAAGTCGTCTGTCCACAACAGATACCTAGGGGACCTAGTGTCAGTCATTCAATGCTCAAGAGCTTCAATATTCGACAAAATCGAATTTTAATTTCTTATCGTTTACCCTATGATCTGAATCATAATGACACACGTCCAAGCACGCCAAAGATCATTTTACTAACAAAAATTTAAAACTGCAAAGTCCAACATGGTCATTTCTTATCGTTACGACAAGACGATCTGCAATAACAGTGCCCACAGACCTCAATCAAGAAAATCACCATCGACTGACACAATTGAGCCAGGTGTCTCATAACGAGCTCTTCACTCTTTTGTTCAAAAACAACTGAGACGCGAGGTATGGCGACCTCTAGGACTAAATTCCAATCCGCTTTAGTCCAAGACTCATATTTTACTTTTTGTGAAGAAATGGTCTTCTTGAGCTGCAGATGAACTACCAGACCCAATCGCAACTAGATCAACGTATAGTTGTACACCTTAAATGAACATTTTACTTACGATTGAGTCTAATGTGAGTCTTAGTCTTATTTGAGTCTCATACGCTAATCTTAATAGCCCCAATCGCCATCTGCACTTTTCAACGGGTGGAACTTGAAATTTACCTCCAGCTCGATGCAGAAAAACTGTAAAAAATTATTGATCGTCTGCTGGCATCATTTCGTCTTCTTTTCCGTTTTACTAAATCGTAAGCTTCACATTCGAAATTAAAAAACCACATGAACCAAGGTAACAGGCCTTCAAGTGGTAAAAAATTTGAATTTACACAAAAAGTTTGGTATGCTTACATCAATAGAGTGTCATCACGTTTTCATATTCAACATCATCACCAACCAAAAAAAAACGATTCAAATTGATTCTACTGTACACCTTTCATATCTTTCGCAAAAAATAAAACAAATTAAATTCATCAAAGTTCATCCATATATCCATATATACTGCGGATTCCATATACCGACTTTCTTTATCTTTTTTGGTTGTGTAACGAAACCATTTCTTTAGTGTAACTGCGGTACAATTCAATTTGGTATGCAGCAATTACACATTGGATAAAACATATATATAACACAAAGCTACGGTCAAACGAATGTGTATGTTATAACAACAAAAACCTTCTGTTTTGCGGTTTCTAAGTGTTTCTTTTTTTCGTAAACCATTTGAATGCCATCTGTTGTGCAACCCATATAGAGTGCGAGTGTTATGAGGATGTTGGTTGTGTGGTTTTTGCGCCTCAACTAATTGCGAGAGTAGGTTTCATTCGTTCTAATGGCTCTTGGTAGTTCTATGCTTCACAATAATATACGTGCCTATCAATGCGGTTTCATTTTTTAATAGAATTAATGATAGTTTTTTGTGCTAATCAATTATCGACATTATGCACGTTTTACATTTTCACGTATGGTCCCGTTTCAATGGTGGTCCCCAATTTCGAATTGCCAGTCCAATTTTTAACCTTGTTGCATCGAACAAATTATATCGGGGTTTGGTCAGAATTAATCTACATTAATCGATTTGATTGCATTCCTTCTCACAGAATTAAAAAATATCTAGCACGTTCCTGCAAATACACCTTGTTGCGCCAGTATATGGTGCTGTGGTTTCAGTTTTTAGTTTAATAATCTTCTTGGTTGCTTGAACTAAATGTGGCGGTAGTTCTTTCCTAACTTTTCCTCAAACGATAGTTCATTGATGGACCGAAAAATCTACTGAAACCAATGCAACACTTTTAGTTTAATTTTTCCTCTCTATTGTCGTGAAAATTTTTTCCCAAGATTTCCCACATTTTCCTTTATTTTCACAAAAATTGATTTCACAAAAATTGAGGAAAAATGGAAAAATTCACTAAATTACTAAAAACGAGCCGTCAGAACAGTCGGAGCGTTTGCTGCGACTGAGCCCCGTACGAACCCGTAAATCTATTGTGCACGTGACCCTAGTTCGTCCGTAGCCATACTCTTCCCGTAAACGTCGGTAAAGTAAAATTCTTATGAAATTTGTACGTCTTAAAAATTGCGCATAGCGCAATTACGAAGCCCCGTACGATGTTCCTTTCAAACGTAACACAAATTTCAAATTGACTTACAATTTCCTCAGTCCTATATTAACCTATATTTACCTATAAATAAACAATTTACTGATAAATATGCTAGTATATAGCTCAAAATAACTATCTATACCGTTATATAGCTCAATATAGCTATATATATTTATATATAGATATCCATATTTGGGATCCTTGAAACACCACACACACATAACCAATCACTTCCCACTGATCAATAACTTTGTAAGAATTATTTTCACCGATTTATATTGTTTTTACAAAAATCCAAAATGGCAGCCGACGGCCATTTTGTTAGGAGGTGGAAAGTAGTACGGCTGCTTTACATTCGTTAGTACCTTTCAAACAAAAAAAAATCATGAAATTTGGTCAAATTTTACTCGAGATATTAACAAAAAAACACCACCTTCACTCTACGGCCGAGTAGCCTCATATAAGCTCACTCCAAGAGACCTAGCTCACGCTCAGGTGAACCGAATTTCATGAACTTTTTTTTCCCTGATTGGTACGGTCAATACCTATCGAAAGCAAAATCTATCTAAATCCGTTCAAATTTGGCCAACGTTCAAGCAAAAACGGGTTGCCGCCCTGTACCTAGTTCACACCAAGGGGTCTAACTCACGAGTCGGTCATCCAATTTCCATAAACTTTTTTTTCGTCGATCGGTATTGTAAATACCTTTCATTTGACGTATCACTTACAAGTGTAGCCTTTAAATGGCCAGAGATATCTTCGGAAAACGTTAAATCACTTATGGGGCCACAGCTCGGGAGGGGTCGACCCAAAATCGCCCATCTTCGAACTTAGCCTCACTATTTTGACTATCTTTCAGGGAAAAAAAAAATTTTGAAATCGGATTTGATTTACTTAAGATATCGACGTGACAGACAGACGGACAGACGGCCCAAATTTTTATTGCGGATTCGTCATCTATGAACATAGGCAAACACTTTGCCCTTACCGTCTGCTTCGAATTCCATCAATTACACACGGCATCGTAATCCTATTAGCCCCTTGTACTTCGTACGGGGCTAAAAATAGTCTCATATCTCCAGCCTCAAGCAATCGTATATTTGATCTAAATTAAACAAAGACAATCTGACAACCAGGGCCCATTTTAAGGTCGAAGCATTATAATTTGATCGATTCTATTCATTTTTAAATAATTGTAGTTTTTCAAGAAATCATTTCGAAAACATTACAGTATAAAAGCTTACACATGCGCATTAGAGCTGTTTACTCGCGGTATACCTGCGGGTAATCCGTTCAAATGCACGCTTCTAAGCTTTTATACTGTAATGTTTTCGAAATGATTTCTTCGAAAACTACAATTATTTAAAAATTAATTAAATGAGCAGAATCGATCAAATTATAATGCTCCGACTTTATCAAGAAAATTTTCTGGACTTTCTGAATTTTGAAGAACTAGACCCCTCCACTTGGATGTACCTTCATAAAATAACTACTATTTCGTTACTTTAAGTTCTTAGTCCTTCGTGGACTCGAAAAAAAAATGAAAATCTGGTAAAAAATTACTAAATGTAATGTGGTAACAAGGAAGAACATCTGTGTAGAATTACTCCCATATTGTTGCTCCAATGTTATTCGCCTACGACCTTAACGTGAGACTCAAGAATTTAATCCTTCGTTTATTGAATTGAAAGAAAAACTTTGAAAATCGGTGTACAGTCAGAGGCAATGAAATTTGAGCATGAATTTGCTTCAGCCGTTTTTCAGCTGATCCACATATACAATCAAAACTGTTTATACTTGTTTATACGAATGAAGCTGCTACATGCAAGCGCGTGGTAGTGGTAAAACCTTAAGCGTTTTCTGTGGCAACCAGAATTATGACCATTCCACTACTTTAATAGTGTCCATCTACGAACTTAGCCGTGTAAAATGTAGAACATTAGTTTTCACTATGATCATAAGGAACAGAGATTTCAGTCAAAAAAATATTTTTTTCAGTTTTTAAAAAGTTTTTAAATGTGGAATCACGAATTTCTAGCAAGCATGCCCAGAAAAAATAGAATTCCGAAAAATATGCCCTGTCAGTAAACGCTTTGTCCACAGTTTACAAAGAGCTAGTTTTGTGATTTTTTTAGGTGAACATTGGATTTTCTCAACGGTATTTGTGTTTTTAAAGAGTAAAACCAAACATTTTGTAGCCATTCACATCTCCATTCAATTCTCCAAAATGTAAAACAATAAACAGAAACTGGAAACCTCCAACAGAATAAATAAAAAACATTAAACTTTATAAATAACGATAATTACCAGCCACACACCATAGGTTTTTTGTAAATAAATTCAAATAAAAAGAAAGATAATCACATCTTAATTGACGTTTTCGATAGCAAAATGGAAATATCTGTGTAAAAAAAAACGAAGCCACAAAGAGTGTCTATATAATGATGCGGTTTCCATTTTATTCAATAAAATTATAATTAATAAGATAACGCGTCTCAATTAATTAAACATTAGTTATGATTAAGAATTTGATACAACGCACACACAGATGTGAAACTTGGCTACTGATGGGAAAGACATTTATTTAATAGAAATTACGACTTTGAAATGGTTCTATTAAGGTCAGAAATTGAGGTGTAATGAATATAATATGCGGGATTTACGCAAGTCAATTGAATACGGTGAAACAAAGTGAAAATTTGGAATTTCATCTCAATATTGTGATGTCATAGAAATTTGGCACGCTCAAGTCTTTGCAGGTCACTGTAAGGTTTCAATTAGCAAGTTGCACAAAAATGTTTTATTTTTAAGTCGTCTTCTTGAGGATTCTTGAAAAATGTTGTAATTAGTCATACCGACAGATGAACCTTCTAAAAATTATTATTTTTAAACTTCAACAAGCCTTCACCAGCTTCTGGTGCACCCATTGGAAAAAATTAAATTACCGTAAATTGAGTGCCGTGGATGAAAACAAACCAAACATTCTTGTGGAACCTTGAAACCCTTGAAAACCCCCTTAAGCAAACACATATCTCTCCTCGCCTTTTCTGCTCTTCTGACTCATCCGCAATGTTTTCAATAATGGTAGCATGGTGTGTCGCTTTTTTCAAGACACCTAGTCCAATCGGGTGGTTACTAATCATGGAGAGAAAAATGACGACATTCGGTATAGTATCGTTCTAATTATTCGTCGACATGGAATGGAAACATTTACAATACTTACAATACAATTAATTGCAGCCAGTCATATTCATCGACAAACGAAAATAGAATTGTACACTGAACGACGAACACAATTTCAAATTCACAAACAAAATACTATATCAGATCCATCTCTCAGCATATAAATTGAAGGATAGCATCTGTATAGTATCATGATCATAAATTAAGCTATTGATTCGGTGGTGTCGGAATGAATTGCAAGCGCATGTTTGCAATAAAGCAATTAATAATGTGATTAATTAACACGCTGGTTTTAATTAATTTCTGTTATTGTTTGATGAAAAATCATTCTCCCGTGGTCGAAATGATATTTTCGATTTTTATAGAACGGAGTAAAAATCGATTCGTCTGTACATTGTACAATGTTTACTCGCTCGAATATTTTGTATGTCAATGACAAATCTATCTTTGAATTAATTTGTTTGAAATTGATTTGATTTGTGGGAGAATGGAGATTAAACACGCCGAAACACTCGTAGCTCGTAGATTAATTTCGAATATTTTGATGAAAGACAATAGGGTGTGTTACAAACTTGGTAAGTGAATAAATGGGTCATGATTGTACAAGTTTGAATGTGTGCGATAGTATATTGTGTAACGAGTGGAGGCGAAGCAAGAACGAGTGGAGGCGAAGGAGGAACGAGTGGAGGCGAAGCAGGAACGAGTGGGGGCGAAGCAGTAACGAGTGGAGGCGAAGGAGGAACGAGTGGAGGCGAAGGAGGAACGAGTGGAGGCGAAGGAGGAACGAGTGGAGGCGAAGCAGGAACGAGTGGAGGCTAAGCAGCAACGAGTGTAGGCGAAGCAGGAACGAGTGAAATAAATTCTCGCACGAGGATCAGTAGATAGTCAAAAGAGAATGTCAAGAAGAGTGTGTCCCCATCTCAGTTAACTGAACTGGTTTGTTCCTAGTTAACTAGACTTTTACAAATAAATTTTGACATATCACTTCATCGAAACCAGTTGAATAACTTTTTTTCTTTTTCTGCACTTTAAACGAGCGCACACATTCAAATTTGTGCATAATACTCACTTTTTTGACCTAGACTGTTCCATTTTTTGTTGTCTTGCGTCATTACAGTCTCACTCAAAACCGGTTTTTCGCATTTTCTGGTCACAAGTCAACAAAGTACTGTCCTGGCGTGTGGGATGCATATCTCGCTTTCGGCTCGAAAACTAAAAAAAATGTCCCAGCAAGACAGTAATGTGCTATTATCACATTAGCGTTAGGTACAGTCGAAAAGCATAAACACGTACGATTCGGATGCAACCATTTTGCAAAGTTCTTTACGGTCAGAGGTTCATACTAGTGTTGGTAAAGTACTTCAAAAACAAAGGACGATTTCATGTAATTCCGAAAACTAATTTCCTAAATTAATCGCACCGCGTACCTCTGTACCTCTAGTATCCGTCACAATTCTAAGGAGGTACAACGGGACGATGTAAAGTGTTTGCTACGGAAGGTGGTATCATACACAGCAAATTACAAATTACTGGTAGCTGATGTGATAAAAGAAAACATTTCTCGAGAGAAATCTCATTTATCTTTTGTTTAAAAAAAAATGCAAAGCTCACCCATAGCTTCGCGTGATTAGCCCCCTTAAAGACGAGAAAAAAATTGAATAAATTCAAAATAAATATGAATGAGAAAATGTAACCGTGATGTCACAAGCGCATCTAACATCATAAATAAAATGTCAAATGTTGTCAGTTCATTCACGAGAAAAGTTATGAAGGAAAATAACTGAAGATAACATTTTACTGAATAAAATTTCAAAATAATATACATTCTCAATAGCCATAAATTCAAAACAACCATTTTTCCACTTCACTTTGACAAGTTCAACAAAGGTTAGTCATATTAAATGAAACTAAGAGATATGACGGCCGATAACTTGAAACGGACATTACTGTAATAATTGTCATAAAAACCAGAGTGACATTTAATTAAATAATGATTTTCCATAATGTTTGTGTCTGATAAGTAATGTTGACTCGATTCTTTTACTCTACAACACAACACAAAAAAAATTCTGTTTTTAAAACGGATTTGACCTTAAACAAAATGTTATCGACCACATTTCTGTTTGACATGTTAGTATCTTAAAAACATCAATAAAATTAAACGGTTGATCATTCGAATGGGCTGTAAAATTTTTTTATTTTTGTTTACTAGTATTACAAGAGTATCATTCACCAAGACGGTATGATCAACAAAGAAAAAAATATTTCGAGTCAACGTATGCAACGGATTCAAAGGAAATCCCATTTGACTCAGCCTCATTAATGCGAAGAAAAATAAGCGCAATTTAATTAATTACACAGATTATTGCTACATTCTTGAGCACTTGGTGTTTTTTTGGAATTATCACGACATTTAGTACAATTTGATTGAAAAAAAACTCTTGCCAAAAAACAGCTGTAAAAGTAGCCAACAGAGACGGTTTTTGTCGGTAAGGTGGAAACGTTCTTTTCATATAAGTACCTAAGTACCTAAGTTCTTCATGATTTTGTTTTCCCTAGCGGGAAAATTCGTTAATCTTCAAATGAGAGAAGCTTATATGCCGAGCTGAAGGTGAGAGATATACTCTCCCGAGGTTATTGAAATATTTCTGCAGAAACACGTTACATAGCTAGGGATAATAGTAGATTATGCACCTCTGTCCAAAATGTTTGTTTTGACGTTTCAAAGTTATGTGCAGAGCCAAAGGCGTGGTACATAATCCAAAATGTCAAAAGAAACATTTTGAGCAGATAAAAATACGCTATTTTACTCAACAAAGCGAGAAATCAACAAAACAAGAATCAACACAGCGAAGTAACGTATGTGTTATCTACCTAGAAGCACACTGTTTTGAGTAAAAATATTTTTGTCTGATTATTTAACCTCGGCTTCGCCTCGGTTCAAAAAAATTCGCTCGAAAAGTAGATTCTTCAACTCATCATCACTTGTTATGCATTTGATTATGATCATTTAAAAATTACGCACGCACCTAAGGGAGATAGCCTACGAAAACGTGTGGGTCGGTGGGAGTTAAGCGGAAGCATACTTTTTTTGTGAAATTTTGAACAAATACAAAATTATAAATATTTTCCCAATTCGGGTTCAAAGCAGTTTTAATGACATGCAACGTACAGGGGCCTCCATTTCTGCATTGAAACCCCGTCCGAAGTTGTTCATAATTTCGTTTCTCTAGAACTTTCACGGGTTTCATGAGTTTCGTGTTTGTCTTACAATCAGAAATCTTGTTCAAGTAGATTATAATTGATGAGACAGCACTGAAATATCGACGGCACGAGCATGTCTCGCGACTCGCATCCAATTTTTTTTTTGAGCCCTTCTAAATCGCTATTCGTTATCAAAGGATGACATTCTGTCATCTCAGTTCTAGCTATACGTTAAGGTTTTTTGGTCCCATGGGGACTGGGGACTGTCTTATGTAAGCACAAAATTCAAATGGCTACAAGAAATGTTTAAAATTCGTCGAATGTGAACAGACATGGACGATGTTAAATCAACAAAATTCTTCAAAAAATATTCCTCTGTAAATAAAGACTGCGATGACTGTGTGTAGGTAGCGATGGCCATCTTTAATTATTCTATCACATTTATTTCTTGAAACGTAAAAAAATACATCTAATTTAATGATGTTAAAAAGACTCACCTTTGACGATGACCAGATGTTGTTCTGTAACAGCAGGTTGTCTCTTGCAAAATATAAACAGAAATTTTTAACTATCCCAATAAGCGTTTGATATGTGACATATACGAGCGAATCTTGCCGCTTAACAAATAATTAAATATACAAAAAAAAGCTGATTTGAATGTTCGACTATTCCACCCGATATTGTTTATCCAACCGAAATGGTGTTGAAAGCCTATTTATTTACACTACCGAAAAAAAGAGATCGCTTTGGTTTTACGGTGCAGAGCATTAATTAGCGTGTTATAAACATCCCAGAATTAATTTTTAAGTGAAGATGACGTACAAAAAAACACACTTTTCCATTTTCTCTATCATTGGATTTCGTGCGTTTCACTGCTCGACGGACATTTATATACTCGTAACTGTTTAGTGAAACATTTTTCACAATTGGTCTATTAAGGTTTTTTTTAATACCGATCCGTATGCGGTACACATACATGTTTTATAAATACCACTCGTATTGCAATCCAACGAAATAATAATGATTAAAGCGCTCCGGAACGCGTGCACTGTACAAAATGTACAACAAGTGAACAAACACACACAACATTCACCTTTCCATTTAAATGGTATTCAATTTCGTTCCGTAAAATATACTTAAAAAAACGTAGAAAATCCATTCCAGCAAATATAATAATGAAATTTATTGGAAAAATGAAGCAAAAACCGGCGAAAAAAAAACAATTTCGAATTTATGGTGTGAATTTTCTCACATGTGACGGTGACAAATAAATTAAATTGTGCTTGGTGCCGGATTGTACCGAACAAGAAAATCAACGACACATTGTCTGAAAATTATGAGACGCTTTGGCTTGAGTATATAAAAAAATATGAAATGGTTATTTGTTCACCAAGGGGAGAGAATAGGAAATTTCAACAAGAGTGAAAGTGAAAGAGTATAACTCGCTTCGCTCTGGCCGCAATTCGCTTGAGTCGAAATTTCCTATTTCTTCCCGAGGTGAACACACAATTTTTCATCAGTGAGTGGCGTGAATAACTGTTTCCACGAAACAAACACATCCACTTGTTTCACGATTTTTCAAAATGAAAACAAAGTGACAGTTGCACGGAATTGTCCGTCCCATGGGAATCAAACTACTTGTTTTTAAAGTGGTGAAAGTGTCAATTAGCCTCTGGAATTTTCATGAATAATGTTGTGAATTTGACACAGAGAGCTGAGAGATTGTTTGGCAGAGAGAGTTTTCGGAAAATACAAAATTTTCTCCCCTGAACTGTCATCGGAGAAAGCATCGACAGAACACCATTTTCTCACCGCATTTTCAGTGGAGAAAATGAGATTATTCACGCCGCACGGATGAAAATATACATTTGATGCATGTCATAGTGTGACAAACAAAAAATGTTCAAATATAAAACTAATAACGCAAAGTATCGCGATTTGATGTGTTTTCCTTTACCGGTTACCAGCAATGAAAATCGGCTGCTCTAATATTTAGGGTATACTGTCTATACATTTATGAGTCAGGGTGTTTGTTATTTTTAATGTAAAAGAAAATCCAGTTGCAATTAGACATGCCAATAACGTGACATCAGAAATTGATCGCTTTATGTTCTTCAAAATACAACAGTATTACTGCCTACGATGTATGTATTAACGTTGCATTACTTTCAGTTTTACTGTATACAATTAAGGATATCATCCGTGAATAGGTTTAATCGCCTCAACTAATATTAAGGTAGTGATGGTAGTGTAGATTAACAATGGAATTGAGATGACATTCGTCTAGAACCTTGACCAATAATCCCTTATTCTAAGCCCAGTTACGTTGATGGAGGAGTGGCTTTTGTCTGAACATTTAATTTTTGGTCTAACAATAACTAGGTGATCCTATTGTGAGAATACATAAGAGTTACTATCAGGAGTCTGCGACTTCCTTGTCGTGTCTGGCCGCAACCACACTTTATATCCCTTTGTCATACTCAATATTACAAAAAATCGAAGTCAAATTTCGAAAACTTATCAAATTTTAGGATTTGCCACACCTAAAACTTTACAAAAACACTCGAGCAATTTTGAATAGATGTGTTCGACAATTATGCTGCGTAATCCGATACCGATATTCACCACCAGGATCGACAATGAAACATCCAACATTATTGTCGATCCCATCAACACAAAATCAATCAATACAAATATAGAAACGTGAAGCATGGAAACGAGTAAGCTTTTGTTAAGCTTTCTAACGTCGTTATGAATTACATTTCACTTCGAATATCAACAAAACAGACTTACACACTCGATTTTGTAAATCTTTCATGTTGTCAACAAAAGCTATTCTGTTCACTATATAGCACTGCTATTGTTTCACTTCATGTTTTATCACAACCGAATTTAAAGATACATTTCTCACTTTTTAATCAAATATTAGGTAAGTTCTCGCACACGTTGGACCAAGAAACTACTACTGGTGATTTAGACATTTTTGACAACTGTCAGTCATTTGCGTACTTTGTTTGTTATTATGGTCCAACTTCACACCAATGACCAAATGTGATTCAAAAACAAGAGGAGATTGACGCGGCAGGCGCGTTAGCAATAGACTCGCACGTTCCGAAACTACAATTTTCGCAATATTTCCACACATTTAGTATAGTTGAGTGTAACTGCTATTACAATCACAGTAGTCCTTATTACATAAATTAAATTTCGAAAATGGTACAATTGTGAAATCACATAATATGAAGAGTACTTACTATTAATAGTTAAATATTGATAGTCAAATGTCGAACAACGTAGGCGCAAGCGGATCATACATTTTAATCAGTCAAGTCTTGACGCTCGCCTAGTTAACATCTCCGCTAAAACATTCTCTTTCAACTATCAACTATTGATAGTTGACTATCAATAGTTGAGGAAGAATGTTTTAGTGGAGATGTTAACTGGACGAGCGGATCATACATTTTAATCAGTCAATTCGTGACTCTTGTCCAGTTGACATCACCGTTAAACATTCTACCTATCCAATATTGATAGACAACTATCAATAGTTGATAGTTGAGGGAGAATTTTTTGGCGGAGATGTTAACTGGACGAGCGTCATATATTGACTGATTAAAATGTATGATCCGCTAGCTACTAGATTGTTCGACATTTGATAGTCAACTATTGAATGTCAACTATCACACCATTATGTGATTTCGCAATATTTCCATATATTGCGTAATTGAATTTATTACATAATATTACAAAAATTTACAGCAGCACTAGTCTATGCGCAGCGCTCGTTCGGTGAACATCTTTGTTGAAGCATCTTAAATATTTGAGTTCTCATCGAAAAGGCTCACCCTCTATCACATATCAGACATACGTGAGAATGGTAGTTGGGCAGAGTGAATTCGATTGGGACTAAAAATCTTAATGGAGTGATGTGTGTCGTTGCGCGAGACGCTGTGACCTATAAATTTTTGAGGTCTGATCGAAAAGGCTCACCCTTCATCAATATACCAGACTCAAGTGATAATTGTAGATGGGCAGAGTCAAAAAGATCGGGATCAAAAGTTTGGATAGTTTGAGCGTGTCGCTTCAACCGTCCTTTCATATTTTTCTAAAGTTACGACACACGGACAGACAGACGGACGGACGGACGGACGGACGGACGGTCGGACGGACGGACGGACGGACGGACGGACGGACAGACGGACGGACGGACGGACAGACGGACGGACGGACGGACGGACGGACATGGCTCAATCGTCTTATAATATCATACTGATAATAATTGCCCACTACGATATAGGCCGTTTTCGATTATTTCACTTACTTACACGATGGTGGGCAAAACATAAAGACTCTCACGATTTACTTCGTATCGTGCGAGTCTAATGAGCGAAACTTGCAAAGGCTGATGAGTCTAGTATGAACGATGTTTTATTAAGTTGCAGCCCCTATGCCCCTAATTACTTGAGTGGAAACAATTGAGCAGCTGAAAACTTGAGTGGGTCACAGTCAATCATTTTGTTAGATACGTACGTTCTGATTAGTTTTGTGTATAATAAAATGTTGTGGGACTTTCCTTCCAATAAGCATGTTCGCTGTTCGCGTATATTTTACACAAAAAATTTCCCCAATCTTCATCTTCAAAATGTCTCATCGACACTTTCTTGAATTCTTGACAAAATATTTGACTTCTCTTTGATCGCTTGAATGTGTTCCTCAATAAACGTTGACGACGGTTCCGGACTTTTTTTTAAGCACACACCGCAAACAACAAAAATTTAAATTTTGATTGAAATCGATAGATATTTCAGTGACACATTAACATATTAACATCAAGAATTTGCCGCAGAGCAATATATTTTGTTGAGGTTTGTTTTTTCGGCTGTGGTGTGGTATATAAATAAGAAGTTGTTTGTGCTACTGATGAAAAAGCAAATAAAAATAAAGTTTTGCGGCTCGAGTTATATATATTTATACAAGATATGGGATTACAAAAATGTCAACTACACCGTTGTGATTTTTTAATCCATTTAGAAAAAACCTCGGTGCGAAAATTCCTTTCATGGTTGATTTATAATGGAATTTTGTTGGACAAATTGGAATTCGCCGCTGGTATATTAAGGCGGTGTGATATTTTATTGTTTCGGCGTAAATTCAGACAGTGTCATATCGTGCATTAAGACTTATACTCATATCAAATTACGGTTTCCCGGAACTATATTTGATTAGGGATTCGCGATCCGCACCGTGTAGTGCGAAATGCACAACTGAAATTTAGAGTTGGAGTAGGAAATCATTGTCACTGTGCCATAATAGTAGATTCAATTCAACTAACTCGCGTAGAGAACTCTTAAAAACATTCAATTGACCTATTACAACGCACTCCAAGAACAGGCAAAGGAACAGATTTTATTAACTGTCATTTGACCTCTTATTTTGTGTGGAAGTTACGAAACGTACCAAAAAACCGAATTTGTATGAACATATTATTTGCCTGTTCTTGGAGTGTGCTGCCTATTCTTCCCGTGTTGATTGACTTAAAAAACTGAAAATTTCCTCAAGCGTGACGTATTCTTTAAAATTTATCAAAAATTTTCTGTTGATATCGTCAGCCTATTTGCAATGGAGCTAAATCAATGAAATCTCATACTTTAGGTAATTTGACATGTCCCATTGCTGTTAATAAAGATTTGACTATGGCACCTCAATTCCAATGCATCTTTAAGACTTCACGTAAGTTACTTACGGTAAGTAATGACTAAAGTGAGATTTTTAGCCCCGTACGAAGTACTGGGGGCTTATAAGATTAATATGCCGTTTGTAACACGTCGAATTGGAAGCAGACAGTAAGGGCAAAGCTTTTGGTTATGTTCATAGATGACGAATCCGCAATAAAAAAAATGTCCGTCCGTCCGTCCGTCCGTCCGTGACCCCTCTAGCTTGAGCAAATCACAACCTTTTTTCAAAATTCTTTTTTTCCCCGATTGGTATCGACAAAAGTAAGGTCAAGTTCGAAAATGGGCATGGTAGGGTCGGCCCTTCCAGAGCTAGGGCCCTATAGGTGTTTTTCAGTCTTTCGACGATATCTACCGAAATACGCACGTAATAGCTGCTTGTGATATATCAAATGAAAGGTATTGACGAGTAGAACAAAGTTGCTGAACATTGTTTTTGTGTAGGATGCAACGCGAGCTTGTTGGGAGGGCTCAAAGGTCGTTACTCGGCCCTAAGTGTTTTTTCCACATAAATCGAGTAAATCTCATCCGATTTTGCCAGATTTAGTTTTTTATGGAAGGTAATTGAATACCGAAAAGAACGTGGCGAAAAAAGTTTCAAATTTGGGCCCTTGGACTAAGGCCGCTACTCGGCCCTAAGTGTTTTTTGCACATAAATCGAGTAAATCTCATCCGATTTTGCTAGATTTTGTTTTATTTGAGAGATAATTGAATACCGAATAGAATGATGGCAAAAAATGTTTCAAATTTGGGCCCTTGGACTAAGGCCGCTACTCGGCCCTAAGTGTTTTTTGCACATAAATCGAGTAAATCTCATCCGATTTTGCTAGATTTTGTTTCATTTGAGAGATAGTTGAATGCCGAATAGAATGATGGCAAAAAAAGTTTCAAATTTGGGCCCTTGGACTAAGGCCGCTACTCGGCCCTAAGTGTTTTTTGCACATAAATCGAGTAAATCTCATCCGATTTTGCTAGATTTAGTTTTTTATGGAAGGTAATTGAATACCGAAAAGAACGTGGCGAAAAAAGTTTAAAATTTGGGCCCTTGGACTAAGGCCGCTACTCGGCCCTAAGTGTTTTTTGCACATAAATCGAGTAAATCTCATCCGATTTTGCTAGATTTAGTTTTTTATGGAAGGTAATTGAATACCGAAAAGAACG
Organism: Bradysia coprophila; assembly: GCF_014529535.1. Taxonomy (NCBI): domain Eukaryota; kingdom Metazoa; phylum Arthropoda; class Insecta; order Diptera; family Sciaridae; genus Bradysia; species Bradysia coprophila. The sequence continues at coordinate 198,370 of NW_023503501.1, read as the reverse complement.
TGGCGAAAAATTTTTCAAATTTGGGCCCTTGGACTAAGGCCGCTACTCGGCCCTAAGTGTTTTTTGCACATAAATCGAGTAAATCTCATCCGATTTTGCTAGTTTTTGTTTCATTTGAGAGATAATTGAATGCCGAATAGAATGATGGCAAAAAAAGTTTCAAATTTGCGCCCTTGGACTAAGGCCGCTACTCGGCCCTAAGTGCTTTTTGCACATAAATCGAGTAAATCTCAACCGATTTTGCTAGTTTTTGTTTTATTTGAGAGGTAATTGAATACCCAATGGAAAGTTGGCAAAAAAATTTGGGTTTATAAAATAATGTCGTAAATTGTTGGTTTTATTTGAGAGGTACTTCGTGCCCAACTTGACTTGCATTTTGGTAACAGACGCATTAGAGGGTTGTAGACGTATTAGGGTTCCGGGCGTATTACGGCTACGGACGTATTATGGTTACGGACGAAATAGGATTACGGATCGTACGGGGCTAAGTCGCAGCAAACGCTCCGACTGTTCTGATGCCTTGTTTGATACAAGCAACGCACTCCAAAAACGTTCGATGCAAAATAAGAGGGCAAATAACCGTTAAAAAATCTGTTCTATTGCCTGTTCTTAGAGTCGTTAACAGAAGCTAAATACATTTTTACGTGGTTATGCATGCGGTTGGAGAGTTTTCGGAATGTGATAAATTTAGGGTGCAAACTGAAGGCAGATAAATAAAAGCTTACTATTTAAATAAAACCTTGACTTCGAATAGAAGAATGAGTCAATTACAGCAGTTCTATAATTGTTTCAAAGTCAGACAGAACAAACACTCATATAACAATATCCACCGCAGTATAAATTTCATCAATATTTGCCTTCCTTATAATATTAGTTGTATAACCTTAAGCGTTTCAAAATCGAAATATATACCAGATCAAAAAAAATCGAAATGTGTACCAGGCAGGGCCTATTTTAGGGAATTAAAATTCCAGAAATATCCTCAAAATTCCCGAAAATTCACAAATTTTATTTCAAAAATCATTCAAAATTGTTTAACTGGCTTACACCATGGTCGAAAACAGCTAATAAATATATAAGTTGTCAACGCACTGCTCCTAGCATGAACACTACTTTGACAAACGTCGAATTTGGAGGCTTTTGTGATGAGAGCTACCGCTTAAGATTGATTGTATTGTGTGTTTGAACTCACACAACTAAAACAAGTCACCTATCTTCACGAAAGAAACGCAGTGCCTACTGTGACTTCATCAGCCTCCAAATATTTCTTATGTTCATGCTAGGAGCAGTGCGTTGAAGTTGTTCAATATGTGGCAACGGAAGTACATAAGTCAAAAAAATTGAGGAATTTTAGAGAATTAATTCCCTTAAAATGGCCCTGGTACCAAATTGTTCGAATTTTGGAATCAAGTTACCACTTGACCCATTGAGATTTGTGAAAAATGGTATTTTTGTGGATTTGTATGCAAAATTACTTTAAGGCCTAAAACACAAGCCAAAACTTCTCATTTATTAGCTGAGTCGACAGTTTCTAACTTTCTGCTTGCATTTACAATTTAATGACTCCAGTCAACGCACTTCAAGCAAAAGTGATCAAATTGTTTTTTTTTTACAGAGTTTTACAGTTGTGTGACACTGACAAGTTTTAGTTCCCTATTTAGAATACTAAGGGTTAAGTAATTTCAATGGATTCATGCAAAAAATTTTACTTCATTTTTTTCAACTCATGCGTGAAGTGCGTCGCTTCAGGCTCTCCGGTCTTCAAGTGTCAGAGTAACGCTCACAAAGTATTTAAAGACACTAAATTAAGAAAAATGTTGACAAAATTTAGCTCATATTCCATGTGATGCAATTATTTCAATTAGTCAATTTCGATCTAACAAACAAAAATTCTTTAAAAATGAAAAAAAAAACGGAGAAATTATTATCCGAAGCCATTATCTCAGTATGTTTCCATTTTTATGATCGAATTTTTTTAGTTGACCTGTGCCCATCAGGTACTACAGAGAAGAAGTAAAAAAAACCGTCATCAAGAATATCAGATATAAAACATATTGTCTTTAGGTGTTTTCGTTCATCTTCTTTGTCTCTTTTATATTATTCTTTTTTTCTCAACTAAACCGAAACAACAACAAGACAGAACATTATTTTGAAGGAAAAAAAAACCGAAGGGAAAAAAAATTTGTTATTCGGTGCCGCCAAAGAGTTGACACGAAAACTAATGATGATGGTCAGTATTTTACGACCCAAGATATTTATATGATAAATAACCCTGCGGAACAAATTTAGATTACGTTTATATTGATGTTCCAAATGGCATTTATCGAATAGAAAAGATCGCAACGTTAAATTAATGATATTTCTCCGTCATCATGTATGTATATGGTATATATATGCCCAGCACACAGCCCATATATACCTACTTTTCTATTATTATTTTTCAAAATTCTTTTTATGGATTTTTATATTTCTTCAAATTTGTTTGGGACCTTTGTATGGGAAAAAAGGGAATTGACACATTGTCTAACAAAATTATACGATGTCACTTTCATCGATAATTCCAGTCTGTTCAAAGAAATCTATGTTTACGAGACCCGGCTTATGCCGTAGGGTGCATCGTATTTTCAATTTCATTTTATTTACTTAAACGTCTGATCTAAGGTTGTACGCAGAATGATCCAGAGATCTTTTGCAGGAGAAACTTTTTTTTAAACGTTTTTCTTACAGTGGAAGTCAGTGAAGTTTAGGCATGAATTTGCTTCAGCTGATTTTCAGCTGATAAAATCATACAAACAAGACTGTTTGTTCGTATTTATTCGGGTTTAGCAATGAATGCACATGAATGAATGGCCGATTCTTCAAAATCTGTCGATTTATCTTGAACGCACTCATTATTTTTGTCAAAAGAATATGAAAATGGGAGCGTTAGAATCCGTTTTTAAAATCGGTATTTCCTCCGAGGTGACATTAGACCATACGTGGATGGTTTACATTCATTGGGCTTTACCACTACTACGCATGCGCGTGTAACTATTCGCTCGTATCAACAATTTTCTGCGGAAGCAATTTCATGCCTAAATTTCACTGCCTTCCACTATATTGCACAGATAGGATTTTTGATTTTTGTGGAGTGAGGCTGTGAACACTGAATAATTTCTCTGGCATCTCTGAGATGAAACCGTTACTGTTGACTGGCGCCAATAGCTTAATAATTTAGCTTGAAAATGAAATGACAATATTGTTGGTGATGAGTTGTTTGTGATGGAGACTCTCCTTCTGTCCTTTACCGACTACTACTTAAGTGTTTGAGTATTTTTTGCTACTAGACTATGACCGGAAAGGCAAATGAATTAAAACCAAAAAAGAGTCTCGATATGTTCAACATTGTTAACATGAACGCCAGTCAATGATGGTAGTGATGGTTTTATCTCACACATGCCAGAGAAATCATTCAGAGTTGCATGCAACCTCTTTACACTAACACAAAAATCGAGAATCCTATCGGAGCCCTAGGAAAACACATTTTTTTAAAGTTTCTTCTACAAAAGATTCTCTGGACGGTCAGGTTGGACTCTGCGTGCATCCTTGGGTCAGATGTTTAAGTGAAAAAATAAAAGAGAAAACACGACCCACCCTATTATGTGTGCTTATACACATTCTATACACACACTTACGTTTTAATGTGGATCGAATCTCTGTGGCGCCAGTTATTGAACGTACGTTAATTTCTGAATAATTTATTCTTGATAAATGGATCGTGTTAAGGGCATAAATTGGACGTAGAAAAATGTAATAAAAGGTCCATATGCGACTGTTGCGTTCGGGAAATGTACTTATAACAGCAAGTTGCATTTTAGCCGTGATGGAACAAAATACCAATTCGAACACTTTACAAAAATGTTTTATTTTCACAAAATAAAGTCTTAGAAAGATCACAATGATCACAGATTGTTGGTTTTTCCTTCTTGTATTAGTTACGGCTGATATTCTTATTCAGACGTTCGACGCTGACGTTATTCTGTTGGAGAACTCTCATATATTTGTCCCAGTTCGGTGGAAGAACTTGTGATGGCTTCGGAGGAAGTTGCGATGGGTTCTGCGGAACTTTGAACACAGAAACATTATTTCGTTTAAGGAACAGTACGCACTCCGCAAAAGATGGATCTCCCGAGTTTTGTCCATCTCGACTGACACCAGCAACTGCAGCACAATTTTTAACATCGGTACGCGGTGTAGCAATGTTGGCTGAAGTGGAACTGGCCGAAATATTTTTCATGTTCGTTTGAGCTGGTTTCTGCACCTTTTGTACTTTAGCTGGAACGTGTGGTGATAAGTGTTCCGTATGCGTTCGTTTTAGCGATGCGACACCGGTTGTTGTCGAATTCGCTCCAGTTTCATTTGACACGGATGACTTGAAACGCTGTAAATTTTCCGTTCTCTTTCGTTTTGCCGGATTGATCTGATTCGGCGTGACTTCATTAGTCACTCGCAGCTTCAAGGACGATTTCGAGGCCATTTGGATGTTGGATGTTTTCTGATCGAAAATCATCTGATCAGGGTTGATGCGAGCAGCATTCGAAGGTGTTTGAATTATTGTACCGACCGGTAGCGCCAGATCGATCAGTTCATTCGATTGAATGTGAATTTTGTTGTTTCGGTTGTAGGATCGCTTTTGACCTTTCACAGAGGAGTTGGGTCTAGATGCTGTTGGTCGCAAAGGATTCGGCATTGGAACGGCATTCGGTTTTTCCAATAATGGCATTATGTCTGCTGATATCGCAGACGCTGGTGGTGGTAGTGATGATGTTGTTTCAACCGATGGATCTGGTGGAACTGAAATAAGTATTTCATTCACATCGCTCTGTGATGCAGCCGGAGTGTTTACATCCGATAGACCAGCCGGAGTGCTTACAGCCGATAGATATTTGTCTTCCAAACTTTGTGTTGGCCAAATAGTTGGTTGTTCAATCAGCACATTACTGCTGTTCGATGAAACGATGAATTCCGCTGGTGAGACTGGTGGCGTTGTAAATTCTAGAAACAGTTTACTGTAACGATGATCACGTAGAGCTGGATTGTTCCATAGATCACTTTGCGATGTAACCGGAGCTTTCATCGAATCAACCATGTTCTGTGGACTTTCAGGTGGCGAAACCCTTTTTTCCTCAATCAAAACATTCTCGATGTTCGTTTGTTGGATAAGTGGTTCTGGTGAGACGTGTGCAGTTGGACATTTTTCCTCTCCGATCGGTTTATCGTTAGAATATTCCGATAGAGCTGATTCTGAAATAATTATTTCATTCAATGCATCACTGAGAGGTGCAGCCGGAACACTTATCGAGTCATCGAGATGTTGTGGACTTTGCGGTTTCTCCTCAATCGACACATTCCTGATGTCCGTTGTAGGATCGATGCATTTCGATGACTGCATATGCGCCTGTTGTTCAATTGCTGGTGTGGTTTGCAGTGATTCGGTGATCTCGATTTCGGATTCATTTACAGCTGGTATTGGTTTCGATTCAATGCTCAAACGCAATTCAGAGGTGGCCAGTGGATGTTGTTCATTCGAGCTGACAACTGTTTCGCTCAATACTTCTGGTGAATAACGCGTTTGAAATAATGGCCTGTTCGACCATACGTTTGGGTTTGTAATCAAGATACTTCGTTTGATATCCAACGGTCTATCCTTGTTCTTTAATAACTTTCGCGCTAATGACAACGAGTCGAATGAGTCACCAGGTTCTGATTCATTTGGAGATGATGTCAAGTCTGCGTTCAGTTGTAACATTTCGTCATTTTCACCTTGAATAGGAGCCGTTTCCAGTTCTCGTGATGAAGTCAACGTTGTGCATTGGCGAGATACTCCATCACCTGTTTCGTTCCACTGTAAATTAAAATTAAATTTACTTCCTGAATGGTACTGATTTTGAATGAAATTACCTCTTCGCTCGTTGGCTGCAGTGCGTCAACCGGGGTAATCAATGACATTTCGTAGCCTTGTTCGTACCATGGAGTAGTGGACAGTGCAAATAGGTCCTTTGAATTAACAGCTGTTTCGGTCAACATTTCTGGAGAGTAGCGCGTTTGATACATTGGCCATTTCGACCGCATTTTTGAGTTTGCCACTGCCATACGTTGTTTGGATTCCTCACGTCTTCCCTTTTCAGCTTTCTTCAATAACTTTCGTGCTAATGACAACGAGTCGAATGAGTCACCAGGTTCTGATTCATTTGGAGATAATGTCAAGTCTCCGTTCAGTTGTAACATTTCGTCATTTTCACCTTGAACTGGAGCCGTTTCCAGTTCTCGTGATGAAGTCAACGTTGTGCATTGGCGAGACACTCCATCACCTGTTTCGTTCCACTGTAAATTAAAATTAAATTTACCTCCTGAATGGTACTGATTTTGAATGAAATTACCTCTTCGCTCGTTGGCTGCAGTGCGTCAACCGGGGTAATCAATGACATTTCGTAGCCTTGTTCGTACCATGGAGTAGTGGACAGTGCAAATAGGTCCTTTGAATTAACAGCTGTTTCGGTCAACACTTCTGGAGAGTAGCGCGTTTGATACATTGGCCATTTCGACCGCATTTTTGAGTTTGCCACTGCCATACGTTGTTTGGATTCCTCACGTCTTTCCTTTTCAGCTTTCTTCAATAACTTTCGTGCTAATGACGTCGGGCCATATGGTCCGCTAAATAACTCGTCGAAAGTTTTGTCAGAGTCAAAACTCTCTGAGGAACTTCCGATCGTCGAAGCAAATTGATCGCCGTAGCCTGTTTTGTTCCCATATATTCTCTCAAAACCTGCTAAACTTGGTACGGCTTCAGAATAATGCAATTGCATTTTTGCCTGCGATCGTCCGTTTTGCTTTGGAATGAACGTTCGTCGGTTGGATTGCAATTGCTCCTCATAGGCTGATCTTGATCCAATTGTTGTCGCATTCCATTTAGAAGCGATTAATGTAGCAGCACTTCGGCCCTGGGTGGCATTAGACTTTTGACGAAATGGAGAGACGGATTTGACGGATGCCACATCAGGTTCTGCTTGAAAATACCCATGTTGCCAGTTTGTCTGGGATCGTGATCGCTCCTTTTCCGTCAGCACACAACTGTTATTTTGCGATGATGACGACGCTTCACACGATGACGATAATTCTTCTTCCATTGACTCATCTGAGTCGTCTCGCTGAAATTCCATCTCAGAAAAATATCCGCTGGTCGTCGATGATTGATCTATGTCAGGTGATTGTGAATCCGGCGCAGATGCACTTTCCGATCTTTGCATCTTAATCGCAGGTTTAACGTTTTTGTACACACAATGATTTCCCTTGGTCAGTTGCTTTTTGTGTTAATTTTGGTTAAATTCCGCAAAGCGGAAAATCTATTGTCGATAGCTTGTATCTGAAAAAAAAGGTTTTGCGTTAAACGTCATTGCTTTTCCAAGGGCCATTTAGCGCTTACATCGCAACAGAAAATTCGAATTCGATGCAAAATTAGTACGATTAGTACCCTCAGTCTCAGACAAAAATGTTGCGCAATATGCCGCGGTTGTATGAATAGAATGCAAAGCACCTAGCGCTTTGAAGAAAGCCTTCATCGCAATAATAGGTATCTGGAGCCTCGTCTGGAGCTCAGAAACGACCATTTTGTCATATTACGAGGCTCACATGCCTTATCACACTACTTTACGATCTTATTTTGACTGATAACTTTCTGGAGTCTCCGGTTGTACAACCTAACCTCAAAAAAGTAATTGTGTGAATTCCACTTTCGATCTTACCTTTTTTCTAATTGACTTCTTCAGCAAAAGCTTAGAATGTCTTTCGACAGTTACAAGAACATGAAGTAAATAGTTTTTATCAAAATACAGTTGAACACTTGAATTAACAGTAAATAGAGCGATTATAGGACGATATTACAATGACAACGCCACTTTACAAAATGATTTGGCTTTCGTTTTTTGATTCATTGTGTCGTGCCGGTTTTGACAACTTGAAATATTTGCATCGGTGTGGGTGTGTATTAGTTTATTATGCTCAATTACCAGAGGCGTGAAAGAAAGCATATTCTGTTACAGATGAGTTAACGGCAGCGATGCGAAATAGATGTTCATGCAACTCAGCATCATAATGTTCTATTCGAAAACTGCGAACTTAAGATGTCTCTGTTGCATAAATTGAACCTAATAAAGTATACTTTGCAGTCGATGGCATAAATAACATCTAGTGACAAAACAGAACTCTATTTCGCAATTTGTTGGATAAATACCTGTTATATAATGAACTATGTATGCATCTGGAGAGATCAGAGAGATCAACATCACACCAGAGAAAATAAAAAGTTCCAAACAAGGACGTAATCTTCTATTTACTTTTCATTCTAAAATTGTACATCATAAAGCACGGCAGAGTAAAATAAACGTTACTCTGCCGTGCACAAAGGCTTCGAGAATTTTTCTCCCAGCAGTTATTTACACGAAACAGGGACGAAAATGGGCAAGGATGTAAACTTTGGGGAGGTCATGCAGATGCAGATTCTCGTCGCCGTGACGGTGTGGTGATTTTTTTTATATGTAAAATCTTTAGAAGTGGCGTTATCTAATAAAATGGCGACCTGAGTGACCCCAAAGTTTACAGCCTTGGAAAATGAAGACAGTTTAAAAAAAAATCTCAGGTTTTCCATCTGAGGGATTCTTTTGAATTTCGACTGACCAAAATCGGCGCTATTTATTCCAGGACTTTTTTATATATGCCTAGTTAGGCCTTGGTGCCTAGGCCCCAAAACCAGTCTCAGATATTTTTGATCTTCCAAACTTGGCTGGTTGTAAGTGGCCGAAAGTCGAAAAATTAGGTTTCTTAGTCCGGATTTCATTTCCGTAAGGTGGTGAGGACACGGGCGTGTATGGGTTCGTTGGAAAGCTGAGGTCGAGTACTCCTGGGGCAAATATTAACTTCATAAAATTTGATGATAAACGGCAGAAAATATGACTTCCGGAAAATTTCTCAGAAATTTCTCCTCCGCTACATACAAAGTTTGACATTCGACCATACCTTGTGTTGACGTTCATTGGTTCGCATATAATATTATGCTGAGTGGCATAAATAACAAGGGATAAAAAATTGAAAACTACAGTTTTCGTGTAAATTTTGTTGAACCGAGGCGAAGCCGAGGTCAGTAAACATACGAAAACCTTGTCTTTTCATAATTATTACGAGTTATGTAATGGATTTTACGTGTTACGGCATGTTTCATTTTCGTTTACATTGCCTAATCACGTAAAGCATTGTACTTACGAGGTTCCAAGTTGTTATTTGACACCCCACTTATCAAATACCCAACTTGGAAACTCGGAAGTGATATACTATTACATGCTGATGGCGAAGAAAGAAGTAAATAGATTAATAAAAATTTAATTTTGTTCCTTTTTGAGCTATATTCAAAATTAATTTTCCCAAATTAGAATATTTTGTCAATACATAATTAAGAATGGTGATGTCGCAGCTAACTTAGCAACGTTGTGTGACTTATGAAAGTTTCTATTATCAGTGTAATGTGGATGTTACGTCCTAGCATAGCACTGCTCCTAGCACGAAGAGAAACAGAAATTCGATTTTTATTATGCATACAATTTTGAACTTAGGTTGTCCATTCCATTCGGTAGTATATTTTTGCATATAATTTCAATAAAATGTAATAAAACCTTGGGTGCTGGAGAAATCATCATTGAAATTATTTAACTTTTTTCCACAATTCAATATTCGAATCGAAAATATATGGACAGTCGTATATAGCCGTGCCATATTTATAGAACAGATGTGTTTGCTGCATTTTTGATCGACTCAAAGAAAAACCATTTACGGACTACATAACAACGTTTATGAAAAAACAGAATTTCGCATGTTCTGTGTCAATTTCTTAATTTTACCAATTTTTTCTTTTTGTGTCGACGCAAGGTAGATATCAAATTGGAGCTTCCTTTCTACAAATAATTTACATTTTTACCTGATATATCACCATCTGCTCAGCGCTCATCCTGCGCCCAAGGATAAATAAGAATTTATATTTTTGAGTGTTACATCTTTTATAACACTTATTGTATTTTATACTATATAATACGCCAGTACGTTACGTATATATACATTCTATTATACATAATGTAATCATTTTATTGTGAATATACTTATATATCTGAATAATATCATCACAATTGTCTATATAGTGTGTATATATATCCATGTATACTATCCAAGCACACATCATTTGGATAAATATATAAAGTCTCAACTCACATAAAATATACACATTTTGTCGCCTTTGTCGTTTTGTATCGGATTCTTTTCTGGCCATCTCATTTTTGCATTAGCTATTTGTCATCGGTTTGTTGCATTTTAAAAGGAGGAGTCACATCGAAAACTATATGCGAACGACGGTGTATGTTATATTCACTTCATAGAAGTCGTTTGTCGTGAAAAAGGTGTCATTTTGGTCCCTCCCTTCTCTTCGTCGCTGTTATTTTAAATGCTACGAGAGAGTGTCGTTTTTATGGAATCAGTGGACGATATTGTAATATTACACGTTTTCTTTCTGATACAATACAGTCAACGATAGAACTAATCCGTGATTATGTGTGTGCGTGTTGTGTATGCTTCAATTCTCTTGTACACCAATTTTCTTCAAGCTCCGGATGGAGAGAATGTTGTTAAGTTTTGTTCAAAATGTTGTATGACTTGAATCATGTTGCATGGTTTTGTTGCTGACTTGTAAGCAATTTTCTACTCTTGCTTCTTCTTTAGCTCTCTTTTCGGTGTCGTGTAGATGTTTTTTTTTTCTGAATATGTTTCTGGTATTGCTGTGCGCACTTGTTCTAGTCAGTGGAGCGATTCATGCATTTAGTTGTATAAGACTGTTTGGACAGCTACGTTGTATTGAATTGTGTCATTTTTTGTCGTTGTGATATCTGAAAATAAATTAGAAACAAACTGGGAAGAATAAACACTTTGCTGTTCTGTAATTGGAAGACAAAATTTACAGACTTAGGTCTTTGAAGTGAAGAATTTTTTTGAACATTAATTTTATGCGATTGAATATTGATTTGGGCCACAAATTTATTTTTTTTTATTTCTTATAAAAGACATTGAACATTAAATTTAATTGTGAGTGAAGTGAATGGAATCTTTTGAATTTACCTTCAATTTATAATGCCATTTGAACTTTGTGAATGAAGATGGAACTTTGTTTCTGAGAGAAGTGAATGTAAGTAATGTTTGTAATGTTTCTTGTTTCTCGTAAAAATAAATAACCTCGTCAATTGAGGAAGTTACGTGAGTTTTTAGCAAAGTAATTGTTATCCTTGGTGTCAGTTGGTTTTTTTTAGAAAATTACAATTTAGGTTAAAATTGTCATATTTGATCGGTTCGTCATTTTCATTTTTTATTTTATTATTTTTGAACTGAAGACACTCAGGTCTCGTAAATTAATAAATATTTCAATAAATCGTTTGATGTATTCGTTGCTATAAACCTGTCCAGATTTTATATTAGGTAAAGACTTATGTAAACTTAAGTGTTGGTAGTATTTTTCTTACGATCTCGTAATAGTTGATTGTGTAGTGGCTGTAAAAAAATGTGACTAAAAATAGATTATTTTTCATTCGCTTATTCGATTCGAAAATTTTTGGTCAATTCGATCTTAGAACATTTTCTGTAAAAAACAAAGTTTTACATCGAGAGTCAGACGGCCCGAATTTAATTCTCGTTTCGGTGTTTTGTGACCACTACAGAACTACATTCAAATTAGAACAGATTTGTTGTTGTAGGATTTCTAAATTTCTAAAAATTTCGAACAGGAAGGAATTCTGAAGAACAGACGAATAGTAAATCTTCAGGACAGAAAAATCTATTACTTGATTCGTTTGATAGAATTCGACAGTTTCAAATAAAATATTTTACTTCATTCGCTTTAACATGTATTTTGCTACAGCTAGAGTTCATTTGTTGTAACAGACATAGCTGGCTATTAGAGGCCATCAATTTGTTAATCCATATAGCTCCATCCACGATCTAAATAGCGACCGTTAAAACAATCAAGTGCAGCTAAATTTTAAAGTTTTATTACTAAGAAAATATAAGATTTTACATTGTTAAACCTATTGTATGGTCAGATAAACACCTACACCGATGTTCTGTGGGTGCAAATTAATTAGAACTGCTAAGGCTTCTCTTCCATTACACATTCAAAACTTTACTCGAAAGTGTTTTTAACTGCTACTTGCACAAATTCGATTGTAAAGTTAAAGTAAAAAAAAAAATCAACGGTTAGGCGTTGAAATATTACGAGCCTGTAAAAGCATTCTTAAATAAACAATTCTTCTCTAAATATAGTAACACTTCATCCAATTATTGCTAGGGGGTATGTAACTCTGTTACACTAAATATGTGTCTGTATGGATACATTATCTCTGTACCGCCCAATATTCAGGCTTTAACATCCATCACTTCATCGTCATATATAGTTTATGCTGATGATTGAATTAATGTTGTTCGTTTCAATTCCAGTTCACCTCTCTGTTCACCTTTAATTTCCATTACATTATAGAACCATTTGCGCTATAATCACTTCGATTAGTCCTGATTTAATTCCGTGAATTTCAATTTCTAATAAATATTCATTGGCAATACGTGAATTCGCGTGAATACTTTCTCACTCTCATGGTAGCGCTTGTAATGAATATTTTATGCGACAATGAATGGATGCAATTAAATTGGGGTGTAAATGATGTGTTTTGGTGTATATAACCAGCCACAGTGTTATTAGTTATATACACTGGCATTAAATGTACCTTCGGCTGTACCAATCAAGTTGTTACGCTAAATTTGGCGCACATATCAGGAATTGCACCTGTTCGGTGTGAAGGAAAACATCCAGAATGTCTATGCGAATGTTGTGTTGTGTCAGAAGCAATACAAGGCGTTCTTATTAGTCACACTATGTAATAGCAAAATTTTGGTTGTTTCATTCTCTTGTTTCGAATGGAATTACCTCATAAGTTAGGTCATCGACGTTTAAGCACTTCATGTGCAAAATTTCAGTTGTTGGCAGTTGCCATAAAATGAGCGATAAGTGCGTGCAGAATTTAGTAGGACTTCATTGCTAATAGTTTTAATGTTTTGTTGATGTATCCAGAGATATGGTCAAAACGCAGATAGACTTATGCGTAACAAGACCTGTGGTTTAAGTTAGAAAGTCTAGAGTCATGAATTGGTTTGATATCAAGCTAATCTAGTTCCAAGCTAATCTAGCGAAAGACTTCAACCACTTCAACCTGTGGTAATAAAAAACAGTTTTAGTGAGATACTCTGTATACTTTTACAGACTTCTTTAGCTTGGAACTGTCGAGGTGTTTTACCATCCTATCGAAATAAAGGACACATTCGTCGCGATGACATGTCACATTCAAAATGGTACAAAAAAAAAATTGACTTAAGTCATCGCAACAATGGTAAAACCAATTCGTATAGGATAATTTTCGTTGTAATGACATCGATGAAAAAAAAAACCGTATCAGACAATGCCGCAAGCCAAAGCGTGACAATGTTGTACCACGTAATACGATTAAATATATCGTAAAACAAAATTAAATAAATTAAATACAATGTGTGTAGCCGAGAAAGACAAACCTAAAAATCTTTGGAGGCGCTAAAGAAAACCGGTTTTAAATTAAATAAAATTAAAAAAAAAAGTTGTTTCTCGAATTTGGTTGTTGTTGTTGCTGGTAATAGACTAATATAATATAAATTTTGTATTATGGTACTGAAATGCGCGGTTGAAAGCTGCTTATCATCATAACTATGATGCATTATAGAAATTTGAATAGACAAGTGATGTATTATGATCGACCAAAAAAAAAATAACATCAAGAAATAGAACACACACAAAAAAACGAAACAACGACTAGACCTGTAATTATACAGCTATACGGTCCGGTATAACTTCATTCTTAAACATTAAATAATAGATTTGATAATGTGTCTTAACGTTTTTGATCATTTTTCCACAACGATCATTAATCAAAAAAAAGATTTTTTTTGTCTTCACTCGATTGCATATGGTTTACAATTTTCCTCTCAACAGGGATGCCGGAGCTATTAAATATAAAAACCATTTTAAATCATGAGCGAAAAAAAACTTTATTTATAAACGTCTTTTGATTAATTTTCTACTTTGGGAAACTATGTGAAGAGTGTGACTCTGCTCTGTTATCTGGACATTTTGTTTAGTTTGCTGAATGTAGATTCAATTAGCGGTGTTAGGACTATCTAAATCTATGAAATATTAGAGCCACATAACACTCCACAATTACCTGTACTGAGAATTTAAACTGAGATATAGTACCTAGGGCCCACGAACATAAACAGACTTATTTTTGGGAATTTTAACTCCGAAAATTCATAATAATTCTAAAATTATTTTCCGGAACTTTTCCGAACATTTCGGATTTTTTTTTTGAACTTTTTCCGAATTTTTTGATACTCTCCGAATTTTTCGGAACTTATTCCGAATTTTTCGGAATTCTTTCCGAATTTTCAAAAATAAAATTTTTAAAAATAAGCCCTGCCCACATATATACTTGGATCTCCGGTTTCTTTGTAATCGACCCACAAACAGCCAGACACCTTTTCTAACTTTTCTTTTCTTTTGTTTCAGATACAAAATCTTCATCTACAAAACACCTGCAAACGCTGAACGTAAAACACCACAAACCAATCGTTGACAAAACCATCCAGCAAAATGCAACTTTTCGATTTCCGCAAACTCGGTGCATCGATGGAATCAAATGCCAAAAGCATGGAAAATATTCAGCAAAGCTACCAACACATCTCCGATTTCCTATCATCAAACCAACCCCAACCGCCACGCGAACGACTCACTCCACCGCCCGAAAAACGATCACCACAACCGCAACTGAAAAAGTTCCGTGGATTTATTCCGTCTGATTTCGGAATTGTTTACATTGATCCAGCATCGGGAAAGAAACGGGTTCAGTGTAACGTCTGCTTCAAGACATTCTGTGACAAGGGCGCATTGAAAATCCATTTCTCGGCGGTGCATTTAAAGGAAATGCATAAATGTACGGTCGATGGTTGTATTATGATGTTTAGTTCACGTCGATCGCGCAATCGTCACAGTGCGAATCCGAATCCTAAATTACATTCACCGTATCTGCGTCGCAAAATTTCCACATATGACGGACGTAGTCTACGATATCCCACATTTAATGGTCCGATCGTACCGAACAATCATTTCCCTAACGGTAAATTCAATAACTTCAATCCAAGTATGATGGCCGCACGAGAAAACATTCAGGGACGCGAGAGCTACTTCCAGCACTTGGAGAAGCAGCAACAATATTTGAACTCGTCACAAAATCACAGGGAAACATTGCGATCACCCATTCGAGACCAATTGGAATTCGATCGAAAGTCGTTCGACAGCAAATCGATGAGTCCCACATTGTCATTAATGTCCAGTCCACCACCGTCACCACAGCAAAGTGCAACTAGCGAGCCATGTGAAGAACAAACGTTGAACAATCTAATGAGCTACTCGAAAAGCATAGGAATGAAACGAAAACGAAAAAGCGAAAATCCCATTCGGTATGAAGCAGTGCAAAGTCCCATGAGTCAAGATCAAAACGAACCGCTGGCGGTTATCAGTAGAAAAATGAGAGAATTTGAAGAAAGTATTAGAAGGATGACCAACACCTTGCCAGTATACCCGGAAGTGTCTGAACGATTTGTTAATACGCCAGTAGAAGAGGATCAGATGGAAACAGCATCGACGCGTGACGACGAAGTGCTAGATTTGTCGATCAAAAACAAAGCCAAGCCAACGAAAAACGATGCCGTAGAGAATGATGACAGTGCACTGCACCAACAGCAATCGGTTCCGTGGAAACTGCCAGAGCCAAGCAACGGAATACAGTATGCCGAATTATCCAACTGGTTAATGAATGCAGTACGTCAGACACAAATTAATTCGTTCATTTGCAATCAATTGAAATTACCCCAGTCGATAGCAGCCAGATGATCGGTAGATGAATTAAGTTAAAATGATAGATCAACGGAAAAACAAAAGTTAGTTTAAGTTTAAGTAACTCGAATTAAGTGTGTATATCGTCTCTGTACCATTCGTATTAAATCGACTATCAAAATCAAATGAAAAATGAAATGAACACGTTTCTGAATAGCTCCTATTTATATGTTAATGTTTCCTTTGAAATATCGAATTAATCAATCAATGTGTAATGCTTTAATTAGTGCAATTATTAACTTGTATATATCATCGTTATATTATTTGTAAAATTAATTTTTTTTAAGAAGTATGAAACAAATAAACTTAAAAAATTACAATAAATCGTTTCGTTTGCTTGTTGAACGCAATTAATATGGCCCGGACTTAAAAATACCTATTGGTCAGTTCTGCCGTAACACATAAAAGCGTGTTATCACGAAAGACTTAAGGTTGTTATGTGTTGCACCGTGGAGTTCATTAAATTACGACAAGATCACACCACCGTCTCCTAACATCATAACGAGTCATAACAGAAGCCAATTAGTCTATAGTCTTTTTTACGTTACGATTTTCGCAACGGACCAAAAGCAACGGTAGGGCTACCCACAGCGCGAAGCTATTAACCTAATTTCAGGTAACCAAAACAAATCCTCCTTTTACAAATTTATTCAGGCACAACAGCAGAGACAGTAAACACAAATTCTCCTTTCACAAATTTAGGCGTGGGGTAATTTGGCACACTGAGCTAAAATAACGCATTTTTCAACTACGTAATAGGTGAACTCGCACACGATTTTTCGATACTAAAATTTTGTAAAAGGAGTCATTAAGTCGATGACATGGCTAAAAAGCATTTGCAGCAATAAACTTGTGTGTGCGAGTTCACCTTTTACGTAGTTTAAAAGTGCGTTCTTTTGGCACCGTGTGCCAGATTATCCGATACCACGTGACATTACTTTCAGAGTTTCAGATTCAGAAAGCGTATACTATAGTGTTTCAGCTAGTACATCTACTGTCATAGTACTTTGAAAGGTTACCTACCTAAACAAATCTAGTCGGTCTTTTCTACAGTTTCATATTTTACTTAAACCTTCACATAGACAAAGTGGAAGAACGCTTGAAAAGCTTTTCTGTCCTTTGAATGAGCTTTTAAGTTATACGATTTTGAACGGAATAGCGATTCGCCCGCAGCGCCAATGCAGTAATTACCAATAATTTTGTTGCGATCTAACGACTTAAAGAATCTTAGAAAGAATGTGTCGGTTAGGTTGATCAGAGCTTTAGAGCTTTAGAGAATTTTAATTCTGAAAATTTCGACAGATCTGATAAAAAAAAACTCTGAAGAATTCCGTAAAGATTCGGATTTTTTTAGGAATTTTTCGGAGTTTTTTTAGAATTTCTCACAATTAAAATTCTCTAAAATAAGCCCAGGGGTCAATTTTGTCGATTTCAAAATCTTCACCCATAACATTTGAATTGGCAGCTTGCACTGATTCCAACACGAATTTTTTTTTATATTTATCTGACGAGAAGACGCCAGTCGCGAAACTTTAAGTTTCCTAATCTGACGTGAAGGCCGTCAACACACAATCAATTGTCTATCCCATCAATCCAAAATTGCTCGTGTGTTTTCAGCCTAACAAACAGTAACAAGCTTTTGCTGGACATCGACTTCCAGTCAAAAATTTAATTAATTAATTTCAATCTTAATTTTCACATACAGCGTTCTTTGATCCAAACGTATCAGAGCTAATTTCTGGGATTTTTGATTCTGAAAATTCCGAATAATTCAAAGAAAAAAAAAATCCGACTTTTTACTCATCTTGATAGTAAATAACAAACAGGCGCCAGATATTCAAAAATGTTTTATAACAAAAAATCCAAAGATAAATTCGTTTTCACAAGCTACATTTAGAAAATTTGATGATTTCCAAATCGACCTCCTATTAATCGCATCCCGTGTTATCATTGACCTTATTTTCTACGTCGATCAACCCAATCTACTCGTGTCGAGTAACACAATTTCCATTTTATTCTTGTAAAGTGGTGAAGCTCTGGGTCGGCACAGTAACGGATAACATAAGTCTTATACCACCCGCTACATTTTCATTGCATTAATCTGATGGAGTATAAGTGTTTCAACATTTCAGAAATTTTCCTGCAATGTCCGCTTATATTAAGTTGAATAAACAAACGAGTTGAATGGTCATATGTTACCAACAACTGCCCCAAAAATATATTCAGGATTTCGCATCTTTAAATTAAAATTTTATGCCATCAAGTCTAGATCAGGTCTAGAGCTCGGACATTCACCACATGATGGAAAACGCATCATAATTGTCGATTTAAACATTGTATTCTTGGCCTACCTGAAAAATATTCAGTTCAATCAATCGAAAAACCTCATTTCTTCATAATTTTTGTGCATCCGACAACTGAAATACGACCTATTTTGCCATGATTTTTCATAAAAAAATGTCAGTTTTTCCCGAACTATATATCGTGCGGGAAAAAACTTCATTTCTTTACGATTTATAGTGCGGGAAAAGAATTACATGAATTTTTCTATGACTATACGATTGATTAAATTTAATATGGTGAATGTGAAGTGTGTATGTTTTCAAGTAAATTGATGTGTTTTGTCTATTTCAGTTGTCCGATGCACAAAACGTTGTTCGTACCTCGACAGGAAATGGATTTTTTCAGCACACGTCCTAATTTTCCTTACTCGCTTCGCTCGTAAGGAAAACTTAGGACTGGTGCTGAAAAAATCGTCATTTCCTGTCTTGCTACGAAAAATACTATTATCTACTGCCTATTCGAGTTTATGGTGTTGTAGTGTCATTGTCGGTTGATTCTGGCTGTACATAGTTTTTTTGGAAAACCCCTAAGTGTTTTAATCCATAAAAATATCAAAGAAATCTGAAATGTTTAATGTGCCGTATCTACGTCGCGATGCGCCATTCCCTTCGATTAAAAATGAACTCTGAACCAATGCTTTTTAATTCGAATTTCAATTGATAGATAAACCTTACTGACTAACTGCGCTTATTGAATTTCAATCTACTAAAATATCAAAAGCACATCTATACACAAACCAACAAACTATCCCAAGAGAATGATATGATAAACGACAATATGTTACCAAATTGCAATTTGATTCGAAACATTCTGAAGCGTCAATATTTCGCTAGAGTATCTATATCAACCCCAAACCTTTCAAACACTTTTCCAATCCAGCGCCCAGGTATATCATACATTATTTTTTATGGGATCATACACATATATGGAACGACTGGCTATGCAGGTGGAAATAAAAGTGGATGGCAGAAGAATAACATCGAACAGTACAGCATATCATTCGTATTATATCTAGTAGACTAGGGATATGAGATGTGTATTTGCTTTTAGTACATTCACTCGATATATATGATTAGGTTTATTGGTATGAAATTGATTTTTACGACCAATCATAGCAATATGAAAAGAAGATAAAAAAAATGGAAAGGAAACCTGTTTGTTTGATTTTATTAAAGTGGTTTTGAGTGCTTTTTTGCCGGATTCTTTTTTATTTGTTGCGCAATGATTTACATTGTATGTCTAACAGTTCCTCAGAGAACTATTTATATTTTGGTTTCCACGAAAGTGCACAACTTCACAAGTAGATAATAGAATAACATAGACGGTGTCTGAGACATCGAAAATATTGTGGCAGAGGGAATGTTAATCTAAAATTGGGTGAGCAGTAAACCAATTCTTACAAGAAGATATTGTAGCAAAAGTCTTTGCATCAATTTCTAAAGATTTGCAAGATTCAGCAGCAAAAAGATAATTTGCAAAGAAATGAAAATCTTTTGTAAACTTTCTGGTTTTTAGTTGTTCTCGGTAAATAAATTGCGTCCAGATGGCGCATCATTCTGCAATCGGCCTTATTGTTCTCCTAACGTTTAAAATGAAAAGCGATACGACAGACTTCTTAACTTGAGGGTCTTAAGTAATGCAACAGCATATAGCAGTTACGACAAAGGCTGCAACGCGACGCATAGCGGAAAAATATCGTCACCAATGACACCTTTTGTGAAAATCGCCAATCGTTCGTTAACGCAATTTTCAAGGTACATGGGCCATATTTAACCGAGTCAGATGTGCGGGGCCATCTGTTGTGTGATAGGCAAAATATTTTGTGAAACACAAGTAAATCATAGTCAACCATTTTAATATAAAGGTCTTATGGGTACCTCCACACATTTGAGAATGTTTTTAATGCTAAAACCCCAATTTACCTCATATCTTTTCCTTTTTCATTGGATTTACAAGGTTTTAAAGGTATGTAGAGTGCAGAAGTAAGTTCATAAAATTCCATTCTTCAGTACTCTGTACTCCACTTCACTCCTAAACCTAGAACTGAAGGAATACAAACACGTCCTTTGGGAAGTTTCGATTTTTTTATTAAATTTAAACAATTTTTGTGGAGACTAGAGATAAGTTCCTCATATTTCATTATTATTGATTACGAGTGCTATGCGACTAATATCACGTCGGTTTTCACTCTGAAATTTGCCGAGGTTGTTTCGTTCTTTCGTCAGTCACAAAATGTTTTTCGGCTTCATAATTTCGGGCATTTTGACTTAGATTGATTTTCAATATTGGAGATTAGTTCGATTGTATCGAGGCAAATCATCTACACACATGTATGTATAAGTCAATTAAAAGAGAAGTTACGTAAAACGGAATTTTGTTGTTGAAATGAATCAAACAAAGTAAGTTCTAGAAAGAAACTTTCGAGAACATTTCAAGAAATTCAGTTCTTTCTGGGAAATAATGGCGCGAGTTTAATTTTAAACTAAAGCTGGAGATGAATTGTACGGTAAATTATTGTTATTCCTCAAAAACGACGTCCACTATGTACGTATCGAACATTTGATACGCTGGCAAACCATTTAGGTTAATAACAATTCCGATGTTCCTCATTACAATACACATCTCACCATAACTTTTTTGATTAAATTTGCATATATGCGATGCGATGCTACACATATATTTTATTCCATATCACTTTTTTGACAGGACTAACACATCTTTTATATTCCAATTCGGTGGATTCGCCAGCACACGATCGTAACGAAAAATTGAAACACTTTTTACCCATTTTGCTGTTCAGTTTCGGTTTCATAAAAGACAACCGCAAAAGACAACCGAAGCAACGTCACATTCAAATTCTGACACGTGCTATGCTTGGTTGTCATGCAATAGTGTGTGGAGGAATGATGGCACTCCTTTTGCACAGTAATATTTTATATCATATAATATGTGATGTGGCTGAAATGGATATATGAATGCAATGTTCTTTGCTAGCATAATATAGGCGCTATACCGTGGAACAAGTTGGAAATTTATGATTTTGATATTCTTCCCTCAGGGTATATGCCACTTTATCTTAAACAATAATTTTACATACATGGATGGATGGTATATATGCGGCGAATCGTATATGTTTGGATATAAATGCAAATAGGCTATTATTAACTAAAAGAAAAAAAATTCACTTTTTTGATGATGTTACTCATATCTAAATGTGCTGTTTGTCTTTTGCAAATATTTAACGGCGTAATTTATGTATGTTTTCCTCGGTTATTATCTTGTTCATTATTATATGGTTTGCAACTAACTGCCATTGTAATATGCTAATTATGGTTATTTGAATAAATGTCTGCCCAAATATGTATGTAATATTAGCCACAAGGACCTCTGTGTTTCTTGCAACTATTTTTTATGTAATTTCAATTGATAAAGACGTTTAACGCCGTGTTCAAGTAACATAAAATTGATACTTGATGTCAATTTTATTAAGTGGCAAATTTGTTTGACAATTTGGTTGTAATGGCTTGTCCGACCATCTACTCTTTTCCGTTTTACGTACATCCATATATCAAGTGGATACCACAGAATCTATACCTTTTTTTTAAAGATTAATATCTTAAGAACAAAATGGAGCTTGCTTAACTCAAATCACCACCTGCGTTTAGACTATCGTATAGTCACTATACCATAAATTTTACATAATTAGAATTCTGAATTCATCCAATAGATTAAAACAACTGTTAACTATTTTCTGTTAATGCCGATTGCCAGAGTTACAGGGTTGGTCAAAATTCACAAAGGGTGACAAATTTGCATAGTAAACACAAATGTGCTACCATAAACCTGTTCCAAAATTGAAAAACCATATTTTTTCCTACGTTTTAGTTATTTGTGGTTTCAACAAATAATCTGCTTAAAAAAATAAAAAAGAAGTTTTTTATTTGATTTCAAAAAAAAGACTAATTTTTTGTAATATTTTCTTTTGAAAAGATCGTTTTTTTACTGACTGCGCCTTAGTGAGCAGTCTTTTTTTCGCATTTTATAATAAAAATCATTGAAAAAAAAAGTTTTTTTGACCAAAAAAATTTCATTTAAAATGGCTCAAATTTAACACGAAAATGGCAGCTGGCCGCTACGTTTGGAAAAATCTAAGAGTGGTTTCTTTGGGAAAGTGGTGGCAAATTAAATACTAAACAATACTCCAAAAAGAAATTTTCATTTTCAGAACAAAATTTTGAAGATATTTAAATTTAACCTTCAAATTAAAAACTACACCTGAAGAAAAATTGGAAAATCTGTGGAAAATCGGAAAATGTTGGAAAATTTTAGGATCTTGAAAAAAAGCTTTGACTTTCCTCTTTCATTTGAGCTATATATCACTACGATAGGTGAAGAAATCAGTTCACAATAATTCATTAAAGTTGCATATGCACAGAAAACTTTGAAAAGGGGTGGAGGGGTTAAGGATGGGTTTTTTAAGGGCTAGTAATTGTTTTTAAAATCTACGTTTCAACATTAATCACTGGTCCAAAGCACACAATTCTACTATAATTTGCACTATTTTTATGCTATGGACCCGCACTATCTATTGAGAATGTCCAAAATGCAAGATTCCTATTTTTGTTAGAAGGAGGATTCTTCGAAAGAAGCTATATGTTTATATGTGTGTGCGTATGAGGATACACGCAATAATGTCGCAATGTAATGTTGTCACTCAGTTCGTACGTAAGCCGAAATTTTAAGCAAAACTTAGATCGGGTTCGGTCTGATTCCACTCGAATTGAACTCTTATTTTCGTGAGTCGGATTCAGGTAACTCGAAACATTTAATAATAATCTGACATGATAATTTCAAATCCAGATGAGGTTCTTCTCAAATCTGAAAGTGAAAGTTCAGGTTGAACCGATTCAGGTTCGGGTTAAACCCAAAATTGAAAATTTCAGTGTCGGGTCGAGTTCTTGTCGAACCATAAACGTTAATTTAGGTTCGGTTGGGTCAAACCTAATCCGACTCGTGCCGAGCAGTGATTTTAAGTTACGTGCTCAATTACGATGAGTTCAACGATATAATTTTGTAAAAATCCTCTTAACAATCGCTAAACCGAATTGGTGTGCATACGTTATTTTGCACCAGCTGGTCACATACAATTCCAAATGGGACCAGCTGGTGCAAAATAACGTATGCACACCAGTTCGGTTTAGCGATTGTAAGGAATTAGAATAAGTGGGTGGAATTTAACCTGCACCTAAGCCTCAGATGGGCCTTTTGTGCCTCTTAATGAACTACAAACCGCAATATCTTCCACTAATGAGTGTTCAAGAAAGAATAAGTTGTTCGATCTGCTTCTCTAAAAGTAAACATTTTACTGATTCAAAGAACTGCAAAGAACTTCATTTTTATTGAAAGCGATCATATTAGTTGTGGCTTTACGTTTTTCAAAAAGGTTTTTTGTTTAAAAATATCGATGGACTCTCACTTAGTGGACATCATTTATGGACGTCCCTCGCTCATTCCTACAATTACTCGGGCAACTGAAATTTTATTTTTCAAAGAAACTAACGCAAACAATGTATTGCCTTTAAATAGGTTTATTTATAACGACGCATCTACACAAGTCGTATGCTTACGTTACTTGTTGCTTATTTTTTAATCCCTCCATAGAACTTGTATGATAAAACTGGAACTCGGTTGCGGAAATCATCATCAAAAAGCAACTTTCAAACAACAATTTTTCCCCATCTTTTCCAACATTTTTTTCACTGCAATAAAATGCGGCTTTGTCAAACAACTTCAAGCATCAAAAATGTACACCAAAAAATTAAACCCCATTCGACCTCTGCTCCTCATCCATATGCCGAAACAATTTTAATTTCTCGAGAAAAATTAAAAATTCATGTTATGCGGTTTACGTCCCAATCTTTTCCCTTTACCCACCTACCGAACGCCAAAAAAAAACACACAAGAACATTTTTCCTTTTCGGATAAGTCACCCGAACCAGATGAAATTATAAAATGTAGGGTTGTGGTGCGTATAACTACCCCCCATTAAAATTGCTATTTATCTTTTCAAATGTAATTACCTCTCCTTTTATTCGAGACAAATTGCCCTTAAACAATTTTAATAAAATTAATTAAATATTGTACCGATCTACCTACGTAGTACGTACCTTTGACTCGACAAAATACTTGAAAGTTTTTTTTTTAGATCTCTCTGTGAGATACCTACCTATATGTGGATGCAAATCGTTTTTGTTTTTCACTGAGAAAAGTTGGTTCACAACGAGATGGAATGGCGAATTTTCTAAAAATAAAAGGTAGACATTCCTCGGGACAACAATCTTTTTTTTGGCTTGAACAGAAATATGTAAATTGTAGATGTAGATTGGAATAATACAACCGCTGGGACGGTAAAATGTGATGACGTACGTCTGTTAAAACGTATGACAATGAAATGATAAATAAATTGTCTGACTCAGTCACATTTCATTTCGTAATTCTACTTGGTGCTAGGTGTTAAGGTCAGACAGACATTAAGTCACTCTTCCGTTTCAACAGCCATTGTTTAACGATTCCGATTAAATTTCATTTCAACATTATCTAGGAAAGGAAAAAACCGAAAATATTTTCCTCCCTTCAAATCATTTACGCAACATAAAAATATGTTTTTATGTCAAAAGCCACATTATATCATGTCCCTTAACGCGACCGTTCTAAGATGTACGAGTCCCAGCGGAGAAGTAGGAAAAAAAAGGAAAGTGATAAGTATGCGTGCATTACATTCAAGTAAACGATAAACGTGTATAATGTAAGCTTATCACGTATTCGAAGGTAAGATTTGGTCAAACTCGTATACAATCCACACTTATAGGCAATATTAGTATTCAAATGGACTATATGATTTCAATAGAAGTAAAAACGGAAAAACTTTTGTTTCTTCTTTTCGTATTTTTCTTCTGTCATGAATGGAAGGGAATTGAATGGAACCGAAATCTTGCTTAGTGGACGGGATTTTGTGTAGAAACTGTCGATTGATTTTTGATCAGTAGAATTCGTGAAATTGATAAAAGTTTCTTGGTTGGTTTGTTGGTTGTTTTTGTTTTGTCATGAGCAAACTTATATACACCGGAAATTAAAAGACTTTCACATTGTATTACCAAACAACTTTCGATAATTGATTTGATTGATTATGGATGTGGGTGGACTGGACACTGTGGGATTAGTGGTATCTTGGCTAACTTTTACTGTGAAATTTCTGGGTAAAATAATGAAACCCTGAAATATCGGCGATTTGGTCCAATTTTATTATAAATTTATAAAAACCCGAATTCCCTTCGCTATTTTTTTTTATATTCATGCGCTTCTTCAGTGCATACCGAATCAATTATATTTCTGCAGTCTCTTTAAAACTGAACCAATAATTTTTAAACGAGATACACTCCACTCACTTATGCATAATATATGGATGCTACTGGACTATATTTGCTGCTCACAAATTCCTTTTGACCATCGGTACCTCTTTTTCATTTCATTGCGACATTCGACGTAAACAGAAAATTTACTTTTTACATCGTTTGAACATTAAATCTTGTGATTATGCTTATCATATTCTAATCTACTTAATTAAAAGACATGGACTTTAAAGTGCGATAATGTTTCAGAGAATGTGGTACGTTGTTTTCATTTGGTATGCTTGGTATACACACCATACACACCATCTCCTTTGAAGTTCTTCGTCCGTATATATAAATGGTGTGCAGGGCCGTAGCTACATGGGAGCTCTGACACTCTGACACTCTGAAAATACAATAATCAACTTTCTAACATCATATCATATTGATTGTCGACAAGAGTGCTGGTGAAAATTTCCTCATATTGGCTTTCGACCAAACTACACTGTAAATTGGCTCGTATGTCTTGATTTCTACATTATGAAGATTAGTGATTCAAAATTCTCAATTATTGAAAGCTTCTTGATAAGAATATGTTACTCTCGCAGGGGCACAAATCTTGAGGAATTATTCTACAAGACTCAAAGGATCTATATATTATAGGCCCGGGCAAATTTTACGATTAAAATGCGTTTTTCAAACAATGTGATAATTCACTTTCTTCAATTTTCTTGCATAAAGTGGTTAAAAGGCAAGTCATAGGGAAATGACAGGACAGTTTCCCGAAAATGTATGGAAAATTTTATCACAAAAATTAACCGAAAAAATTCAAAGAAACTCACATCTTAGGCTTTCCATTGTATTCGGGCACAGTCTCTTTAGGTCGCCAAGGCATATTTAAACAGTAAACACTTTTTACTCGATGCTAGTTTTTTTTTTGTTTTGTCGCGACAAAAACACAGAAAATATTTCGACACAACTGTGACACTCCGCTATTAAAAGTACTAGAATGAATGTTTGCTGTGTTCACTTCGGCGGTAAAATATTTCCACACAATTCCACTTTAGACTATTAAGTTTGCAACAAACCGCTGTCTTTTAGATTGTCGACTTCATAGACGACTGTCGTCTATCAAACGTCAAACTACTATAATGGAAAATTGTAACTGGCCATTTAGAGAGCGCTATACGTCAAAATTGAAATTAGAACAAAAGAATTCTATCAATTTTGACACAATATATCGCCCATACGTCGGTCTCTAAATGGCCAGTAACGTGAAATTCTCAGAGAAATAATAAGTTGGTTCAAATGCGGCGAGGTAGAAGAAACATGTGAATGACAGCTCCTATGAGAGAGACTGCGAGACGTGTAGCAAGTTAACATTTCTCTGAAAATTCTTAACAAATTTAGATCGTTAATTTGAAAATGTGTTTTTTTGGCGGGAACGTGTTTCTTTGAATGTGTGTGCCTTTCCGGGAAAAATGTTTAGTTTTTTGGTGTTTATAAGTATTGTTTTACTATTCAAGCCTATCTTCCTCAAAGAAAAATTCAGAAGAGCTCAGGCCACCCTAAAAATAAGATCTAGCTACTGCCCTGACGATGTGTACGATGTGTATGTGTATACGGAACGCTAAGTTAATCCAGATGTATAACTTTTAACTCGGCTTCTCCGCTCTAAAGATACAAAAATGTTTGCAAAGCAAGGTGTCCGTTTTTCTTTCTGTCGTTTTTGTGTTATTTAGTTCATATTACTTATGCATTATATCACTTCAAAATGGAACAATTCGGAGAGCAGCAGTATCACACACATTATACAAAGTTATTTCGAAAGACTATTATGCAGACAAATTGTCTGTCACTATATAATGCATGTGACTATTAACCATAAACTACTTACCCGTTTAACATGCAACACACTTTAATTGTATTATATATTTTCATGTTGTGTAGTTTATTATTCAATTACCAACCAAAACAGACCATATTAAACCACAGAATCGAAATTCTTAAACATCTTATCGTAGCATTCTTAGGTCAGCTTTCGTCTGCTAAAATATTTAATTAATTATTGCTTGTGTCTGGAGCTTTAAACAATTTCTGATATTTGGTCATGTGTATATGCATGTTAACGTACAACGTATAAAGTAGTCGTCTTAGCGAACTCTGTACACAAGGTTTAATAGTTAATACCATTGGCAATGTATAACAGAACACTCACATGACGTTGTAACCATCAAGTTCTTATATAATAAAATATGTTAGAGCTGAAAGCTTATAGTTTCGGTATACGGACTGTATGAGGAAATAACTTTAATAGTTCCGTACTACAATCTTCCTTCTCTCATAGCTACACAATGTGTATCCAAATAAAAAGTAGCATCTGAATAATTGAAATTGGGGTATTTTAGATAAATAATTTACAAATTAACCTACCAGGTAAAATCTAGAGAAGTTATCAAATTTAGCAAGTTAATCGATTTGACCGGCTTCTGTTCTGTTTTGATGATAACAATGGTACCATTGTGGATCGAAAAATGGCTCAATGAGCGTCTATCCAATAGGTATTTCAATTTGTTTTAACCTTTCATAGACTGCCCAAAATATCAACATATAATCATCAGATCTGTTACTTCGTTTGCTTTTAACATTGCATTGTGTTGAACACAACTTTTACTTCATTTGTGTTGCTTTACGTTTTACTATATTTTGTCGCATTAGCCAGACAACATCGCTTATTCTTGTCGTCGCTTCTGATAACAGATGACTTATATTAGAGAAGTCCACAATCGTTTTGTCAAATGGGCCTATGGTGTATGATGTATTGGTATAGATAAAAGGCTAGACTTTCAACTTAACAAATCTATTCATTGTTGAGCTTATGCTGCATGAACAAAGTCTAGAGTCAAACTGTACTATCATTTCGACTAACTGAATTAGGAATGTCGAAAACACAAAAAATATGGATTTTTATGCATTTCTCACAAT
Source organism: Bradysia coprophila (assembly GCF_014529535.1). Lineage (NCBI taxonomy): Eukaryota > Metazoa > Arthropoda > Insecta > Diptera > Sciaridae > Bradysia > Bradysia coprophila. The sequence continues at coordinate 169,564 of NW_023503501.1, read as the reverse complement.
AAAAGCTAAAGTAATGAGACCCGTGTTTCATTTGATAATTTTTAAGTATTTCCGGTTTATACGTTCCGTTCCCGCCCAAAAAAATGTGGAATCAACATAGAGTATTAAGTTTGCAACATAAATATCGGTTCACTTCATTCATCCCGTCATACAGATGAAGCGTGGCGTTGAATGAACACTTGTATGATGAATGATAGCCTGAGCCAAGCTCCACAGGCCGGTTAGATTTGATTTGATTTGGGGGTCGTTCAATGAGTAAGTTTTAAAGAAAGAAAGAAAAAACGCAAAAAAATCATATTCCTCGATTTTTGTGTTTTTTTTTATTCTTGTCCATAATAGTCCAAAAAACCTGTCATAAAGATTTTTGCATCCGCATCCCTCAAGTGTGTAGTCAAAGTATAGTAGAATACACTGAACCAGTCTTAGGGTTTTTCCAAAACATCTATGCTATTTGTATGACTTGATTGCTTACATAGAGACTTACAGCAGTATCTTCAAATCTATTAGAAAACTCTAAAGCTTTCAAGCTCAATTTTAGTCAACGCACTTCAAGCATGAGTGATACTCTAAGTAAAGTACTGAAACCGGACAGTGTATTAAACAAATGTTGAGACTGTAAAAAAATCTGGAAACATTTTTTATACAAAATAGTACTCTATTTGACAGCTGTCACTCGAAGCACTTTTGCTTGAATTGTGTTGTTTTAGTGCAAAAATGTAAAGGCAAATTTTACTGTTGCTTCAATGACTGCTACACCAAGATACCAATAGTGTGTGTGGGCTCGTTAGAAAGCCTGTGACATTAACTTCACAATGACACTAAACACGCTTCTAAAAGATTTGGAAATTGGAAACTTATATGAGTTTCTCTTCACTTCTACATTTTTGTGGTGCTTTTGGAAAATTATTTATAGAGAAAACCAAACTATTTTGCTATTGAAAAGTCTAAGTTGCGAACGCTGTGAACACTCTTAACGTTTAAGAACTGACCTTGAACCTGGCTTGAAAACCCGCTAGAACCGGACCGACCACTTCAGATATCGATATTGAACTCAAAAAAAATCGTGATGAACATTAATAACGAATATCATTTTGTCTTCAATTGAACATAAATTTTTCGCGTAAAAATAGCAAAGTAAAAAAAGTTGAATTCGAATTGCGGATAAAAAACGCATAATCGAAATGTAAATACAGATTAACAACCCCTAATGCCCCCAATGGTTTACACATATTAATCCCACATATCACATGACAGTGGAAACCATTGCCGATGAAACAGAAACAATAAAATTCAACAGGTGTCTGGAATGTCTGTTAACAAAAAAAAAATGTGTTCCAGCACAACAAATAAAAAATAACTTGACATGCCCTTCTAAACCAACATTGAAAATGTGTATACCGAAAAAAAAGTACAAAAGATCGTATTATAATGTGACAAAAGACGATAAAAATCCACCCTCATGTTTCACTGACAAAAAAAAAATACGAAAACCCTTAATGCTGTTTGACTTTATATAAAGAGGGGATGCGACAAGCTGATTGTTGGATATATCTTTAACACACTTAATTTGATAAATTTAAAGTCAGAGACGGAGAAAAAAAATTGTTTAAAAAGAGAATTTTGAAGAAGGATACAATTAAATTTTGTGTTCAATCATTGTGTAACGAATTTTTAAATGATATAATTTGGGATTTGTGTTATGAAAACTTACGTTTTTCACTTTTAAACCGTACAGGACACACTCTATTGTCACGTTAAAATGCATGCAAAGAAAGTTCATCATTTCGTTCTGCATCGAGATGGAGACGTTAATTATCTGCTCAAGGAATGCCTAATGGAGCTAAGGTATTTTAGAAATTTTGATCTACAAACCTGTCAATTCTTGAGTCCATCGGAACAATATAAATCTTGTACGATTCAGCTATCTAGGATGAATTGAGGACTCACCTTTCAGTGTACACTTTTACTCTACTTTATCCCATGTTATGTCTTTTGTTTGAGTCACCAAAGACAACCGCACACATTTCGCTGGGTAATGCAATTTAGCACCGTTAATTAGGTCTTTTTATTTTGCTTTTGCCTCATGTGTTCTCGTAACTTTGTTTTCTCCACTTGTGATATTGATGTGTCTGTTTACGTGACTTTACTACATAAGAACGCTAAAAGTGTGCATTCAAGTAGCACGTATCTACCACTTATCCAAATATATTTATTTGCCAAATATCAAGTGGTCAGAAATATTGAGGATTTTTTTTTCTTTGCTTCCCTACCATTTCAAGAGGATGTAATATATTTATGTGTAAATAAACGATGTGGAGTATTGATTGGATGTTTCTATTCACAATAAATAAATGTTACGGACAACAATCGTCGAAGGTTTCTTTTAAAACATTCTTTTCGACAATTGGTGCACCTATGCACAACATTTCGTTTACATCAATCAAATGAATGTTGACAAAATACGGACAAGAATTCGCTCAGTCAAGTAAATTCCAAAAATTTGCCTCAAGCTATTCGTTTTAAGAAAATTTAGACCTGCAGACCTTTTAAAGAGATATGTGGTCTTGTGTTTGGTATGTTAACGGTTTGTATTGTCTCGGGGCTGTTGTCTCTTCACCGCAAGAATATGGTTTGTGTTATCGCTCGTTTAACAATTTTACGATTTGTGGTTGGTATGGACTGTCTTACAATTACACCATTGTGATGACAGATTTTCACCATTTCTTACAACGGTAATTTATTGTCAATTTTGCTGATGAACGTTTCTTAGAACACCACACCAAGCTTCAGCATTAACCTTTCAGAATCGATAAGCGAATGTACATGAAATCTATTTCTTCATTTGATTGAAGGCTTTTCAACCTGTTGAATGCAAAATCTTTTACTTCAAAAGTTCAAACATATTTTATTTTATAAGGCAGCTTCGACTAAGTTCATTGCTTAATCGTGTCGCAGTTGCCAATAACAGATGAAATAGTTGAGGTTTTCTTTTCTTCCTTGATATTTTTTGACATTGTGACTTGAAGAGAGCTGAAAAACTTGAAAGTTATACCTGACAGATGGCGAAAATGTAGCTTGGCATTACGTTGAGGCATAAAAATATCTATGTGAACTGGTGTTGAGTTGATGAAATGGGTTAACCGATACTAAAACTAATGAATTTTTAAAGAAAATTTCCACTTTCATAAAATCTTTTAAATCAAACCACTAGTAACTTTTTGCACGCCATGACGACGATGTTGTTGATCATGTTCATCCTGTACAAATGCAGACTAATTTATTCGTCTTAAAGCATCTTCGCATATGTGTGAGATATTTATACTGGTATACGAGAATGTTATAATATTTTAGACCATTTCATGTTGATGAGTTCGGGAAGGAAAAGCAGGACATAAGAAAAATTGAGTACGTGCTACAGATTACTTTATCTGCAAGGTCATTAATTTTGATGTCATTTCTTATGCGATTGTCTTTCTTTGCGATATAGACGGAAATAAATCAAAAAAGTATTTTCCTGGTGATGTATGATATACCACGAGGATTATATTTGCTGTGAAGATTATATAGGTCATCGAGAATATTTTATTATTTGGATAGTAAGACAGATAAACATATTTGTGATTAGGCTGGGCGGGCATTATGTATTCTATTTATCGTGGCTATACTATCCTGATCCAAATGAAATTTTAATTTTTAAGATTTCCACTGTGGAAAAAAAAAATTCGGATTTTTAGACTCGTATTTCGAAAATTCTTTTAGTTCCCTACAAAGGTATGCCGGCAATCGTGGAATTTGAAAATAGGATAGACTTTTGAGTTTTGGTCAAAATTTTTTTGCATACATTTATGGAAGTATGACGGAGCGTTCAACGTTTATAAATGAAACAAATGTGAGGTATTGATCATACTAATCGGGAATTAAAATCGGTTCACTGAATCGAGCCAGAGCTCACAACTCAGAGTCGATCATAGAAGGATAGGTGATGGTTTTTTTTGCATGTAAGTAACTGAATAAATAACCGATTTTGATAATTTGTTTTTAACTTTTGGAATTAATGGTCCATAAGGTCAACTATCCTCCCAATTCCAGAATTCAACTATTTTGAAGGATTTCTGTGGTTCTTCTGAAATGTTGGTTCCTAAAGTTCCACCACTCTAGATGGTTCACCAGCTCCCAGTTCTATAATAGGAGTAATTTGAGGGACTTCTGAGGTTTTTGAGGGTTTACGTCTAGATTTTTAGGATTATTGAGGTAGTAACATGGTGTTTCCCAAAATTCCATCATAAATATATTGTAAATGGTTTTTGCAATATACGAAAGGTACATCGTACGGACTTTCATAATTTTAGACCTTGAAAGAAGCGATGGTGGGAAAAGAGTTTCCTCCATAAAAGATTTTCTAGACCATCCTAAATGCAGCCAGGGGTCAGGCGCTTTAAAATAAAATAAACAATTCGACCCACTCTATCGAACATACCATGAGAATGATGTAAATTGTTAACGCACACAATTCCGTTCCACCCACAATTGAAAATAAAATTCTGAAAATCACTGCAGATCAATGTGTGTTTAACAAAAAAGATAATAATAATTCAATCAATAATTCCAAAATAAAAACAAATTCTCATTAAACTGTTCCCGTAGGGCTTAAGTGGTCCTTTCTGTAACTTCAAAAACTAGGTCCCACCTTTTGGGCGGGTCAGGTCCCTTGACTGACAATTTTTTCAATATATTTTTGACCAATTTCATTGTTGAACTTCCGAAGCATCACTGATAAAAATGCCTACATTTAATATATCGATTACTCTAAACATGACAACGAAATTTGACAGAAAAAGTTCTTCAAATAAACCTTCGAAGACCGAATGATCTTTGAGTTCTCATTTTTCTTATAAATTTGCAGCAAGATTTTCAATCAACCACAAATCGTAAATAAAATGCGACTCGTGTGATTTACGGCCCTCGCTTCGCTCTGGCCGCAAACTTCCCACTCGTATGAGCTATCTATTATTCTGTTTGATTGCCATTTTGTCGAATTTAATCAGAGTAGATGCGAAGTTTTACAAATGTGGAACGATGAGACAACTCTTTCACTTTGGTAAAAAATTAAAAAAAAAACGATAGATGTTCTTCTCTTACAGTTTTGTACAAAAAGGAAGTCCCCCGGTATTTTACAAATCCGTCACTCGTGAATAAAATGTGGATGGTAATAAACGACCGATAAATTAATTTTTTTTTTCGTTTCTTCACTTTTGTCGATTCAGAAAACGACAAAAGTGAGGGATTGACAAAACGTCTTTAAGTTACATTTCGTAGAAGGATGAATTTCCCTAGGAACGAACAAAACGCCTTCTCGTTACATTTTGTAAAAGGATGAATTCGCTAGGAAATCGACAAAGAGTGAAGCAAAGACAATTTTTTTTTTACTTTTTACTGATTTACTGAAGAGGTGCCAGCGACATGTACCACATTTCTATCGGTATTTTATTATTTTTTATCGGTAAAATTGAATTTTTCTATTGGTCGAATATAATATCCCTTAAAATTATTACGACTCGTGAGAATTACGGCCCTCGCTTCGCTCTGGCCGCAAACTTCACACTCGTATGGGAGTTGTAACATATTTTGTTTGATTGTTGGAATAATGAATTTAAAAAAAATATTCAGAAATTTGTTGAGAATGACATATCTTATATTGCCTACAAAGAATGATGGTTACATTTAACGTTTTTCATAAAATTTCGTACACTTTTCAATCATAGTGTGCTCATGAAATTTTTCTGTCGTAAGACCTTGAGTAAAAAAACATCTTTCTTTGGTAGTAGACGCATTAAATTTGTTAGTCAACTATCAAGTTGATAGTCAACTATCAAATTTGATAGTGAACTATCAAATTTGATAGTCAACTATCAAGTTGATAGTCAACTATCAAATTTGATAGTCAACTATCAAGTTGATAGTCAACTATCAAATTTGATAGTTGACTATCAAGTTGATAGTCAACTATCAAATTTGATAGTCAACTATCAAGTTGATAGTCAACTATCAAATTTGATAGTCAACTATCAAGTTGATAGTCAACTATCAAATTTGATAGTCAACTATCAAGTTGATAGTCAACTATCAAGTTGATAGTCAACTATCAAGTTGATAGTCAACTATCAAGTTGATAGTCAACTATCAAGTTGATAGTCAACTATCAAATTTGATAGTCAACTATCAAGTTGATAGTCAACTATCAAGTTGATAGTCAACTATCAAATTTGATAGTCAACTATCAAGTTGATAGTCAACTATCAAATTTGATAGTGAACTATCAAATTTGATAGTCAACTATCAAGTTGATAGTCAACTATCAAATTTGATAGTCAACTATCAAGTTGATAGTCAACTATCAAATTTGATAGTCAACTATCAAGTTGATAGTCAACTATCAAATTTGATAGTCAACTATCAAGTTGATAGTCAACTATCAAATTTGATAGTCAACTATCAAGTTGATAGTCAACTATCAAGTTGATAGTCAACTATCAAGTTGATAGTCAACTATCAAGTTGATAGTCAACTATCAAGTTGATAGTCAACTATCAAGTTGATAGTCAACTATCAAGTTGATAGTCAACTATCAAGTTGATAGTCAACTATCAAGTTGATAGTCAACTATCAAATTTGATAGTCAACTATCAAGTTGATAGTCAACTATCAAGTTGATAGTCAACTATCAAATTTGATAGTCAACTATCAAGTTGATAGTCAACTATCAAGTTGATAGTCAACTATCAAGTTGATAGTCAACTATCAAGTTGATAGTTGACTATCAAATTTGATAGTCAACTATCAAGTTGATAGTCAACTATCAAATTTGATAGTTGACTATCAAGTTGATAGTCAACTATCAAATTTGATAGTCAACTATCAAGTTGATAGTCAACTATCAAGTTGATAGTCAACTATCAAGTTGATAGTCAACTATCAAGTTGATAGTCAACTATCAAATTTGATAGTTGATTAACAACTTGATAGTTGACTATCAAATTTGATAGTTGACTATCAAATTTGATAGTTGACTATCAACTTGATAGTTGACTATCAAATTTGATAGTTGAATATCAACTTGATAGTTGACTATCAACTTGATAGTTGACTATCAAATTTGATAATTGGCTAGCATGAGATGTTTACCGGTTCAAAGCTGGACATCGACTGATGGAATTGTTCTTTCCACTTATTAAATAAACTCTATCGAGAACATACTTATACGATTTACACACACGCAACCAAATCAAATTTCATCAAAGTAATCTTTTTCGATTGAGGCTATAATCAACAGTGTAAAATCCTGTTTTTCTGGGATAGCTTCCAGATCCTTCGTCCCACATAGCCCATCTTCGAACTTAGCCTCGGTATTTTACTTCCACAAATTTAAAAAAAAGATTCATCCAAATTGCTTGAGAATTACTCAAGTTATCGTGCCTTCAACGATTTTTTGTCACCCACATTTAACGTTTTTCATACCATTTCATACATTTTCAATCATAGTGAACTTTTTTGTCACCCACATATTTCGGTATTTTCTGGTGTAAGACCCTGACTTTCAGTCAAGGGAATAACATCAATTAGAAGTTAATGAAAGAAATGAAATGTGGCACGATAAGAGACAACCAAAGCTTATAAGCACCCTCTAAAATAATTGCCCTGTCAATCAACCCACTTAATCGTACAAACGACGACGAGGACGATGAGGAAGAAAAAAGTCTGTAATGGAAAAGACGATGAACATTCCTGGACATTTATTAGATGATGTAGTCTTAAAAATGAAATTTCCCCACACTTACACTTCAGATAATTAGGGTTTTTTCAGAAATCATCTAGATGTGGAGGGTTAATGCTGTGTCAAGGAATGATGGAGACACGTTCATTGTTATTGTTTTCTCCTGTATAAGTAAATATAAACGACGTACACACAAACACAACACGTTCATGTTCTATAAGCTTATATGCGGAAACAGATTCGTTCATGCTTTCATTACATATTGTTTTTCGTAACCTTCCGGTGCTTGCCATTCTTCTGCAAAAACTATTTGACACATTATCGGGACAGAGTGTCGTTAGGACATGTAGGGAAATATAATTGAGCAATGCATCATATTTATTTCTTGTGATTTATACGCTTCAGCGCTTATCATTTAGTTAATGGGGCGAGTAACGGTTTCATACGCTAAGGGAATATGAAGCTTGACTTATATATGAGTTGCACAGTCAGTCGAAAATTTTACAATTCACTTGATTCACGAGCTATAAACGTAACATACTTTCTGGATATGAATTTACCGTTTTTTTGTTGTTGTCAAGACAAGCAGAATTTTTCAAAGATTTGGACCTTTCAATATTTTTTATGAATATGGGTTGAACGTCAAAGATGCAGTTGTTGCATCGAAAGTGAATGGCGACGAAGATAACGAAGAAAGTGTGGACAGAAAGTATGATAGTTCTGATAAGTTCATTCATATAGACTGAATATGAGCAAAATTCTATGAAATATTTATCGCACACACACAACAGTGACAAAATAGTTATTTATGCGTCGTTTTCGTGTGTTTATTGACCTTGGCTACGCCTCGGATAAACAAAATTCATACGAAAACTCTATTTTTTAACTTTTTATCCCTAGTCATGCAATAGTACATACATAACAAAGGATAAAAAGATTTAAAGTAGTTTTCGTATGAATTTTGTTGATCCGAGGCGAAGCCGAGGTCAATAAACACACTAAAACGAGACTTTTCAACTTTTATCATCAGTTTTGTAATTTTGTAATTTCCCCAGGTGTGTAATAAGCCACTTTCGACCCGATGGAAAACGAAAGTAGGTAATTTTTTCTATTTTTCAAAGTCTTCTTGCATATTTTCGTACGAATTCAATAGATGATTTTTCATTAAGTTTGCCATTTTGTTCTATTGGGGCAAATGTTTAGTGTTTATTCTACTCTTCCAATTTTCCAGAAAAGAGTGGGAGGAGGGGTCATTAAAAAAAAAGTTTGGGCATCTTCTATGGACAGCCTCGACGTGAAATTATGATAAAACTTATTGAAGGACAGTCTATCTGCTCTGCATAAAAAACCGTTCAAATAATCGGTCTCTTACCGAGCACCACTTTCAATTTACTATTTCATGCTGGGAATTCGAACTGTAGTGAAACGACTTTTTTTTATAGCTACAGTCAAGAGTCAAGTATTTTTCCCATTTAATTGAAAGGTAACTTTGAAACGTACAATTTAGCATGTACCTGCCAAGCATTTCTTTTCAATCTATCGAAAATCTTGATGGATTCATGATACACACAGTTAAACATTCAACGACAAGATTTTTCGCCTTTTTATCTAAATACCTAAAACCAATTTAGCCTACATAATAGCAATCATTATGAAACTATGCGTCGTTGTCTCAACAACGTCTCGATCTTGTTCCACGTTACATGCACTCTGGTAAAGTAATACGAAAGCCAGTCGTATATTATAATTCCTCAATTCAATTTCTTAAAAAAAAACACAAAAAACGACATGAAAATCGTGCATGTTTGAATGGTTGTGTCTTTACTCTGCAATCATTTTATTTGCTCTTTTTCGGTCCAACAGTTAATATATATTATTGAATGTAACACATAATATATTGAGATAATTCACAGCAGGAGCGATTATTTTCACACGGTCATTTCGGGTCACATCAATCGGGACTTTATTAGTCACGAAAAATTGCTTTTTGAGAAACTAATTCGATATTTGTCATTAAATTGTAAAACGTCTGTTCGAAATATTATTGGAAACGAATTTTGATTTGACTTTATTACAATTTCAGATATTACGTTTGATTTAATGGTTAATAATCTGAGCGGTATACAAAATATGCATTCAAAACATTCAAGACAAACATTTACGGCCACTAAATAACGAAAACGAATTTTGTTCAGTTTTATTTATGGGATCAGATGAGACGATCTTACTTTTTTCAGCAATTTCGATATTTATGTCTCATGAATGGTGACACAAAGAAAATGAGAAGACATAAACCTCACATATACAGAGAGAGAGTATGGCAGCATCAACATTTTCTACAGTTTCTTCTATCATCGACTGAATTTGTGAAAGTGAGTAGGATGTTGGAATTCGAATTTGCAAAGGGTACTTACAATATTGGCATTGGTTTAGATCAGGTCGGGGTTAATCTACGCACTAAAAGGGTATAGCCCTGAACTCTGGTAAAATAGGTACGCTGAGAAACTTAAATGTTTTTGAATAGCACAAACTCAATTTTTGCTCTCGCTTCGCTCGTAAAAAATTTAAATATTTCCTTTCATGTGTACAAACATTGGATAACTGTATGTATCTAAAAAGAATCCTCGATGAGATGTCGTCGAATCGAAGCTCTAAGCCTTATTGTCTTCCTATGTGACATGACGCCTCTAACCTGAAGAACCTTCACAATTTATTTAAAAAACTTGTCCTTTAAGTTTTGGCAGGGCCTATTTTCTATAAGTTGATTCTTGAAAATTCTCGAAATTTCGAAATTTATGAACTTTTGAGAATTCAGAAGAATTTAGATTCTTAGGATTCCTGAAATTGTCGAAAAATCTACAATATTCTGGAAACTCATGAAAAAATGATTCCTGAAAATAGGTCCTGGGTTGCTCAGGTTGCTCAGGTCAAAACAAATCTAATGGTTAATGTTGGCAATAATATATCCACAATTTATCGCTGAGTGCTCGGTACAAAATCTTGTACTTCAATTTTTATTAACTTAAAATACATACCAAGAAAAGGTGGTCAGGTTATATTATGGCGTCATTCCGACTTGCAAAGCTTGGATGTTTTCAATAATACAAATAAAAAAGTTCATTTGAATTTTTTGATGGCGGAAGAGTCCCACATTTTTAGATATTATTGATCTATGTTATATCCCTAGTCCGAGTTTAATTAAATATACCGGCGAAGGCATTAAAGCATTTAAATTTTATTTTCTACTGGCACTCCAAGACATTGTGTTGTGTTTGGAAGTAAAAGAGATTGTACACAAAGTCACCTACAAAACCTTCCAACGATTTTTGTACAGAAAAAGGTTTCCGTTTTCTTTGGTAAGGTCAAGGGTAAGGTTTAAAAACGCCTTTGTGTATCTCTCTCCGAAATATCGAGAGACGAATTCATAAAGTTTGCTATACATAACTGTGGGAAATGTATCCATATAACACTGGCTGTTAAACACCGCTCTCGAAATTGATGTTTCCCAAAAAATAAATTCAATTGTAAAACCGAAATTAGAGCCAAATGAAATGCAGAAACACCATGTCCGAAAGTAGTGACAGGCAACTTCTTCTTTCTGATGGCATCTAACCCTTCACATTGAGTAAATAATAAATTTGCCAACAATTACTGCTAAAACAATTCAAATTACTCAAAACAAAATTAAATTTCATTTAAAATTGGTTGATCCCCAAAAAAAAAAACTGTTACAAGACGTGCAGAAAAACACAATTTTACCCCCTCGGTAAAGTCTCGGCTCTTAATTTAATTGTACACAAGCAATTTAGAACATTTTCCACTCACACCGAAATCTAGCAGAATAATATAAACACACAGTCGACCCAGGCGTTTTGGTGTGATTTTTGTGATTAATGAGAGACAACTTGTCCTTGTGTCATTCTGTTTTGTGAATTTCTGGGGTTGTTTATTTGGATGTGACTGGAAACATTTATGAGCTGGTAGATTCAATTTTGAAAAATGATAGTCATTCTGCTGTTACATCAATTTCGGTGGCAAGAAAATTGCTTTTCGGGTGTAAACGAAATGGGAGTGAATGTAATACGTTTTGCGTGGTCGCACGACAAGGATTCTGGTTTCATTTTAAAGGCCACATATGATACGATTCGTTACAGGATGTGACGCAAACTTGAATGAAATAAAAAGGACGAATGAAAACTTCGTCTGCGAAAATGTAGAACATAAAAATTTCAAAGATTTTCATTCGAAATCAAATAAACATTGATGAAATATCAGCCCACCCCACCTAACTGCGCCGTTTTACAAGCAATACTTAATAGTTACATCAATAGATTACAATGAAACAACGCTCTGAGTTTCCAATTGAATTATTTATTATTCAAATTTAATCTCAACACAAAATATTCATTTGATTTTCCTTCAAAAATGTTCATCACGGTGCTTTGATATCGAACGGGAGGGGTGATGTTCGAAAATGGAACAAACAAGTATCATCCAGCAAATAACATATACACAAGACGACTAATAAAGATGTTAAACGAATAATAATATTGCTGGCAAAAGACAAGTACACCCAGCCATGGTATTGTACAAACAAAATAAAATATTAAAATTTTTACGTCTTGAAATTGTTTGATCTTCAGATTTAAAAATATAAAAAAGAGAAGTAGAAGAAGGATACAGAGCCGAAGTTGTTGGAAAGCGTGGGGTGATTTTTGTACTCTTGTGTATTTGCTTAGCTTTATCCGAGTATAATGTTGTCGTAAATGTAATGTTTGATGGGGAGAAAATTGTCGACGCATATTTACTATGACTGTGAGTCAGTATAAGGATTTGTACTTTGCTTAATTGTTTGTAAAAACAAGAAAGCAACACAATCGAACCCACCAATTTTATTTACACTGTACCGATTCTTAAATTGACGCAATTGACGAGATAATGCGCTAATTATCCTCCTAAATTCGGTAGAAGGTATGGAAACAAAATCGTTAAAAAATTTAACTTATTGGTTTTCTGTTCAATACCAGCTTGTTCTTGAACACAAATGCTAATTTAATCTGAGTGTACGTCGTGTTACCTAAGGGAATGTTGAAACGGAATTTCTGTCCTGACCAATGTTTTTCCTGTCACAAATATTTTGGAGCATTATACCGTTATTTCAGTCAATTTCGACCAATAACAGTAACTCAACAGCAAGCAGAGAAAAGTGAAATTCGAGATGTTTTCTGTTACATTAGAGTTTGTGATTTGTAAATGACTACACAAAATTTGTTTAACAAATGAAGATCTAGATTTTTAAATTTAGTATTTCGTTCTTGTTACGAGCGCGTGCCTAACCACAAGCTAGATTTTCATTTCTTCAACGAAATTCTTGTGGAATATGAATTACAAACCACAACAACTCATAAATACATGGAATCACTTCAGGACATTCAACGATTACATAACATCAAAAAGGACGAATTAGAAAATAGTCGACAACGAACGACGAAAAATTAAGAGTCGTTAAATCTGTTGAAAATACTTAAAATGAAGTAATAGATTCGAGGTATGCATGCCGTCTGTGAAATGATAAACGATCGAGTTATGCTTTGAGTCTAAACACAGACTAATAACATCACGTTTCCAAAGCATGTAAAGGTAGAAATCCTCCTTTATACTTGCAAAATGCGAGATTTTACGGTCTTCATTATACACGATGATCTTACTGATGAACATTTTACGATCTTCACTCTGCGACTGAGGTAAGAACAGAGCAACAACAAAAACTAAATATCCAAGAAATAGACCACAAATGATCGTTCAATCCCTTATTAATTAGTGGCATTTTGCCATTGAAACAGTTTATGTGCAATTATGAAGAAATTACTAACTGTCTCGTATAATTTATGAAAAATATAACGTTCCGAATCCACCAAAGATACTGTAACGTCTTCGCTTCTATGATGATTTCCCACGCTCAAAAAAATCTTTTATTACTCTGATCATTTCATATCGCATGTAGATTTTAATAATACGTCTGCCATTTGCTGGATTTGTGTATATATATGTGTAATGCTGTGTGTTGCGAATCGTGACTAGTAGGACGAACAAATTGCACGCACATGGTATTGTTAATTTCAATCGCTACTTGTTTGAAAGCGAAACAGTTGTGTTTTCAAAACACAGATAAGTTTTGTTGGTGGAACTCTGTTCAAGGAAGGTGGTTGGAATTTAATGTGTTTTCTGCACACAAAAACGTTTATGGTAGATGGAAAAAAAATTATTTGTCTTTCAGCCGAAAATTACACTAATTAATGGCTCTCAATGCATTGAGATGAAGTAATCATTACGTAGATGTTTTGGTCTTTCAGTGCATGTCAAATTATAAAGGGTTCCGTAGAAATTGGAAGTTTAAGAGGAAGTTTGATTGAAATTTCTTCAAGGTATTATTCGACTAATGCTTCCATTCCAACTCCTTAAAAAGAGAAGGTTAAAACTAATATTTCTCCACCCTTCACCAGTTACTTTTGCTGCCATTTATACGAAAGTAGAAATGAACTTAATACATTGGTCTATCGAAAAGAGACCGTTTAGTTGAATCAAGGAATCTAAATGTTTCGTTTATTATCATGGTAACATTACCCTTAGTCACTAAAAGTCATAAAAACTCTTTGAATTTTTATAAAACCAGGTCCCACCTTTTGGGTGGATCAGGTCCCTTGACTGACTGATTTTCTCAAAAGATCTTTGCAATTGATAAAAAAATGCCTTTGCACATTAATTGCGTATTCCATTCAAAACTAATTTTCAGGACAAAAAAGAAACAATTACTTACAGATTCCAACGAGCGATACTTAAGCACTAAAGACGATCAAAAGATGGCCTATTCTGTGCCTACTTATTCAATAAAAATGGCTCTCATGTAAATTATGGCCATCGTATCGTTCTGGCGGCAAAGTTCACACAAAGACTTTTTCAGCAAGCTGAAAAGTTGTCTTACTTCTCTATTTGCTAATGAAGAAACTATTCACCTCGCTTCGCTCCGATCGTAAACTTCACATTTTTGGAAATTTTTTTCCACAACATAATCCAAGTAATTTCAATCCCTCGTCGAATAAAAACGTTTTTGAAAATCCGTTGATAATAACTGTCCCTTGTTATACAGCTATAAGATGAATAAGTTGAATATCTTTAAGATCACCAAGTTCGTTATAGGACATTTTCGGACTAATATAAACGTTGTGTTGTCGCATTATAAAGAAACCGGGGGAAACTTCTTTTTAGATTGTTAGATCAATAGAGCCCATAACTCCTCCGTGTTATCAAGGAATGGATAGAGAGTGACAAACAATTTAATAGATTTTTGATTGTTTGTGTGAATCAGCTGAAGAACAGCTGAAGCAAATTCATGGTGAAATTTCACTGCCCACAACTGTAAATTCTGTGACTTCAGTATTTCTGTCGGGCAAGTGATGGTCGGCTTATAATACCACTAAAAATTACAAAACTAAATTCACCTGCTCTATCCACTTCAACAAGAATCTACAGCATGAAGTAAATGAATTAGTTTGAAGAAAAATAAATTAATTACACCATTGACATCGACAAGTGATTTTATTGTTGTCATCGCAAATGTTCAATAAGACGAAGTATCGACATAAACTTGCCGCACTTGCCCGGCTCATTCCACCGTAAACAAAAAGGGGTTGTAGCATTATTCCATTCCATTACCTTCATTTAAAATTTGATTTCACGAACGCAGTTAATTTATCATTTACAGCTGGAATGACAAAGCACTAAGACGTTTTCCTTAAGTAATGACAAAGTAATTTACGAAACAACCGACTAAAATGACTCGGAATGATATTTGAACTTATTATAGCAGCAGAGGAGAGAACAGATGCATTTGATTTGAATGTTATTTTAGTTTCGTTTGAACGTCTCAAACATAAAATGTCAAATGATAACAATGATAGCTGATGACACAGCTAAATGTATAGAATGGTTATGATCTATTTGAACTAGCTACCAACATCTTTAATATAATTATATCGAATTTTAGCTTCAAAGAGCATTTCTAAATGAAAATGCCGCCAGCTACAACGGTATCTCACTCCTCCAAGTGCAGACAAATATAAAAAAAAATGTTTGATTCAATGTAAGGCAAGCCACATTGCGTATAAATACAGCCTGCATAAAACAGAATAAATTTATGGAACTTTAATGAGATCCAGTGGGTTCAATAATTAAAATAGGATAAACGACAAGGAATTTTTCAGTGTTTTTTCGTTTCTTTTAACAGCTTTAACACCCAACAAAAAAAAAACGAAAATAAGAAAATACTAATCCGGCAACTGGAAACATTAAAAAATTGAGGGTTGTTTGTACGATGGTGCATTAAGAAACAAAGCTTGCGATTTATTATTTAGGTTTTCTTGCGTTCGTTTTTTTATAATACGCATAATTACCTCCATTTTAATGACAAATTACCCTTAACGAGACCACATAATGGATTTAATTAAAAACCTGTCTACGTCCTGATTACGTTATTTATGATTAAAAATTGCAACCAAGAAAAGAGGTTTTTTGTGTGGCATAATTGGAGATGTAGAGTGTTAGGAATTTTGAAAAATTAGGTCGGAAACGATAGCACGTGTACCCCTTTCTCGTGTAACATGGAAAAGTCTGTTTCAATTGGATTCATATTTTAGAGTCTCAGATTCAGACTAAACGACTGAAAAGATGTAAGATTCTCCTAACAAATATAGTCTTATTCGAACATCAATGCTTCCGCCGTATGAGTTTTTTTTGAATTATTATTATTTACTCGAAAGCACATGAAATTTAATACCGTCCATTAGATTATTTTTGAAGTTTATTTATAGAGATGCTGAAGATACATTTGTACAGTTAATGTCAACAAAATTTGTGTTTAAGTTTGCTTAGGCTGTTCAGGTGTTGTCCAGACCATATGGACCACTTTGGTACCCGTAGCGCCCGAAGAAAAACTGGCTCCCGGAAAAAACTTAAGACTGAAGACTGGCACATAACATGACAAGAAGAAAAAATTTGTTTACGTTTCAAGCGTAAGTGGCTTAAAAAGTTACGTCTTTATACGGCTGTCATAATTGCACTATAAAATTATAAGCACGTGTTACCAGTGTATGAATGTACCAGCTGGTAAAACAGCTGAAGCAAACTTAGACACAAATTTGGTTGACATTAATTGTATCAACAAAACCAAGCCGATTACATTAGATAAGTGTTTGAATTGTAAGTAGACTTTCAAGGAACTATTCACAGATTATGCACGCCAAAAATTACCCCCTGTGTGTAATACGTAAAATGAATGAAGCAAATCTCTAAAATGTATGAAACGTACGACCGCACTTCTCTTAGAGCATGCAAAGTTTGTGAATGACCCCTAGGGTTCTTTGAACATTTTGCGTGGGTATCAATCCTCTCTTTCCACATTTGATAAAAGTGTACGTCACACACTTATCTCTCTACCGTTCAAGTGAAATTCTATTTTTATCGAAAATTGAATACGTATAGCATGGAGTATCTAAAACCGGGAAACATAATCCCTATTTACGTAATTCATAATAAGCGTTATATTTATCGAATCAGTTTTGCCAGTGTATAATATCCCACATATATGTATATAATAAACAGCACACCACACATTTATACACCACGTTGTGAAATGAGGATGCTCAGAAATATCATCAAATTTGACTCCCTTTTATCTGCATCGTCAAATATAATATTTGCACTACAAAAGACAACCACAAAATGGGATTTTACAATGAAATTTTGACATTTCGTATCATGGTTTATGGTTTATGAATAATTATTAAAGAGAAAATTGAAACTTTGTGGTTTGCATAAATTTTAGTGTATTTTAGAATTTCCACAAGCTATATTCTTCTATCATAAAAAAAATTTCCCATTTAAAATTTTGTAGGTAGGTAGATTGGTGGTAGTAGTATAGTTACATAAAAGTGTAGATAATATTCTTCATTCTACCATCATCATACCATGTACTTATATTATATTGCTATTCGGTATACTAACAATGGTACACCACACCGTGATGCGATTACTATTGAAACTACGTGAACGAATATATTAATAAAAGTGGAACATTCGTTCATCTTAAATTCAATATTCAAATATGCATTTAGGGCTTCGTGCCGAACAACCGGCATACAGAATTGATCCCTTTCTTCGCATCTACACTTTATCATTATCGAAAATTATACGACTATGACAAAGAGTTTATAGAATACATTCATTCATTTATTGGACTTGTGTGTTAGAGATCCATAATAATCTTATATTCAGTCCGGAATGAATAGTCTGATGCCATTTATGATGTATGATGAATGACCACACACAATGTAATTCTCTTGGGTCGAAATGGAATATTATATTTTTACGGAGCGCATAGATTGATGTTGGGTGTCAGTTTCATAAATAATAAATTTTATAAATATTAAATCATAGATTTGATTCTGTGCTTCAGTCACTGGCTGAGATAAAAATAAATAGACTTTGCCATGATTTCCATCGTGCAAAAATCTTGAATCAGAAATAAATTAATGGATCCAACTTTGGAATGATAACTATGTATTGTGACTGGTGCTATTGCAATGACTCATATCAAAACCTTACATAAATCTCCTAAACAAGCACAACTATAGTTTGAATGAAGTGAGTTGTTTAGGCATTGTACGGGGAATTAGGAAATATTTACACCACTCAGCTTATCAAGAAAAGGGGGATTTTTAAACGTTTTGTGTATCATTGTAAAGGTGTGGGACTTCTGAACGAACCAACTCTTTTTAAGTCCCGAGCGACCGTGTGATTTTCACACTAAAATCGATTTCTAGCAACTTAGAATTTTTTATTGTAAAAGTCTGTAGTGGGAGTCGTTACTCCCCGAGTAAAAAATTGTTTCAAATCGTTTTTTTTAATTGGTGCGGTTGATGGTGACGTTGGTATATTAGGTCACACCCTCTAACAAACCAATGTTACTACTTATTGTCGCAATTGACAAAAATGTGAATTTTCGACATCTCTATTTCTAGACCGATGGGGAAACCACTGGCCAAAAGGGTGGCAAATCAATTTCTAATTCCGATTAATTACCTCAATTACCGGAGTAACTCGTCTAATTGCCGGATTCGCTCTATTTCCTTTCAATTCCGTTCAATTTCTTTAATTTCCATTAATTCCTGTCAATTCCGTTTAATTACCGGATTATCCGGCAATTCCGAGCAGGGTGTGTAGTCAATTCGAGTGGTTTGACCCTCGTTCTAGACCTTTATTCGAAATCTATTACTTCTCTAATTTTAACAAATATTGTGCTACGAGATAACACCAGCTAGAGCTCTCAAGAAATAAACGATGACACACTTGGTATAATATTAAGGAATTGACGTGAAAAAATGAAGTAATAGATTTTGTATGAAACTCTAGGAATCACCTTGGTCTTTGATACTTTGAATTAAAAGATTGCCATAGGGTTAGACATGTAAAACAAATATTGTTATACGATATAACCTCTACACCATTCTTAAATATGTCCAACGACTCGCACAATGGCACAATACTATTTTCTCCCTATTACTTTAAAATCCAACACTTAAACTATCGGAAAATCATTTTATCAACAAGCTGTGCCTGCATGAATCCGTCTCCCCCCCACATATTTATCCGACTGAAGCATAAAATAATTTTATTCTTCCACTTTTCTCTTCCTTGGAAAAATAACGAGAAACGAACCCAAAAGATTTCTTACCTCAATCCTTACGTGATACGAATTGAAAAATGCTAATTGTAAAGTATAGCCAATTCCATGGAGTGTCGTATATTTGAAGGTGATCGCACTGTGGGACTTTTCAAATTTATATGAGGGTTCCAAAACACCGTATATAATTTTATGTGGTATATAGAGTGTGCTAGCACCGTATGCCCTTTTCCCGTTTAACCGTATAACTCTCCGCATATATAATTTATTTATTTAATACACGAAAAGTGGCAAAAAATATGTCTTTTGACGCATATATGTAGTTTAGGATTGCCATTTTACATTAGGGGATTCAATTGCCAATGTGACACTTTTGTGTAAAACGTTATGCGTCCTCTTGACATAATTTACACTGTTATCCCCCCATCAGTATTGTCAGTGTGAATGAAGTAAAATTTTAGCCGAAAATATTCTTCTCGATTCGATTGAGGGAATGTTATACATCCATACACCATAACATAAATTCTATGGTCTAACTCAATTACTCAATCGTCGAACAAAAATCATATCAAATTGTCATTCGAAATAAAATCAATAAACTTCGGTTATAATTTAGTGTAACATAAGGACAGTATCTAATAAACCATATAGTATACTCCCGGTAACTTATATTATTATCTGTATCTAGACGAACGGCAAGAAAGGAAAATCTTTCTTTTGATTATATTTTGACAAACCGATATGATTTATTGTCCTCGATGTATAATTTATTAGGCCGATACACACACATACATTGCCTGTGTTGTTCTTCAAC
This sequence comes from Bradysia coprophila, assembly GCF_014529535.1. Lineage (NCBI taxonomy): Eukaryota > Metazoa > Arthropoda > Insecta > Diptera > Sciaridae > Bradysia > Bradysia coprophila. The sequence goes on along the minus strand of NW_023503501.1, from coordinate 149,242 downwards.
ACTGCATTGTCCGTTGATATATCTGAGAATGGTGGGGTCATCTGGCTCCCTTGAGTAATTTACTTTTGATTTATATGAATGAGGTTGTATAACCGAGACGAGTAATCGCAAAAGTTATCGAAAAAAACACACACAAAACAGTTAAACAAGAATTCTTAAGTTAAGTATATTTTCGCAGCTTTATGAACTTGTCTGATAACAACGAATCAAGTGTGCAAGGTATGTTACGTATAGTATCTGAGTGGAATAGCCTTGAAGTATCGCCAAAGTCCAATCGCCAAGATTTTTTTTTGCGATACATCATATTTTGACGTTTCTTCACACTCTGGTGACTTTTCTTAGCGTTTTTTCAAACTTGCGTGATTTTTCTTGCCAATTCATCATTTTTGGTTGATATGTTAAATCACCAAGAAGAAACGCTAAGAAAATTCGCCAAAGTGTGAAGAAACGCCAAGAAAATCGGCAAAGTGTGAAGAAATGTCAAAATGACCAATTTTCAATTATCTGTGTTTCTTGGAGTTTTTCACACTTTGGCTATTTCTCTTGGAGTTTCTTCACATACTAGTGACCAAAAATGATGAATTACCAGAATGTCAAAAATCGCCAGAATGTCAAGAAAAGCCAAGGAAAATCGCAAAAGTGGGAAGAAACACCAACAAAAATCGTCAATGCTTGGAAAAGACTGCACATTACGCATTAAATCTCTTTTGACCTTCTTACATACTGTCTGTCACTGTTCTGTCTTTGAAAAATACAATCATTTTGTGAAAGGATAGTTTCCTTAGGATCAAAATGCCTTGAAATTACTTTTCGTAAAAAGATAGTTCCCTTAAGATCGTAGGACAGTTCCCTAAGGAAGGATCCAACAAAACGCCTTTCCGTCACAATTTATAAAAAGATGCATTCCATAGGATTGAACATAGAACCTTTGCGTTACATTTCGTTAAATTACCGAGAAAAATCGAAACTGAAGACAATGCCAAAGAAAATCGTCACAATAATGTGAAAAAACGCCAAGAAAAATAGCCAAATAGTGAAAAACGTCAGAAAGACAAATTTTCCATTCTTTATGTTTCTTAAGACTTTGGTGATTTTTCTTGGCGTTTCTTCACACTCTGGCGATTTTCCTTGACAATTTTTTTTTGACCATTTGACTTTGACGATTCTTTTCGGGAATCTTTGACTTATTTTTGGTTGCGCTTTTCTTCATAGCAAAAAAAAATCCGTCAACATTCTTTTCTGTACATTTCAATTATTGAATCAGATCAACACATATCCCTCACACATTCGACAAAACCCTTGTGGATTATCGCGTTGAACAACAGTAAAATCAATTGTAACATCACTCGTTACGCATTAAAACCAACAGTTTTAAATGAAAATGAAAATGTGTTCAGCCCACACGATTATGAAAACATTTTCATGTTTTCGCTGAAGCCTCTGTACATGATTTTAATTTTTTTGTCAGTTTTTTCAGTTCTATAGCATTGGGTTCCAGTTCCATGTTCGATGCAGTACAGAATTACATTTTGTTTTGTGTTATTTACATAACCTGAATGAATACGACTGAATTTTCCGTCCGTAGATTTATAATAAATAATTTCAATGGAAATTCGGATACATGGAGTGTGTATGCACAGAAAAAAGGAGAGAAAATAATGCATAAAACGACACCCTTTCGCACGATGATCACCATTTTGACGATTTAGATTTTTCTATTTTATTTATACCCAGAGAAAGCAAAATATTTTCACATGCTATATTACCCGTGGGATGTAATAATTCAGAATAAAAACTCTAAAGGCAATTGACCACTAAATATTTACGAGCTGTTTCGTAATAACGCTATTTGTATGTGCCATAAACCCTTTTGTGGTCATTTGTCAATACAGTTTTCGACCCCCACAAAGGCGGTAAAATATTCATCAATTTCTCCGATATTTATGGCCATTTTTCCGGTTCGTTTTTAGTATAATATTATCTGGTTTATAATATGGCACCACAGTTCGTATTAGATGCCATAGGAGAGAGGATGGCCAGAGTGAAATTGGTTTTTTATGAGGGTATAAAAATGAATTTAAAATGACCACCTCTGGTATATATCTTCATATTTCTGGTGAATCGAAATAAATTTCTTTTTTGCATAAAATAAAATAGAAAAAAATCTTAGATTTACTTGTCGATACTTCAAGTAGAGTAGGAGTCTATCCTTAGACGTATAACTTAAACTTATTTCTCTAATCTTAACACGAAAAAAGCATGCCAAAAACTATGCACATAACGGTAAATTAATAGCACAGAACAGAATCCAGCGTGTAGCATGTGAGAATATAGTTTCTGGTTAATGTTAACTAATTGTAAACCCGTACTATGCCTTACGAAATATCATCAGTTGACTAAACTGGCTTAGAAACATTAATCTGTTTCGATTCTCTTTTCTGTTTCTTCAATCAACCCACCAAACATTATAAGCATAAAATGCATTGGCCGTGAAGTACTAGATTTAGTATATATATCGCGCGCGTCAACAGGAGTTGAACTTGTGGAATTTGTTAAAAATTTGTTCAACATTTGGCGTTTCATAAATCTTTCATTGTTTGAGGTGCCAAAGTCAGATCAGATCCCGATGCAACACAGTAGGGCTGGAGAATGTATGAGGAACCAATCTGATCATAAAAATCGCTTCATGTTTGTTCTAAGTTTGCAGAGGAAATAAAAAAAGATCTGTGATCCACAAGGTGTATCCTTTGAATAGCACAAAAATCCTTGTCATCCCATAGTGCCATAATTTTGATCAATGTAAATCGTTGGGAAACGGATCCGAATCAAGTACTTTTCCTTAGTTTACTCACATAATGGTTAAATCCTGCACTGAGACAAAAAAAAACTTATTAAAACTGTTCAAATCTATATAAACTATACGTGGTTCAAAATTCACGCTTTCGTACTAAAGTGAATGAAAATGCAGCCTTATTCTACAAATTTCTTACTATTTGTCCCATCAACCACAACTGGATTTATTCAACCGTGATGAAGTATATCCAGGAAAGCTCCTTCTGAATAACGATCACCATCGAACACTAGATGAATCCGTTTAAGTAATACTTGAGTAGGGAGGTGCGGGAAAACGGGAAAAGTAGGAAAATGCTTGCCTTCTCGTCTAAAACTACTGATTGACCAACTAGATTTTACTGAAACTGTTTCGAGAACTTGACTTGTTTGTTTGTTTTTCACTAGTTTTGCAAGCATATCCTCTGAATGTTTTTGATCAAAAATCGTTTGCGATATGTCAAACGAAAGGTATTGACTAGACGAATCAGAATATTTGAGGTTTGACGTTATGGCGAGAAAGCAAGCCAAAGAGCTTTATTTGCCTGTAATTCACAAGTTTTTCTAGCATATCTCTGAATGTTTTCGCTCAAAAATGGTATACGATGTGTCAAATGAAAGGTATTGATGAGACCTTTTATTTATTTATTTACTCGTGTATGTTTTATCATAGCTAACACAACAATATGAGACAATTCTAGCTTCAAACATAAATTAATTTACATTAAATTTAACAAAAACAAAGAAAACGTCGACAGATAGCAAATCTGATTGTATGAGCTGAGCGCCCATCGAACGTTTGTCTTTGAACTTGTGTTTATGTCTGTGTTAATTGGCTGTGGCCAATTATAATCATCAGTGATACTTCTGGAAAGGTTCGGTTGTTCACCGGGAGTTCCATCCAGTAGGATTGACTATTAATTATTGAGTTTGCCGGTCCATGTTCCGTTAAATGTGATACGATGACGTCCAAATAGTTAATGTCGTTACTAATCGGACATAATTGCGTATGAATACGACGAATGTTTTGATAGCAATGACCACCGGGAGATCCTGGTTCAGTGCATAAGTGATGATTTCATAGTTGCAGGAGCAGCTTGTGGACACACTGGTAGTCAGGGTAATCATCATCCACAGCGGACAATTGTCTTTTCGTATCGCACGGTACAGGTCATGTTATCGTTGCGTTGATTTTTTTTTTGAATAATTCTGTAGATTTGTCGATTTATCATAAAACTTCATATAATCCGCAACCGCTAGGCTACGATGAGTAGTACTTTAGGCAATAATTAACACCAGAAATATTAATGAAAACAGTTAAAATATGTTTTGTTGGCGCGAGTACGAGAAAATTACGACTTTTCGCTATGAGTGCGTTCACGTGTTCCTAACAAAATATTGAATGTTTAAGAAAATCAGGTTGGTACATATGTACAACATTAGCTATTGGCAAGAAAGCAAGAAAAATTGCAAATTTTTCTACTTTTCATGTTTTCCCGCACCTCCCTGTTATATCCTCGAGCCTTCGTGTAACTGCAACTGCAACAACCATTAATTGCAGATTTCGTCTAGAGATTTTTCTTTTCAATTTCATGTCAATATGCCATAAATTCAAATTAGGAATTTATTATTGAATAAGTTCACTGGATATCATACAAATATCCTGTGCATGTTATGACTATGTGTAGACGTCATGTCACGTTTTCTTATCCTTAACAAAACTTCCGCGCCCAAAAAAATAATAATTGAACATTTTCCTCGCACCTAATACGAATACCACATTACACAATAATGTTCACAATCGGCACAAGGTAGGAGAGGTATATATATTTTAATAATAATGGCTTTACATTTTACGCAAAACACAATATTCGACTAAAAGAAACCATAAATTATAGATGAGCGTTATTTTTTAATAAAGTGACAACACAACATTTATTTACGATCTAATTTCATGAAGACAGCTTTGCCATCATACCACTTTGCAAAATATATCTAACATCTACCGAGCCTCTAAGAATGGTCTCATAACAATATGCGTAAAATATACAAAGTGCGCCGTTCGAAACGAGAGAGGAGAAAAAAAAACCAACAACCTAGCAAGATACTATCAGATAGACACGCAACAAAAACTCTGTGTTGTATAAATATATAAATTTTTATATTCCATTGACAAGGGGTAGTCGCACAGGGGGTTTGATAATGTATTTCACGCTTCTTTAAAGGCTTTGTTTTTAATAAATGCATCCGTTCGTTGTGTTTTTGGGGGTTAATTTAATTTGTATGGCATGTAATATCTGTGCCTCGTTGGGAAAATATTAAAATGAACGAAGAAAATGTTGCATTGACTTGATAGCAAGTTGGTAGTACTCTCAGGACTTTATTTCTTAATCAGTTGATTTAATGCTTGTTATGTCAGTGGAAGAATCTTTCATTATTTATTCCAATGATTTTCCAGTTTTCATTTCTATCGCCTGGAAAATCGAGAAAATTCGTGAAAACTCAAGAAAATCATGAAAATTCATACAGACACAGTGAAAACTCATTTTAAAAATTATTGAAAATTATAGAAAAATTTAAAATTTAAGAAAACCTAGAAAATGTTGGAAAATTCAAGAAAATGTTCGAAAATTCGTTGAAATCAAATTTGTGCCAACTAAATTCGTGAAAATTCGAGAGAATCAAAGAAATGTTTTCACGAATAATTTACAGTTCTAGTATCACAATGGTTACAGCGAATTCGATTCCAGCACTCGCCTCCTCCGGCTCATTCGCTAAAAAGGCCCTTCAGCATGAGTTGGGAAAATAACTATTATCGTTGCCTTACTTGTGAACTAGTAAAACAAGGGTCTTGATATGAATAGCTAAATACAGAAAAGGGACATGTTGAATTAGTGAATTATAAGAATAATGAAATTTAATTGAATTAAGTTCGTTTCGAATAGACTAACATGTCAACAGAAGTCTTTTGATACTTCAGAAGAAAAACAATGTTCAGTCTAGGAATGAAGCTGAATCAATTAAATTTCATTTTTCTTATAATTTACTAACTTGTCCCCAGAACCAGAAACAACCAGCCGAGACACCGTTCATTAAACTCTCTTACAAAAATGTCCACTTTTGGACACAATAAACTGTTATGAACCTACAAAAATTCATAAACAAATCAAACAACTGCAGGGCGAAACTTGCAGCGCCCCCAAAAATATTCGAACTTTTATTCGGGCATTCAAGGTATACAGCGCGAAGCAACAATATCAATTTTAATGCCGTTAGGTATAATAAATATCGGAAGTATGATACAGACCGCGATTCATTTTTGTAATAAAAAAAAAGTTCTATAACTCACCGACTTATTTATATACGAAAATGAGAGAGTTTTCCCCGAAATGAAAATCCAAGTATCTCGTCGCTGGTAATGTTCCTTATATTCTATCCCATTTTTATGCAAAAAGGGATAGACTGGTGATGAATTTAATATTCTCGGCTAAGTCTGTACGAACATCGGGTTCATGCGATTATGTTTAGAATTTACTATTCAGATTTCCGGGACTCATATGGTTTAACTTCATTTATCAATTTCTTGTCACATGCCATCCTTTTTCAACTGACACAATCAATCACCAATCCAATTTGAATTTTAAAGTGTTCTTCACACAGTTTCGTTCGACGCAAATTGTATTACGGTGCCTATTCACCGAAGTTAACTAATTTCAATAATAAATTTGTCGTTAAATCGGATTCTTCGATTGTCAGCGAAAGTGTTTGGATAGTCGACCCAAAAACCAAATGCATTGTCGAGACACTACTGCTCAGCTTTCATCACTTTAAAATGTTCTGGTGTACACTTTTAGAGGTTTTTTGTATAAATAAACCATAAATCGTGGTAAAATTACCTTGTTTACGGCACATCCGAGGCCATTTTAAAAGATTTATCACTTTGGATATTGGTCATTCGACCAGAAAATTTATTTGAATTTCCGAACAGCCAATATTCTAATGGCCAAAAAAAAACAAATCCTTTTATTACCATTTTATGCATTCAGAAGAGTATTTTTCCAGTCTTAGCTTATGTATCGTAAAGGGTTTCGTTTTGCCGTAAAGTTGCACTTTCTTAATGTTTTTAATGTTTCCACACGTCGGTGGTAATCTTCAATTTTCGGAACTTTGAAGCACTGAAAAAAAGTTTGAAAATCTCCTCCGTGGAAGAATCTGCTTTGCTTGGGTCAAAAGCTCTATCAACGAAATTGTATGAATTATCATGCTCGTTCAGTGAACTAAAAGGGTCTTTTAAGCTACAGTTCGAAGATGGAGCAGTGTAGTCTGAAATGCAGATGCCCTAAGTCCTGAAAACCCGACCCTTAGTTACGGGCCTGAAGACATAAATCATTAAATCTATGAATCACATTTGTATAAGATGAAAACTACGTCCGTGAATAATAAACCGATTACAACACAAACCTAATCTTTTCAATAATTTCTTGTTAAACGATAACGGCTAATCGACCCACTGTGCAATAATAAAAAAAAAAACAAGACACAATATTATCACCCGAATTACCGATAACAGCGAATCGATAGCGAAAAAAGGTTTATCTGGGAAAGTTTTTGGAAACTCAATTAGTACACAACGAGTGCTTGGGAGTGTTGCTTAAGCTAAGCTAATGCTAATAGATTAACGACAAGATGTGTAAATTGCTTAAATGTTGTGCTTGCTGGTAAATATTTAATGCTTTACTATGATCCGCTTCTGTTTTTAAAATGATGTGTTTTGAGTGGCTTTTTCAAAAATTACTAAAAGCGCGCATAGCACAGTAACTCCAGTTAGTTCGTTGATGACAGTTATCAACTTTCTTCCATCGGTTTTATGGGTAGACTTGTGGTTGACTACCATTTTGATTAACCAATGAATCTTATCGAAAATTTGCTGTACGTGCTTAGTGAAGAAATAAATCCACTTAAAGTGATACAATTAACAACATTTTCAATTGAAAATGTATATCATTCGATTAGAATTTGCTTATCGCACGAAATTTCGTTGGAACATGATTCACTTCCTCGGTCGAATTGTCTGATTGTATATTCAATTGAAAGAGTCACAAGATAGTATTTTAACATTTACACGGACGGCTATATGCCTTTTGTTATTGACAGCAACGACAAAAATCAACGATCACAATTAAAATGATTCTAATGCAGTTAGAGGTAGTGGAATTTCAGAATCAAATTGCTTCAGTTGTTTTTCAGCTGATCCATACATACAATCAAAACTGTTTATACGGTGGAAGGTGCGACACGCACGCGCGTATTAGTGTTAAAACCGTATGAAGACGTATAAACAGCTTTGATTGTTTGTGTGTATCAGCTGAAAAACAGCTCAAGCAAATAGATGCGAGGGATTCTTTTGAAAAACGGCCAATGGAAATCTCAAAGAAAAACAAATTCTTGCGTCTAGATATATATTAGTCCCTAGAAGCAAAAACCACCTTCAAAAAAATTCGTTGAGGTTTATGGGGTTAGCAAGAGGTGATCGAAAACCAAAAACATGCACTTTCCTTATGGAAAATTTTCCGACCACACGAAATGTACAGGGTCGTGTGAGGTGTCATTAGAAAAGTAATTGCATGTACTTTCGGGAGAAATAGTCTTATATAGGTATAAAGTTCATCCACGACGAGTTACGAGTAGTTGGAAGTATGGGTAAAAATTTTTATTATTTAGGCGGAACTTCTGACGCTTCCTTTGTATCCTCAGACTACTTTTGTCCCAAAAGTACATGTAATTACCTTTCTAGTTACCTCACACGATCTTGTACGTTTCGTGTAGCCAGAAAAATTTCCATAAGAAAAGTGCATGTTTTTGGTTTTCGATCACCTCCCACCAGCCACATAAGCTTCGAAGAATTTTTAGACCCGTACGAAGTACTGGGGTCTTATAGGTTTACGCATACGTTTGTAACACGTCGAATTAAACTCCCTGAGTAAGGGGAAACCTATTGTGGTTGTCTAGAGATGCCAAATCCGCGAAAAAAAATGTCCGTCTGTCTGTCCGTCTGTCCGTCTGTCCGTCTGTCTGTCCGTCTGTCCGTCTGTCTGTCTGCACGATAACTTGAGTAAAACGCATCCGATTTTGAAAATTCTTTTTTTTCCCGTTTGGTAATGTCAAAAGACAGGCTAAGTTCGAAGATGAGTGATTTTGGATCGACCCCTCCCGAGTTGTGGCCCAATAAGTGCTTTACGGTTTTTCGAAGATATCTCCGGACATTTAAACGTTAAACTTGTAAGTGATACGTCAAAAAAAAGGTATTTACAATACCGATCGACAAAAAAAAAGTCCGGTCTCCTAACAAAATGGCTGCCGGCGGCCATATTGGATTTTAGTAAAACGATATAAAGTGGGAAAATTTGTACTTAGATAGTTTCTGTTAACAAAAAAAAGTTTATGGAAATCGGATGACCGACTTGTGAGTTAGACTCCTTGGTGTGAAACAGGCACAGGGCGGCAAGCAGTTTTTGCTTGTAGGTCGGCCAAATTTGAACATATTTCGTTCGTTTTAGCTTTATTAGATAGGTATTGACCGTACCAATCAGGGAAAAAAAGTTTATGAAATTATGTTCTCCGGAGCGTGAGCTAGGTCTCTTGGAGTGAGCTCTTATCTGGCTACTCGGCCGTACAGTGAACGTGGAGTATTTTGTCAATATCTCGAGTAAATTTCGACCGAATTTCATGAATTTTTTTTTGTTTGAAAGGTATTAACGAATGTAAAGCGTCGGTACTATTTTCGGTTTCCTAACAAAATGGCTGCCGGCGGCCATATTAGATTTTATTAAAAGTGATATAAAGTGGGAAAAATGATGCTTAGAGAGTTTCTGTTAACATGGAAATAATGTGTTAAGTGTGAGGGGTTTCAGGGATTCCATATATGGACATCTATATATATCTATATTCACCTATATTGAGCTATATACAGGCATATAGAGCTATATAATAGCATATTCCTCTGTGAAATGTTTATTTACAGTGAAATATAGGTAAATATAGCGGTATATAGCTGTTTAAATAGGAATTTATGAAATTTGACTTTGTACGGGGCTGTCTATATTGCCTCCGGCAATTTAATTGTATATGATAACAAGGCAAAGAGTGGATAATGTAAGTGATTTTAAAGGGAGAATAGTTTTTCAGCAGAGAAGAAAATGAAGCAAGAGAAATGAAGAGTTTCACATTAAAGGCTTTTGATACAAATAGGTGTTTCGTACGGGTCGGCGTTAGCTATGTTTTTGAAAGTGGTTTAGGCTTCTAGTGACCAATGTCTATATAGGCGCAAGAATTTATTTTTCTCAGAGAATGCGTTCGATTTCCATAGGTCGTTTTTTAAGAGAATCCCTCTGCTGAAATTTCAAATGCAAAATGTATTATAATGAAGTAAGAGATTTTGTGTCGATCTGTTGAAATTACTTCGTTCAAAAGAAGTAGTAGACTCGATAATTGACGATAATGATTGCCGTTTGTTAAGATTAATTAATCTTTAAAGGCCATAACTAAAGAGGTCAGCGAGCCAAAACCGTGCTTTTCTATTTTATCGGATTATTTTTCATTAAACACCTTAAAATCTAAACATGACGCAAGTCCTTCTGTTTTTACTTCCAAAATTAGTGAGATGTCTCGCTTTGGGTCCTTTGGTCGACGCATACTGCGCCTGAATGAAGAAATTTCAACACCAAAATTATCCTTAAAAATTGCGTCACAGGTGGCATCCGATCTATTTCAAAAGTCAATTGTTTGAAACATGACAAGTCAGTAGGAATGCTTACTTAATCTCAAGGAGGCGGTTGACTCTGTTTAGCTCTTTACTGCAAATACTTTACAAATGGTAGTCTGTAATTCACTGTCTGCTGATTGGACAATTAACTCCGGAGTGCCCCGTGATACCGATCTTCTTATAAAAACACAAGAACGTGTTTCACCATTGCCCTTCGAGTGTTCTAAATTTGTTTAACTGGTATCAGTTCACCGGTCCTCGATTTTAATTAAATTGGTTTTAGTAATCGTTTATCAACCCAAAAATTTTTCAAAAGAACTGATAGCAGTTGCCCTACTTCCATAGACCTAGATGATCACCACAATTTCCTCCTCCCAAATCTAAAATCTAAAAGAAACATTTAGACGTTACTGGGATCCGCGAACTAACTAACTGAAGACAACCGCAAAATTCAATATCAAGGCCAAATTTTAACCGATTATGACGTGTTAGCTAGTGAGAGTTAGTTCGAATTTGCATCCAAAAAAAATATTTTGAGGTCGTTGGGGTCAAGGGGGAGTCAAACAGTTGCTGTAAATAATGTTCCTCAGTTCTTCTAAAACATTTTTAGAAATATTTTGTTGTAGAGAGGATTGGCTACACGTCTACTTACTGACAAGCGGGAATGATATCAAAGACAATAATTATGAAACCATTTCTTTCTCTATCACTTTCAGCCTTTGCAGTTGCGCAATGAGCTGTGTATTTTGGATTCTTGGAATTGCACTAGTTATACTGGCAATTGGCTTAGGTATTTACTTTGGCATATTCCACAATGCCGACAAAGATCCTGAGACGGAAGGTGATACGTTAAATACTTTGCTATTACGACTGAACGAGACTATACAAGATACTTACAAGTAAAAATGTGTTTTCTTTTATGAGATAACGATAAGGTTACATCTAACTCTTTTACGTATAAATTGTGAGAATTATGAAATAAAGCGATAAATGGTATGATTACGAACGGTTTTAAGAAATTTATAGATTTTGTATTGTAATGTAATGATGATGATTACAGTGAATCCGAAAAATAAGGTGCACAAGTTCTCAATTGTAGAAGCGCTAATATGTTCACAGATCATTTAAAACAACAGCCAGAATTTCCAATTTCTATTTTCATATCCCTGTTCATTGTCTGTGCTTCGATGCTATACTGTTTCCAATTAGCATACAAAACTTTCACGTTATACACTTAATTTACACCAAACCGAAAAACAAACTTACAGCAAAAACCGAACGAGCACAATGAATGTTCATAAAACTTTTAGCTAACAAATCTTGATGACAAAGTCATTTATTAACAAAGAGACGAATAGCTGCCGTAATGAATCCCATGTGACACGAAGAGGAAACGGAATTGCTTTTGCTTTATTGCCAAACAAATAGGCACTAGCAGGGAAAATAAGAAAAGGTAATTTGAACCGTTGCTGTTGTGTTGAGATAAATTACACGTTTTTCCGTGTCGATGTTGTTATTTCACGACATTAAAAATATCGAAAAAGTTTTCGTTTTACAACACTTCGTCAGGTTGAGAGTATGGAACTCGTAGATAATTGGGTGGTATAATATATGATGAATGAGAATTGGAATTACTTACTCGAATTGACTTTTTTGTCTTAATGTATCAGTCTTGATTCATTTCACAAAATAAAATTCATTTCAGCGATGGATGAGAGGGATTCTTTTGAAAAAGAGAATCTTGAAATCGGATGCATTTTCCATTGGACTTTTTTATATGTGCCTGGATTGGTATTGGTCCATAGAACCAAAAGCCACTTTCAAAAAAATTCTTCGAATCTTGTGTGGCTGGTGTGAGGTGATCGAAAACTGAAAACATGCACTTTTCTTACAAAAATTTCTCCAGTTACACGAGCCGTACAGGGTCGTGTGGGGTGTCATTAGAAAGGTAATTGCATGTACTTATGGGAAAAATACGTTCTTGTTAGGTTTAAAATTCATCCACACTGAGATATGTGCAGTTGAAGTTTTCAACCGAAAAAAGACTGACAACTTACACTTTTCTTACAGAAATTTCTCGATGTACACGAAACGTACATGGTCGTGTGGGGTGTCATTTGAAAGGTAATTGCATGTACTATTGGGAAAAATAGAGCTTACAGAAGTTTGGTGGCATCTACGATGAGTTATGTGAAGTTGAAATGTTTAAGTGCTTATATTGCATCGAAGATGCTACCAAACTTCTGTAAGCTCTATTTTTCCTAAAAGAACATGCAATTACCTTTCAAATGACACCCCACACGACCATGTACGTTTCGTGTACCTCGAGAAATTTCTGTAAGAAAAGTGTAAGTTTTCAGTCTTTTTTCGGTTGAAAACTTCAACTGCACATATCTCAGTGTGGATGAATTTTAAACCTAACAAGAACGTATTTTTCCCATAAGTACATGCAATTACCTTTCTAATGACACCCCACACGACCCTGTACGGCTCGTGTAACTGGAGAAATTTTTGTAAGAAAAGTGCATGTTTTCAGTTTTCGATCACCTCCCACCAGCCACACAAGATCCGAAGAATTTTTTTGAAAGTGGCTTTAGGTTCTAGGGACCAATACCAATTCAGGCACATATAAAAAAGTCCAATGGAAAACGCGTCCGATTTCAAGATTCTGTTTTTCAAAAGAATCCCTCTGACGCTTTTTTGATAAGTATGTCGTTTGATTGAATCATAAAGAAAATGTAAGCTACGCCTATGCTTGGGACCTGAATTCGAAATAATTTCCTTTACGTGTACTGTCAAATTTTTAATTTTTTGTCTTAATGTATCAGTCTTGATTCATTTTACAAAATACAATTCATTTCAGCGATGGATGACGCTTTTTTGTTATGTCGATTGATTAAATCATAAAGAAAATGTATGCTACGCCTATCCTTGGGAACTAAATTCGAAATTATTTCCTTAACGTGTACTGTCAAATTTTTAATTTTTTGTCTTAATGTATCAGTCTTGATTCATTTTACAAAATAAAATTCATTTGTTTTTCGACGAAATTGGAAAATAAACTTTTCAATACTACGTCGAATGCACTTCTAGCCGTCAATCAACGCGGTCGGCTACAAAAATATAAGTTAATACCGAGTCTGCGTCACGTCTGAGGCGGAAAGCACATAGGCAATTTTGCCTTGTTGGGATCGATAATCATGCTGCACTTTCCATTGTAATTCGATATTCAGCACAGGCAATGGAAAACGCAGCATAATTGTCGATCCCATCAACGCAAAATTGTACTGTCGACCTAAACAAAGTAAAAGGCTTCGTATCAATCTGTCGAAATCAGTTAGGACGAAAGAAGTAACAGACTCTAGTGAATGAAAATTGCAAAATTTTAATTTCATTTAAATTCGTACATGACTAGTGATATATGCTTGCCGACTGTGAAAGATTATCGCCTACACTGCAAACTGTTTGACTTGTCTCTCGCAAATGTTAACTTTCAAAGGGTCAATTAAAATTAAACAAATTTTCTTTGCTCTTCGTTCGTTCATTTAAATTTTAATTGTAACACAAGACAAATTGCCAAATCTCTACATACCTGTGTGTTTTACGAGACTTCGTCAAATGTCTTACTGTAGCACATATCTTTTGCTATTGCCGAGTGTGTATATAATTATAACATCATAAGCCATAAGTAAATATGAACCCTTTAAACTAGGGTTAACATCCCTCATTATATCATTAATAAACATATATTTAGGGCATGATTTTCATATAATGCATATATGTGTGTGGCGTCGATGAGTATATTATACTATGGTATCGTTTGCATGTTGCGTGAAATGAGATGCTTCACATGAAAATGAAAAAAGGAGAGATAAAATGTAAGATGAGTGAATTGCAAAAGATAATATAATTATGAAAAATGAATATGTTTATGAATAATAGAACAGTTGATTATGCTGACATTTTTCGCTGCTCAATTTAATTGGGAGGGTTAATAGGAATATGTTTCGACCCCAGACAATGATTGTAAAATATTCAATTTCAATATGTGTTAAAGGGATATATCTATATAGCCCTAAGTCCTTGTTACTCTCTACTGTGCTAACAATACCCCTTAGAGGCTAGGATTAGAAAACCGTGGACTTATGATCTGATAGACTTCGTCAGACGAATGAAGGCAACTTGAAGACAGTACATCATTTATTAATAAACTAAATTAAACCTTTTAGAAACGCCAAATTAAATCGATATCACCAAAATAAGAAAAATAGCCAAGAAACATCACCAAAATGAGAGGAATCGCCAAAAATAAATTGCAATAATTTTCTGGCGGTTTGTTTTATTTTGGTTAAATTTTTTTGGCGATTGTTTTCATTTCGGCGAAGTTCAAAACTTTGGCGATTTGACAACGACGATATGAAGAAGCGTAGAGCTTTAGCTAGTTCCCTTTTATAATAGCAAAATATGCGTTAAAACAAATGAAGTAAAAGATTTTGTATAAAACTCTAGTAGTTACTTTAGACCAGTGAAGTAACAGATTTAACGATTTTGTTGCAGTGTTGCCCATCTATTTTCCGTAATTGGGATACTTTTATTGTAAGAAAGAGTGAGTCTTGAAGGATATTGTACTTTTACGGAACGGAGCAAAAATTTCATTGTTTCCAAATCCAGTTTTTATTGATTGGTGATTCTTCCCATGGTGGCGATTTTTCTCATTTTGGCGATTTGACTTTGGTTAATTTTAAATCGCTAAAATGATAAAAAATTCTGAAAAATCATCAGAATGTGAAAATTCGACAAAAAAGTTTTGGCGATATTTTTCTTCGTGATATTTCACGGGTATGGAATGGACCATGTCATATTCACTCTGTTTCTAACTTGTCCAAAATCTAAATCTAAGTAGGGATCGGAGTCTTCTACACTGTTTTAATTAAATATAAACATCCACGCCTAACTAGGTATATACTAACAACGAACACCCTAAAGGAAATTGTTATCATGAATCAATTTAACTTACGAAAACAAACAATTTACCAATGATTTCGTTATAAAAAAAACAATAAAATCAAATAAACAAACAATTTAACAACAACAATATATAATAATACTTCACCAAAACTTCCGTCAAGATCAGATAAGAAAATCCATCATTATGCTCGAAAGAAAATTTTAACCTTTCATTAGTAATGTCAACAGTGTCTATATGGTACTTTATCGCTTTTATCTACCCCTTATAAAATGTCTTTTTATACGTTTTGTGATTCGATTTGAGACGAGCTACTTTTCCATTGTGTATACGTTTAGTATTTTGTTGGGGGACTCATTCAGTACTATTTTATTTTTATTTTTTGGAGGGTTACTTTTGGGGGTATTATGGTATGTTTTATGTTATTGTTATTTTGAGTGAATTCTTAACGTTTCAACTTGAATGTGGTATGCAGAATGCATTGACATGTAGACGATTAATATGGAATTGAATGTTTGCTTCGAGTTCAAATATATAGAAATCAAATTCTTGAAATTTCTTGTGACATTTTTTGAGATTACCCCAGAAATGTTTCAAAAGAAAGAAATTACTAGCAAATTCAATATGCCAATGCACCAGCAAGCATACTTGGTACATTGAATATGCGCATATCGTTTGGTAAAACAAAAATCTTTCATTCGCAGGCACTGTCGAATAGTCAGAAAACTATCTAAGAATTTCACGGTACAATCACATTACATGAAGTAACACTAGTAGTCCGGGCTGCTATGTCATCTCGCTCGCTGGCGAGTTTTAAAGTATTTAGACTGCAGTATATGATTAAGGGGTCAAAGTTTCCGAACTAAATTTTTTTCTTGGCCTTCACGAACCGGTAATAACCGTTTAAAACCGGTTTTACTGTAAAACTTAAAACTAGGATATCTCCGTCAAATCGACATATTTTTTAGTGGTCTCAACGGTTTCAGAAACTTTGATCCAATATCTAAAACTCATAGAACAACTTTTTTGTCAAGGGACCAGAACTGCCCAGTCTATGGAGGCTTCCCGGAAAAGTGTCCCAAAAAAAACCGCTAACTTTGAGAATCATTTCCCTGGCAATTTCTTATTCAATTTTGAAGTGTGGGGGCTTTTTGGAAAGGTAATTTCATACCCTACCAACGATAGCTGGCCGAGCTCTGACATAACAAAGAATCGGGCGTCACAGCTCCAGGAAGCACCAGTACTTTTCTCACAAGTTTTTTTTTGCAGAAAAATGTAGGAATTCATTGGCGTTTCGAACGATTTGTACGATTTTTACTCAAGAAATCACAAGACTATGATACCTTTGAATGATATGTAATTATATGACTGGGTCTGAGTCTTCCCAAATGCATCCCAAAGCTAGAACTCAAGGAAAACCAGCATTTCTAGCAGTTTTTTTGTTGTCTACTCTGGATTTGAGGAAATATTGATGTGTTTAGATGACAGTTCCTAGAATTGCATCTCTCCGAAGGGTCACCCTTCTTCCCAGTGCTAGAACTCTAGGATGGTGAGTACTTCCACTGGTTTTTTCGAACTTTCTTCTGGACTTGAGGGTAGTCTGAGATGTCTGGAGAACAGTTCCTAGAATTCCATCACTGCGAAAGGTCCATCTTCTTCTCAAAGCTAGAATTCAAGGAAAATTAACATTTCTAGCAGTTTTTTTCTAGTCTCCTCTGGATTTGAGGAAAGATTGAGGTATCTGGAGGTCAGTTCCTTGAATTAAATCACTCCGAGCGGTCCATCTACTTCCCAATACCAGAACTCGAGAACCAGTACTTCCATCAGTTTTTTTAGGCTTTTTTCTTGATTTAAGGAACGTTTGAGGTCTCTAGAGGCTAGTTCCCAGACTTGCAATAGACATTCGAAATATATTAGAACTAACCTCTAGAGACCTCAAACGTTCCTTAAATCAACAAAAAAAACTGCTAGAAATGCTGGTTTTCCTTGAGTTCTAGCTTTCGTATGCATTTGGGAAGACTCAGACCCAGTCATATAGTTACATATCATTCAAAGGTATCAAAGTCTTGTGATTTCTTCAGTAAAAATCGTTCAAATCGGTCGAAACGCTTATGAATTCCTACATTTTTTTGCGAAAAAAACTTCTGAGAAAAGTACTGGTGCTTCCTGGAGCTGTGACGCCCGATTCTTTGTTATGTCAGAGCTCGGCCAGCTATCGTTGGTAGGGTATGAAATTACCTTTCCAAAAAGCCCCCACACTGCAAAATTGAATAAGAAATGGCCAGGGAAATGATTCTCAAAGTTAGCGGTTTTTTGGACCACTTTTCCGGGAAGCCTCCATAGACTGGGCAGTTCTGGTCCCTTGACAAAAAAGTTGATTTATGAGTTTTAGATATTGGATAAAAGTTTCCGAAACCATTGAGACTACTAAAAAATATGTCGATTTGACGGAGATATCCTAGTTTTAAGTTTTACATTAAAACCGGTTTTAACCGGTTTTAACCGGTTATTACCGGTTCGTGAGGGCCAAGAAAAAAATTTAGTTCGGAAACTTTGACCCATAAATCATATACTGCAGTCAAAATACTTTAAAACTCGTCAGCGAGCGAGACGAATTTTTCTGACATAGCAGCCCAGACTATAGCCAGAGATTCTCGATCATTTTCGTCGTCTTCGTTGGTTGCTGATAACACATGTTCTGCCCGCTACTACTTCTATTCTTTAATTTTCCAAGTAGCATTTTTCAATTAAGGATTCAAATTAATAGTATTTTACATGCTTTTGTTTTCCCTAGGGTCGAAAGTGGCTTATTACACACCTAGGGAAAACAACAAAATTGGTTCAGAAGCATGTAAAATCCATAAGAAAATTCTGGATTAAAGTTTAAAAAACTCGTTTTCGTATGGTTATGAACCTCGGCTTCGCCTCGGATCAACCAAATTCACACGAAAACTATACTTTTCAACTTTTTATCCCTTGTTATGTAATGGATTTTACAAGCTGAGGCCAGTCGAAAATAGTGCTTCATTCATGTATTGAAAAGTAAGGTCTTCGATGCATGTAACAAGTAAAGTTTTGTTTGTTGTTCGTGTAATAACGACCGAGTTAAAATTTTGCACGATTTTTCAATCGATTCCGTTGGCCGAAATTGAAAAAGTGCCACATACTGCACGTACAGCAATTCGTTCGTACATCAACTGGCGCTAATAATTGAAATTTAGTCGTAATGTTTTTGGCCCACTTTCACTCGATCTGTAGAGTTTGAAGGTGTGTTGCTTATAGATTATTTTATAGGAAGTCACCTATGTGAAATGTTAGGATTTGGCCGTTTTGGCCATCGTCTTAACGAACCATAGTCGACCCAGAGATCACGCATGGGCACAGGCTTTCTTCTTTGGATCAGATCAACCAACCAAATTCATTTTTTATTGAAAGCGAACATATTCGTTGTCGTACATTTTTTAGAAAGGATTCTGATGAAAAGATATCATCAAAAATGAAATACGAGACAAGCAAATATAGGATATAGTTTTAGCTAAGTACCGGTGCCTCTTAACATCACTCACTGATTAAAAACCGCAAATTGAATCCAAAAATTATATTTGCCATAAGACTCAACCGTAAATCAAGAAAATTCTTAAAAAATTAAATTAGAAAATGTTTCGTTAACGAATGAAAAAGCACATAGAATTCTCGTCTCTCTGTGTCCTCTTCGTCCTTTTCAAATGTTTGTTTACTCTGTGAAAAATACATTGGCATCTAAACGAAGCCGCACCACACAGAGTTGAGTAATGTAATCTAAAAGTACCCCTTTTAAATTCAAAAACGTTCGTGTTTAATCAACCGAAATAATATCAAAAGCAACAAGATATTTAATCAGTTTGGTCAAATATATTAAATTAATCGCCAAAGGGTTATTCGGATCCGACATGGTTCACAAAAATCATGTTCTACTCTCGACTCGAAACCGATGTGAAAATGATTAAAATGTTTAGTGACAAGTAATTAAATGTTTCCAAATAAAAACGTTTCATTTTGCCTCTGGGTGGTGGGTGATGCAAAGGAATTTTTTTTAGGAAAATTATCCAATTTGTTTCTGTTAGTTTTGAAATTAATTCTTTTTTGAAAGTTATATGTAAACGCAGTAAGTACAAAATTAGTAGGAAAAGTCCAGCTAAAGTTCCAAAGTTATACACATTATAATACATAGCCAGACTGTCCAGAAGCTGTATATTATTCCTACTTAACTCTGGAAAACATTTTTTCGCGCATATATTTGTCAGCATAGTGATTTATCACTGTCATTAATGCGTCACTTCGTTTCATGACATCCATTTGTAACTGTTCTGTATTATACCCTTCAACGAGTCATGAAGACTGTGCTATTCTGCCTGGGTTGTTTATTATTAGAAAATTTCTGCAAGTAATTTCTGTTCTCGAGAGGCTCACACAAAAAAATGGCTTGCGTTTACAATGACAAAGTTGAATTCTACTGACGCAACGACGAAAGAGTGCTGGGAATTGAGATTTTTTCCAAATGAAATTTTACGACAACAAAAGCACCAAAAATTAAGGGTCGTGTCATGTTAGCTATCACTTACAGATTTTGCAAGTATGTCATAACATCATTACATAATACTTGATATGGTAATGAATGTGTAATGACGTTAGACATAGTCGATTTTAATGAATTTAAATTGTAACTTCGATAAACATCATTTTCTCCTGTTATCGATCAATTTATTGGTCACTAGTGACAAAACGTAACTTCTTTTGTCATTAGCGACAAAAAGTAAAACCACCTAGTACGGGTGTTAACGTCCAAAAGGTACACTTTTGGTTAATCTCAATTTGAGTCTTTCACACCCGCCATGAACAAAAATAAAGTTTTACCGAAAATGCACCCAAAAATTGATCGCTGTTCTGAATAGAGGGACCCTAGAGGAGTTCAAAACGATGGTCCGTTAAGCTGGACCAGATGCTTCCCCAGCCCATACAATTTTTTCCTTAGTTGTATGGGTGTGGGGAAGCATCTGGTTTTGAACTCCCCTAGGGTCCCTCTATTCAGAACAGCGATCCATTTTTGGGTGCATTTTCGGTAAAACTTTATTTTTGTTCAGGGGGGGGTGTGCTTTGGGTTATGTATAGTATCCCAGGAGGAACTCTTGTAGAAGAGTTGCCAAAAAATTCCGCTTGAAAATATCGAGTTATTCAGGAAAAACCGAAAAATTTTATGCCAAGTGCAAACACTTTTTCGTAGTTCTACCAAAACTCGAGTTTAAAAAAAATTTCTTGGAAATTTATTTTTCCAACATTCTGGACGCTACAAAACCACTTAAAAAAAAAGAAGTTTTTTTCCTAGCCAGAAATGAAGTTTCAAAGTCGAAATTTCATGAAAAATTTGACCCCCGCGAAACCAAACTTTGACTTTATACCCTCAATACTACAAACTGAGTGTGATGATATGCATCGTGTACTTAAATAGTATGGTACATGACAAGCACGAAAAAATTTTAAAGTAGTTTTCGTGCGAATTTTGTTGATCCGAGGCGTAGTCAAGGTCAATAAACACACAAAAACGAGGCTTTTCAATTTTATCCCGAGTTTTGTAATAAATATTATGCACGTATGACAAGGCGGTCGAGGCTTGCCGACGGCTTGTCATATGTGCATATTCTTTTTTATCGCATAAGCGAAAACGAGACAACAAGATATGCGAATGACACTTTGACAATTTACAGAAGTATAATGTTTGTTTATATATCATAGGTGAATAATTTTTTCGGGGAATCACACCGCGTATGCGATAATAGTATACAGAGTTGGATCGGTTATCCGAAAAACCGAAAATTTCGGTTCGGATAGAACCGAACCGAGAATTTCGGTTCGGATTGAACCGAACCGAAATTTTCGGTTCGGTTTGAACCGAACCGAATACTTTGGTTTTGTCGTAAAACATTATGAAATGAAGGCAGACTCGTCAAAATTGATTGATTTCATTATGAACTAAACAAAAAGAAGTAAATGGAGCAATTGCATGCGATTTTTGTGAGAAAACGAATTTGACAAGAACTTATGAGATTTTCAATTCTCAATAAAAGTATCATGCAATTGCTCCATTTACTTCTTTTTGGTTGTTCATAATGAAATCAATCAATTTTGACGAGTCTGCCTTCATTTCATATTGTTTTTCGACAAAACCAAAGTTTTCGGTTCGGTTCAATCCGAACCGAAATTCTCGGTTCGGTTCAATCCGAACCGAAATTCTCGGTTCGGTTCAATCCGAACCGAAATTTTCGGTTTTTCGTATAACCGATCCAACTCTGATAGTATATTACTTCCGAGGTTCCAAGTTGTGTATTTGATAAGTGTGGTGTTACAGCCCGACCCGAAGGGGAGGGCTGTATTCCCCACTTGTCAAATAACAACTTGGAACCTCGTAAGTACAATGCTTTACGTGATTAGGCAATGTAAATGAAAATGAAACATGCCGTAACACGTAAAGGATTTTACATGCTGAAAGCGTCGAAAGTAATGCTTAAAACATGAAAAGTACGGTTTTTGACGCAAAACCATTTTGCCATCGAATGCTAAGTGCTTCATTAGGCTCTAGACGAGGCCAAATAAAGTACATCGAGTTTCATACAACGATTTGTGCAACAGAAACATCTAAAGTTTGCAAATTTTACACATTATTATTTTGAGTTGCGGGAATAACTATGATGCAATGCATAGAGGGAATTAACTACTTACGACTCTTGTGTGCAATGGTGAAATGTCGTATGAACGTGTAGTGGTTGTATTGAAGTTTATAGCTTTCGCGCTTGTTTGAAAATACAGTTTGTAAACAAAAGGCTTATGATTGCACTGAAAAATCGACGACACGACGAAAGATGAGTTCATGAAGAATCGTCGACTTAGTTTTTTCAGGAACTCTCCGTCTCTCCAGAAAGTCGTCGTTTCCCGTGTGGTCGATTTTTCAGTGCAATAGGCTTATGCAGAATCAGCAACAGCTGAACATCTCCAAAGACAATACCTTTGTATCGAACACAATTTCAAGGCAAGCTACATACAGTTAAGGTCATCTATATGTACGCACGTAACACTTGTGCCTGTAGTAAACTCGTTATTTAGAATGTGTTTTATTATACAAGTAGAGTGTGTTTTTTGGGGGTAGGGTAATCTCGCACACCACACAAATTCATGGTGTGCGAGATTCACCTCTAACTGGTGAATCTCGCACAGTCATGACTTTTCGTTACATGTCGTAAAAGGACGCATACTATGATCGCGTGTGCGAGATTCCCCGACACCGTTTTTTGATCAGATTGTGAAGTTCAGCTGTTGCTGATTCTGCACAAGCCTTTGGTTTACAAACTGTACTAATTCTTGATAACGTACATTTCGTAATCTCCTAGTTTTGTGTAGACGTTGCGACAGTTAGACGACATGCATCGATACATTGATGCATTTCAAATACAATAAGTTAAAGTAAATGTCCAACTTAAGCTTTAACATTTCGTTCGAGTGGGTATATCACAATGAATCAAACAAATTTTCGAAATCAACAACGAACAATGTTGGTATTTTACAAGAATTTGCTTTAAACAATGAAAAATTATATTCCAGACGATTCAAAAACTCTTGCCTTCGGGATAAATGCGGGTTTTATATTCAGAAAAGTTGCCATTTAAAAGAATTCAAAATTCATTAATTCAAACTTTGATCAATAAATTTCGTTTCGAATTTTGGTTCTATATTTCGGCTGTCTGCAGCATAACTTTGAAGACAACCTCAAGTCTAGAAACTCATACCAATATCCCGGAATAACAAAAAAATGTAATCCAAAAATATATGTAATACCATCCATAATATAAGCAAAAAAAAAAACCATAACTTAAACCCACATAAAGCATAATACAACAAAACACTTGGATCAATAATCTTAGCTTTAAGCATCACAAAAAAACGAACAATTTTTTTTGCTTCTTTCGGTGTGAAAAACTTTTCCGAGACTTTTATTGGTCATGGAAAACGGCCACCTCTGTGACACTATTGGTTTGGAAAATCGTCGTTTTTCTTCGTAGGGGCGGTATTTAAATTTTTGTGATATTTTTGTGCGCTTTAGCTCTGTCGCGTTTTATGTGTCATTTATATGTCTCGGAAAAGTCCTTTCTTCTCAATTGATGCCACAGCATGAAAAATCTCTTGTCGAGTATAGCACATCCACATAACGTCTGTGTATATATTCAATGACATGCTTTTACATACCAGTTCTATTTTTCTGTATTTTATATAACGGCTCCACATTTGGAGCACACACTGAGAGAGAGACGAGAGAGAAAATTAATTTTTAAGGGGAGCTGACAACATTATAACAGAATGATAAGAGAGAAGCGGGTGGGATGCGCGTTCAATCGTTTCGAAAGGAATGTCATAGTCACATTTAAAACAAAAAAGAAAAATTTAAAAATAGAACCGTGTCTCTCTTTGATTGTTCCTATGCTGGGTGTTTTAAGGACTGCTCGTACACATGGGTGTTTGTACAGAAAATTCGTCTTGGGAAGCATTGCTTAAAGCTACCCATCTGCATACTCTTTGTAGAATTCAGTGTACAAATAACAAACTACTGTAAATGACTTGGGCACTTAGGCAAAAAAGTAAATGATAAAATTGCTGCACCGATACTTTGAATAAAATAAGGGAGAACCTAGATTACGCTAGTCGTTTGTTGAAGGTTAAGATAATAAATTCGCAATTTTGTTATTTGCTTTGAATTGGTGAATTACTTCCAAAGTGACGGATAAACTAGACTAGCGACGGAGCAGATGTAAGATGTGATTGCAAATAAGCGTCACGCGTGACATGTTTTACGAATTGCATCAAACTAAAAGAATCCTCTAAATCGAAGAAGATATTCAGAAAATCCTTGAAATCTTTCGGATTTTCAAGAATTTCCATCGATTTTTAAGTATTTTCTTTCTACAAAGAAAATCCTCCTGAACGACTCATTAACGCAGTGTGTTCGAAAGTCAACCGCAACACATGTGATTCTATTCATCAGATTGTTGTCCACAATAACAACGTTTGATTGAATCGGTTATTTGGTCTGCGTCTCGGACTTAGTACCCAAACATCTCTCTGCCGTACTTGATTGTTTCTTTTGTAAATAAAGTCATTCGGTCAGCTGGGCCTGTGACGGTGTTATCGAGGGTGTTATGTTGTCTTGTAAAAATCTATGGTGTTTTATATCATTCCAAATATAGACTTGGAAACAGTAACTTGAGGGACTTGCAACCGAACCCAATATAATGAGTGTGGTGAATAAACTTTCGGCAGTGATGCCAGCTTTATTATTACCTGAACCTGAACATATGGAAATCCTTGAAAATCCGAAAAAAACGGTGAAGAAAATCTTATTAAAATCACCAAAAATCATTAGAAATTCATTAAAAATTAAATTGAATCTTCTGGATTGTTAGTCGATTTTGTGATATTTTAATTACTAAGCCATTGGACACAAAACAAACTTTAAAAATGCTTTGAGGATTTTCTGTTTGAAAATACTTAGTCAACGAAATTTACAAATATCCGCCCCCGATCACTGTCGATCTTTTATTTGATCTGTTACAGACGGGGCTGTCATTTGTTATCGACAACGACAGCAATAATAAACAACAAGCTCTGATTAATCATTAGTCACTAATGATGTCTTATATAGCAAAACATGCAAAACAAATGAAGTAAAAGATTTCTGAAACCAATCTCTGAAAATCTTCATCAAATGAAGTAGTAGTTTAAATAGTAAAACTGTTAATATGCTTGCCGTCTGTGACAGGTTAAAATTAAGAAGTAAAATCGAATCATTGTTGACCGACCTTATGCATTTCATTTGTAGTTGTTATATTTATGAGAACATTGTTTATGTCGTACATTAGGTATACTAGATGAACCATTTTAAATGTTAAATCGGAAAATTATTTCTCTTCTTTAATCTCTCCCAACTAATTATTTTTGATTAATGTTATTTATTCCCTTGACTGAAAGTCAGGGTCTTATGAAAGAAAATACCCTTAAATGTCCGTAACGCTAAGTTCACTTTGATATTTTGAAAATGTTCTACATTGACAAAAAACGTTAAATACAGAAAACGTCCGTACACTTGTGGACTCGATAACTCGAGTAATTCTTTACCGATTTGCAAAATTTTGGTTTTAATCGACGGAGAATGAAAATCATGAGGTTAAGTTCGTAGATGGGCAATATTGGAGTAATGAGATGGGAGTAATTCTCAATAGAATTTTATTCCTTGTTACCGCGATAACTTCCCTAATTCTTATCCGATTTTCAAATTTTTTGTGTTATTCGACGAAGATTGAAATTCTTGAGGTTGAGTTTGCAGATGGATAATGTTGGAACAACGAGATGGGAGAAATTCTACACAGACGCTTTTCCTTGTGGACTCGATAGCTCGAGTAATTCTTTACCGATTTGCAAAATTTTGGTTTTAATCGACGGAGAATGAAAATCATGAGGTTAAGTTCGTAGATGGGCAATATTGGAGTAATGAGATGGGAGTAATTCTCAAGAGAATTTTATTCCTTGTTACCGCTATAACTTCCCTAATTCTTATCCGATTTTCAAATTTTTTGTGTTATTCGACGAAGATTGAAATTCTTGAGGTTGAGTTTGCAGATGGATAATGTTAGAGCAACGAGATGGGAGAAATTCTACACAGACGCTTTTCCTTGTGGACTCGATAACTCGAGTAATTCTTTACCGATTTTCAAAATTTTGGTTTTAATTGACAGAGAATGATATTGGAGTAGTGAGTTTGGAGTAATTGTAAACATATTGTCAGAAATTCTGGATTTCTGGTCTAACAATTAAGAAGTACTTCCCAAAAGAGTTTTTGCTTGCTTACCGCTAGCTCGAGTAATTCTCAGAGGCTTCAAAAATCAATTTCGACTAGTAGCGTAGTTCATGTGGTTAAACTCGAACATTGGAATTTAATTGTACTAGTAATCTGGGATATACGACCATTTTTGAGTGAAATCCGTATTCTTAAAAGATTTTTTTTCGGTCCTAAAATGCTTGAACGAGTGTGAACTTTGCGGCCAGAGCGAAGCGAGGGCCGTAATTCACACGAGTTATATTTTTTCAAGAGGTAGGCAGGAAATACGCCACCTTTTCAGCTCATTTAGTAGACTATATGGAGACTCATATTAGGTGTTAAACGTACCTCGCTGAACCTTCCATTCATAGCGTATGTTTTCTGTTATTTGACACTCATAGCGCTTTTTAGGAGACAATATAGTAGACTCGTAATAGAGTAAAACATCGCTCGCTGGGCCAGCAACTCATAGCTCTTTTTGTTTCTGCAGAAAATTAAATTAAATTTGAGTAAAATGAAGCATGTGATGGCTGCTGTTTTCTAAATAAAAGAGACATTGATTTTTCATGTGAATATAATTTTGTGATCGTTGTTACAAGATATGGGAGAAATTATACTCAGACGCTGATCCTTGTTATCGTGATAACTTAAGTAATTTTTACCCGATTTTAAGTTCGTAGATGGATAATATTGGAGTAGTGAGGTTCCAGAGGTTCCATCGGTGAGGAAATACGTAGAAGGGTAACGCTTGGTAACAGGAGTTACTACAGTCTTCAAAAACTCATCCGGTCAAAAACACTCAGCCGCAACCTTAAGTGCGAACTGTACAGATCGCTGATTCGACCAGTTATAGCATATGCAAAGCATATAGCATGACACAAAGTGACGAACAGACACTTTTGGTTTTTGAAAGGAGAATTCTTCGATCAATTTTTGGAGGTGTCAATGTGAACGGCAACTGGAGAAGAAGATACAACCATGAGCTGTATCAGCTTTACAAGGAGCCCGATATAGTCAAATTCATCAAAATCAATCGATTAAGATGGCTCGGTCATGTACAAAGAATGAACGAGGAACGTGTACCACTGAAACTGCTAAATACAAATCCCGATGGAAGCCGCAGGCCAGGAAGACCGAGAGCGAGATGGAAAGATGCAATTGAGTCTGATCTGAAAGTACTAGGAGTGAGCGACTGGAGAACGTTGGCGCGGAATAGGTCCGATTGGAGAAGATTGCTGGAAGAGGCCAAAACCAATAGTAGGTTGTAGTGCCCGCCTAAGTAAGAGGTTCCAGAAAAAATTCGACGAGCAAGTGAATCTGGATTTCTGGTCGAACAATCTAGAAGTCTAGAACAATCTTGCTTGCTTGATAACACGATAACTCGAGTAATTCTCAGAGGCTTCAAAAATCGCAGATTTGAAAATATTAAGTGTTTTCGACCAGCATCGTAATTCATGTGGTTAAATTCGAACATTGGACTTTATTGGACTGGTAATCTGCGATATACAATTTTTGCGTGAAATCGTGTTCTTAAAAGAATTTTTTTCGTTCCTAAAGTGTTTGCACGAGTGTGAATTTTGCCAGAGCGAAGCGAGGGCCGTAATTCACATGAGTTTTTTTTCAAGAGGTAGGCAAGAAATGTGCCACCTGTTCAACGCTTTTAGTAGACTATGTAGGAGACTCATATTAGGAGTAAGACATCGCTCGCTGGACCTTCAACTCATAGCTCTTTTTGTTTCTTCAGGAAATTAAATAAATATGAGTAAAATGAAGCATGTGATGACTGCTGTTTTCTGAATAAAAGAGACATCACCTTTTCATGTAACTTTAATTTTGTGATCTCAAAAACACCACCTCATTTAAAAATGGTTAGAAAACTAAGACTGGAATTATAGAAAAAAATAGCCAGTCAAGGGACATGACCCACCCAAGAGGTGGGGCCTAGTTAAATTAACATAATTGGATCGTTAACGAAACGTGTCCGAAAAACTTTTGATTTTTATTTTCAAGTTTTTTTCAAATTTTTCATTTTTGCTTTTATTTTACACTCTCAATCTTTATCCAAAAAAAAATAAGCTCGCACAGAATGTATAAAATGGGCATTCATGAGTGGTCTATTTAAAAAATAATTTCAAGTAATTTAAGTTGATGCCCTCGTCATTAGTAGGATTCTGATTTTCATAAGTAGCAGTGCAGATGGGATATAGGATTTTTGCATACCTTTGAATGGAGTGTGGAAACGTTATCATAACGTTGCTGCTTCATACCGATAATAAAACAGTCTGTAATATCTCTAAAAAATGCAGCGAACCAGAATACTTTTAACAGAGAATTTTTATTGTGGCAATAACTTCAATTTTATCTGAATTTTCCAACGCCTCTGCAATCGAGAACATTTTTCCAGTTAAAACGTCACTTAGCTGGGAAAAAAATTGTAAACTTGTTACAAACAAAAAGCATAACTTTTCAGTATAACACAAATCATACACATTCAACCCCGAGAGTTGTGTAGTGTTGGTTGGCATCGTAAATAAATTATTCGTCCCTGTTTCGTGCGGAACATTTTTCGAAGGGAAAATACAATTTTTTTGTTGGTTTTGGTTCTTCGTCTGTTACTGGGAGTATTATGGTACGAAAATTTAATCATAAAAGATGTCAGATGTTTTTGTGGTGAAAATTAAGTTATTTTTTGGAAATACTTTTTGTTGCTGGCAAAATCTTTTAGCACAAGTTGCTGTTTCTTTGAAGAACTTTACAAAAGTTATGATTTTGCCAAGTCAAGTTATGTTTAGCTATAATTATTTATGAAATCGTTCTTTAGACAGGGACGACGACGCGACGTGGGTGCACCCCGTCCAATATTTAAAACGAAAATTTACTGTTAATCATTTTCTTCATCGAAAAATCTACTGAAAGCGGAGTAATGATAAGTTGCCTGTGGCGATGGGAGAGAATGTGAGAGAATTGCATACAAATTTTATCACATTCTCTCCCATATGAGGCAACTGTCATTCACATGTTCCTTCTAACTCGCCACGGGCGTACCAACTTATCATTTCTCTGGCTGAAAAGTAATGGTACCCTTAGATTAGATTAGATTGTATGGGGTTGGGCCCGTTGGGCCTGTTGTGCGTGCCCCTTTTTCGTCTAATTGGACCTACTGATTAAAGTGGAATCCGAACCACTGTCAAACGTAAGTCTTATTATCCTTACGTCGAGAGATACATTTCGACTTGAAATCCGGTATGAGTGTGATGTTTATGTGACATCACAGATGGCACTGTAAGTTACAATTGTGTATATGCATGATTGTCATTACATGAGAAATCGCTGTGATTTCTTATTGTATTTTTTTTACGACTTTATTACGGTCGAAAGAGTAACTAATCACACTTTGATTAGGAAAAACCGTATGAGCAAGTTTACTCCGGGAATCGAACCCGGGACCCATACGTTATGAATACCCTTACCAAACCCTTACCCTTACCAAACCATCGATATAATATAGGGTAGATAAGTAATGTCAAAGTAACTTTATGCGGAAAGATCACAAGGATGTATGTGTAACGTAACTTACGTTTTGAGAAGGCAAGCGAAATAATGTCATACAAATATTTGAAAAAATTTGAAAATAATTGAAACTCTGCATTTCTCAATTTCCTTTTTCTCTTCTAGTGGAGGTCCAAACCGATTTTAATGTGCATTTAATGATAAAGGTGTGAAAATTGCACCATCGGTAAAGATTGAAATTCTGAGCATTTTTGGATAGGGACCCCAAAATTTCCGGCCCAGGTGCTCCCCTGACCCCCCTTCAAAGTTTTCGATGTAGAGGTAACTTTGATGAATTTCTGTGAAGCGATTTTTGAAGCCACATATGCCATATGGGGCTCAAATGAAAGCTGAAGGCCCAAAGTTTTTTTTAGTGGAAAAAAATTTCCCAAATTTTCCGTTCTTTCCACAGTTTTTCCGATTTTCCGAAAAATTGAAATTTTGATTTTAAGGTTAAAGTTAAAAGATTTTTAAAATTTGTTCTAAAAGTTATTTTTTTCTTGATATTATTGTTTACTATTGAAATTCCAGACTTTTTCCCATACAAACCATATTTCGATTTTCGCACATGGAGAAACCATGTTCAATTTTCATCAAAAATTTGAACCCTTTTGCATGGCATTTTTTTTCGCCAAAATTTTTTTTTTCGATTTTTAATCTAATATTAGGTGGGTTTGCTTAGAATGATCTAAAAACAAAATAAAACCACTTTTTCGATTTAAAAAAAAATGTTTGGACCTCGAAATCTGCTAAAATACGCAATTTCCCACAGTTGGCGAACTTTGGCCAGCACTACAACACCTATAATGGACTCAGACATCAAAAGTGTACTTGTATCGCAAAGCTGTGGCCCTCAGCTTTCCAATGATACCAAACACTCCACCTTTTGATAAAAAATGTAAGACCTATGATGTGAGATATGTGGTCCGACCCTATTTCAAGCAAATTTCGAAATATTTGGGAGGTAAGTGAAAAAGGCAAGACAAAGCCAATTATGACTATTTCAATGGAAGATGTAAATATCGTCAAATGATTTCCATCAAAAATGTTCCCTTCCCACTTATTTCCGTTCCTCCCAGGAGGAGCTACAACTAATTTTCAACCATTAGGTCTGGAATGGGAAAAAATTGATTCCTTTCTACATCATTATTGCGTCTGGAGCACCTCTTCCGACTAATTTACACAATTTCAATGTGGAATGACAATTTCTTGAAAGTAACTAGGTTCAGGACTTCTCACCCAGACGGTTCACCACTCAGAATGCTTACATTTCACGACTTTTCAATGGAATTTTTAGTAAAATGTAAGCATTCTGAGTGGTGAACCGTCTGGGTGAGAAGTCCTGAACCTAGTTACTTTCAAGGAATTGTCATTCCACATTGAAATTGTGTAAATTAGTCGGAAGAGGTGCTCCAGACGCAATAATGATGTAGAAAGGAATCAATTTTTTCCCATTCCAGACCTAATGGTTGAAAATTAGTTGTAGCTCCTCCTGGGAGGAACGGAAATAAGTGGGAAGGGAACATTTTTGATGGAAATCATTTGACGATATTTACATCTTCCATTGAAATAGTCATAATTGGCTTTGTCTTGCCTTTTTCACTTACCTCCCAAATATTTCGAAATTTGCTTGAAATAGGGTCGGACCACATATCTCACATCATAGGTCTTACATTTTTTATCAAAAGGTGGAGTGTTTGGTATCATTTGAAAGCTGAGGGCCACAGCTTTGCGATACAAGTACAATTTTGATGTCTGAGTCCATTATAGGTGTTGTAGTGCTGGCCAAAGTTCGCCAACTGTGGGAAATTTGCGTATCTTAGCAGATTTCGAGGTCTAAACATTTTTTTTAAATCGAAAAAGTGGTTTTATTTTGTTTTTAGATCATTCTAAGCATAACCACCTAATATCAGATTAAAAATCGAAAAAAAAAATTGGCGGAAAAAAATTGCCATGCAAAAGGGTCTAAATTTTTGATGAAAATTGAACATGGTTTCTCTATGTGCGAAAATCGAAATATGGTTTGTATGGGAAAAAGTCTGGAATTTCAATAGTAAACAATAATATCAAGAAAAAAAAATAACTTTTAGAACAAATTTTAAAAATCTTTTAACTTTAACCTTAAAATCAAAATTTCAATTTTTCGGAAAATCGGAAAAACTGTGGAAAGAACGGAAAATTTGGGAAATTTTTTTCCACTAAAAAAAATTTTGGGCCTTCAGCTTTCATTTGAGCCCCATATGGCATATGTGACTTCAAAAATCGCTTCACAGAAATTCATCAAAGTTACCTCTACATCGAAAACTTTGAAGGGGGGGTCAGGGGAGCACCTGGGGCGGAAATTTTGGGGTCCCTATCCAAAAATGCTCAGAATTTCAATCTTTACCGATGGTGCAATTTTCACACCTTTATCATCAAATGCACATTAAAATGACCTTTTGTATGAAGATGGACCTCCACTATTCGTTTTGTGTTGTGATTCGTATTTTTTGCACTTGTATGTGTGCTATATTTCCGAAATTTCTTTCTTCGTGTCTCATTATCTACAGTATATTCTATCGATGTGTGTAACACACCTTCATTATTGTACACAATCTTTGATCGTGTGATTACGTCCTGTGTTCTGTGTCAAGATCATAGATCATGGAGGTCCCAGCGGGTATAAATCTCATATCATATCTTCCTACTAATAATAACGCGAAAGATCGAGAAAATCGAAAGATTAAAATGTAATCACTCCACAACCTAATAATTTGGGGTTAAATGAAAGTAATTCCCGAGGGAATTAAATTTTAATTCCCAAAAAAATCTCGCTTGAAAGTAAATGCAACTTTAGATTATTGTGTTTGATACAGGAAACGTGAGCGAAATTTAGGCATGAATTCGCTTCTGTTATTCACCATCCACTTATACAACCAAAACTGGTCATTCTTATACGGTTTTACCACTACCGTGTAACTATTTCACCCGTATAAAGACGTAATGAGTGGATCAGCTGAAGCTATGGATAAATTTGGCTGACGTCGACTGTACGATTTTGTATTTTTATGCATGAAGATGTCGAACTATCCGCAATATAATAGGAGGTGAATTGTATGCCACCGTGAGGTACATCCGACAAGTAAAATTTACATTTAATGACGATATCTCTTTCTCGCATCTAATCGATCTAATCTCTTACGCAAGCACAGTTATTCGACTTTTGACAGGACGAGTGGAACAAAGGTAAACAAGAGCTATTTATCGATAAAAGAGAATGAAAAATGGAAAACAACAACAACCGTCCTTTTGAGAGTGATTTCGACGAACAAAACTTTACACACGACAACCAAACCAATGGGACCACTAAAGAAATATTTGATCGTCGGAGTGACATTGATCGGAAAAACCTTGATGAAACATACGTACGCTCGGGAATAACGTGGGTAAGTTATGTAACATCATCAGCACATCAACTGGTCACATTGAAAAGATGGGTCGCCAGAAGCGTATAAACAAGCCCTTCACAATATATCTTCTGCTACAGGATACGTACGGTGAATGCAAAGTCTGCAGTAAAGAATGCCGTCGACGTTGCGAGAAATGCCCTTGGATATTTTATTGCTGCAGAGAACATCAATTGGAACATTGGCCTGATCATAAGAAAAATTGCAAGTACATCGACTGGGGCGAAGATGGAATTGCACGAGCTGGAAAAGATTTGGCAGAAGGAACAGTTATTTTGGAAAAATCTACAATCTTTGTATCTCCCAGATACCACACCGAAGCCGAAGCGAATCTATTAACCAGCGACGATTATGCGCAAAGTGACGGTATTTTGCGTCCATGTTTCGGATGTCACATGCTAATACCGCCCTATTTTAACGAAACATTTGTGTGCCACATCTGCAAATTTCCCATTCATAATGCGGCTTGTGCAGCAAGCCCATGGCATGTGGCCGAATGTCAAATTTTGAAGAGAATACACATACGGAGTTGGTACAAGGACATTGGATCCAGTAAAGATGTTATGTTACGTCTGGCCGTTCTGCGCGGAGTTTTACTTAAAAATCGAAATTCGACGGTCTGGACGAAGATCATGTCATTGGAGTCGGATTCGATTTATCTCTTAGCAGAGGATCTGAAGCAGTCCATTCTTTGTTTCGTTTTAGATGTGTGCAAAGTGGAAGGAGTCGATGAGGATGATGTGGTCAAATTTCTCACCATTTTCGTGAAGCAAAGACTGAATTGTACGTTGCCATGTAATACTAACAAAAGGTACGTTGTTGGTGAACACGGGCATCGTGCCACGTCTAAGTATTTTTTTCCACAAAATTTTAGATTGGTGAGCGTTTTATGTTCCGGTATCATACCGTTTACGCTGGTCAATGACCAAAATGCAAACATCCAAGGTGGTATCATTGATTATCGGATGCGGATGGCTTTTCGTACGGTTAAACCTGTTCAAAAGGGAGATATTCTCACTATCGGGCGTGGTGGATCTTAATGTTTCGATTCTGTGCTTTTATCTATAAACCCACGATAGAGCTTGAAGTGAAATTATACATTCGGTGGCTGTTTTGGCTGTACTAGACACGATATCCACAATTTTGTCCGTACAAAAAAAAAATTCTCAAAATACCCCCAGCCAATGCACACAATAATTTGTAAATCACATCCAGCTTTTGAATCGAAAATAAAGTGTTCAAATTCGATAAATGAAACGTTTTCATGCTTCGGGGCCGAAAATGAGGGCAATTTTTCGAATTTTCTCGGGTTTCCGGCCCTCTGCATGAAAACTCACATGTGCACCTGTTTGGGACGGTTGATTTAAGGCACTTTCGCTTGTAAGCCTCACTTCGTTCGGCCTACAATCCGCGAAATTGCCTAAAATCAATCGTCCAAAACAGGTACACAAATGACTATTCCATTGGCGATTCCATTCAATACAATTAATGGGGTTTCATTTATCGCCATAGCAGCCGGTGAAGCTCAAACCGCACAGCAATTGACAAATTGTCTGGAGCACAATGCATTGTACAGAGTTATATCAATGCGGATTTAACAATTCGTCAATTGGCATCGATTTAATTAACTGAAGTATTAGTAAACATCAGAAACATGAAATGGAATTTTTTTTTGTTAGACTTGTACCAATATAGAGGGGCTAGTGGGTTCAACGCCCAGATTTATAGAAATGGACTCGCTACGTATTACGAACGCAGTGGGTCATGGAATTTGCCATTTATTAGGGTGAGTACAAAATATGTGAAGTTGTGGCAAGCCTTCCAGACAGATTTATCTTCCAAAAGAACCAAAAAATACAATTTTTGGGAATGAGTGCCAAAACAGTTATTTTACCAACGCATGTTAAAAGGCTTTATTCAGCAAATAAGGGGTGTGTCCAGCCGGAGGCGAATTATGGAATCGAATTCGCTAAAACAAATTCTTTCACCATACTCTGGAAACAATGTTTTTCCTAAACGAGGTTGAATTAACGCGACGAAATCGCTGTATTTCAACCCTAACGTAACTAGTGTTGAAATATCGCTAATTTTTGCGTCGTTTAGGAAAAACGTTGTTCCTAACAACTTATGCTAAAAGGCTTTCTTAGCGACTTCGATTCCAGAACTCGCTTCCGGCTCGAGCTCTCTCATTCATTTTGCATGCGTTAGGAAAATAACTATTTCACATAAATTCTGTAGCAATTGGTACACTGGACGGTACACTTTATACACTAGTTATATATGTCAATTTGAAAAATTTTAAGGGTCCTTACTAGTGATGCGAATCCGAATCTATGTTCAAAAAAGTGTTCCTTTGTGGGGTACTGTTTCTACTGTTGCTTTTTACGAAAACAGTAGATTATATTACGTCATTGTTTAGAACTTTAGACGAATTATTACGTAATTATCCAAAATTACAAAATTGTTCTTTAGCCTGGATATATTGATCAATCCAGTGATGGTGTACTCTAACATAGGCTTATTGCAATCCTTTAATATTTCTTAACAGAGCTATTGCTCTTCCATTTCCCACTTTTTCCATTTCCATTTCTTCCATTCCATTCTCTTCCATTTCTTATTGTAGTGAGAGCTGTTTCGGCCGCGGAAACGGCCCTGGTTGGAAAGCAGTTGTGCTAGCTCGATTTGAACTAGTGGCGAGCAACACAATAAAATAAATCAATTTGCCATGCCTATATATAATTCGTCTAAGGTTTAGAAATTTCGTATTTTGCCAAGTGTAGCATTTGCAGCTCGAGCCGAAGGCGAGGGACACAATTAAACAAGGCAAAATACAAAGTTCGAAACAATTGCGTAATTTAGCCACTAAACGACTGAATTAATTATTAAAATGTAATTATGACACGAAGCCGCATCGTGAGCAACGGATGCATCTCAAGGTTTCAAATATTGCACATTATGACGCTGAGTTGCATGAATATCAATTTAGTGTGGACTGTGGACTATTCAAAAAATAAGGCACGTAAGGGTCGCATTCAGCCGGCAAAATATTGTGGTTACTATTGGTTATCATCGGTCGTATAATACACAAAATATTATGATTGGGATGAGAAGTACGATGAATCTAAATTTTTGGAAATCGTTTGGGTTCATACCGATACATTGTGTGCACAAAATAGAATGAATCCACCGAACTCCACATCAATCAATAAATGAAGCTTTTAAAGTGAACGACAATACTCTTTCTCGTAGAAATTGAAATTGATTTATTAAAGCTTTTTTGGTCCCCTATCGTTTGTTTAACGTCCGTCATCACATCTATTTATACAATGTCCGTAGCTTTCATTCAAATTGTTTTTTGCATAATACCGGAATGGGTGACAACGTTGAGTTGGTAAATCGATGTGTTGGATTCACATGGTAAATTAATTGATTCGTAAATGGATTGGCTTTTCGCGCGTTATCATAGATTGTAACGTCATTCGGTTTCCGAAGTTGATGAAACAATTTCAACTAAAATGAGACGAAATTTGAATTCATTTTGTGGTTTGACATGAGAGAATGCCGTTGACCTGTTCTGGTGATAAAGCAATCACTTGTCTTGCTACGAGCCAATGAACTGGGGTAGGTTCAGACGTAACTATTGATCCGTAATACATGTAGTAGTCTGACAAAAAGGGCTTGAGTAAATCGTCGATAGGGAATGGTTCGATAAACAGTTTCGTATCAGCATGCTGTATGTGGGACAACTTTGAGAGAAGTCGATCTAAGATTGGATTATGGTTCGATTTCAGCTGAAATTGCACTACTAGAGATTCCTAGGATGGTGATAAGAAAGGCTATTAGCATGGCACACCTCTAGAAAATAGACCATGATCAACATTCCATCGTCATATTCCTTAGCCAATTTCATCTTTAAATATTCTTTCTTGAAGTGAATTGCATGCATTTCTAATGGCATTCTAGATTCAGGAATCACATCAATACAAGAGGAGAGAGAGCAGGTTCCAAAGTACATTACCTTACGCCATCAACGGTATGCTCCGAGCCATTAACACTTTGTCCCCAATGAAAATGAATTCTAGAGAAAATATAGTCTTCCTCGAATGGACCACCTTGTACATACGGCGTCTCTTCATTCCAATCCGGTAAGAGAATCACTACAATTTCTGAATATTATCTCTCCATATACCGGTAAGAATTATGTGTTACATACGTGTCTCTCCCGAATTGGTCAGTTCCATTCTCTCGGGACATTTGTCATAGTTCATCCATTTTAATTCGGGAAGTTGGATTTGTTGAGTGTTGATAACATTTATATCGATTGGAGACTCTGAGCATCGACTAAAAATTTTATTTTTTTGACCTGTTGTGTTTTCGTCTTGAGATATATTACTGGTCGAGTGGGAGCAGCGGTCAAAAATTTGATTATTTTGATTCGATTTGTTTAGTTCGTCCGAAGACATACTTGACAATTTTGGAATTTTCTAATTTATTATTTTCAATGCTGTGTTGTTGTTTCTGCTGGTTCATTAATGGCAAGTGCTTGAAATTAAATGACCCTCCTCTGATATCAATTCCTTCATGAATGGCTAATCCCAACTCAGAGAATTAGGTCACCAGGCATTCAAAGCATCTATTTTCGTACAATTTTTCGAAGTTTCATGTTCTCATATAAAAACGTCTCTGCATCGCTTCGCTTTTTCATAAACAGAAACATTCGCTATGTATACATGTGCTGTACATAATTTATCAGCGCCAGTTTCTTTTATTTTCCACCCTCCATTTATGACACAATTGTTTTCGCCGTTTCAATGCTAATTCCCTACTATTATATATGTACACACCTCCCACACAGCAGCAATTACATTCACAAAAAAATAACACGACGATTTTTTCCGCTCATTTTTCCCGTTCCACTTTCTGGATCATTTCAAGATTATACAACATTTGAATGTACAAAAGACTTGTTGATTGAAATATACAAATTTAATCACAAAAGGATATTAGTGTCAGATCCTTTGCGTCATAAATTAAGTTAAACTTTGCGTGATGAAATGTACAAAGTTTAGTCAAATAGGCATACCTACGACATCTACGAAAACGACGTGGATAAAGCATTTTATGGCGGGGAGAGACAGAGGGCATATTAAAATATTTAAAATCTTTGATTCAGAAGGAAGTGGAAAATTATATTTTCGACATGTTAAATATATACACACAGTTCCTAAGCTGTACGTTTCCGCGGCATTTTGTGGAATTAGAACGATGAAGTAAAATGGAACATAGCTTTAGTTATGCCTGTCGGTTGATGCGGGATATTATATGTTTGAGGGTAATATTTTTCGTTTGAATTTTTATTCTTTCTCAGGTTTTGGTGCCATTTCGGTGTATATAGTCAAATGAAAAGTTTATTTTTGACTGTTGTAAGACCAAGAATTCCTTTGAACTGTTTCTCCGAAGAGGGAAAGTAATTTTTTAATCTTCAAATTGAAACGAAAGTACTAATAGGCTGGTTTTGAAGCAGGCCTGGACTCCAGTATGGGAGCCACCAAAAGTAATTTTCTCCAAGCCAGTATTTTAGCCAAAGCAGATAAAAATAGATATTGCAATCGACCGATGGTACAAAACTTTATTTTACCTGGAAAACAAACTAAATCCAGGGGATTATACTCTTCAATGAGTATTTAAAAGAGAAACGGGC
Organism: Bradysia coprophila; assembly: GCF_014529535.1. Taxonomy (NCBI): domain Eukaryota; kingdom Metazoa; phylum Arthropoda; class Insecta; order Diptera; family Sciaridae; genus Bradysia; species Bradysia coprophila. Next base: position 110,095 of record NW_023503501.1, on the reverse strand, counting down.
AAGATATGTTTAGTCCCAAATACACCAATATTGGCCAAAATTCACTTCTAACTCATGTGATCCTAAGCCAATCTAAGCCCCTATGTGGTATTGGGTCCGGGAATGAATATGTAAAGAGATAGAAAAGGCGATTTTTACGTTGATTGGCGAGTAATGAATGATTCACTTAAGATTACACTCTTAATGAGGATATGGAAGAGAAACGGGCAAGATAGGTTTTGTTCCCAATATATAGCAAAGTAGATAAACATAGATAAGGTAACGCAAACCTACAAAAACACACGAAAACCTACTTTCGGGTGAATATAATTTTTATAATGTTGGGCACAAGACAAATTCACTTTGTTAGGTTGCCAAAACTCAATACTGAACAAATCAGTTCCAACAACATTATTACGCTAAACGTCACGGATGCAACTTAACAAAATATTGTCATTTCACTACAAAATTCCAAGGTTCTGAAAGTACAGGTTAAGACAACTCTGAGTTGATTACGAAGGAGGTGACACACAAATTGCGTCAACGGGTTGCGAAGTTTTTATGAAAAATGCAACTTAACATAAACAAAATTCTGAATTTTCAAAAAAAAAATCTTTAAGTTGATTTCTCACACTATCTGTAGTGTATAAAATTTGGTGTCAGCCGCCTCAGTGGTTGTCTAAACCTGTTCTTTCAGAACCTTACAAAATACTACTTTTGTAATTTACGCAAAACGCATCTCGGCAATTCACATGACGATTAAAAGTGAACACAGTCCACTACATTTGTACTGCGGAGATAGGTGCAGCGTTGTGAATCAACTTCGGTTTTAAGTTTACGGAAGAACTGCAATATTCGAGGCTTCGAGTTACAATCTACATATCTAGTGCCTAAAAAAGTATTTATCACCGAGTTGCACACAACGATTTTCTCAGCAAAAGCCAACGAAAGTTTTACATTTCGTCACTGAGTTGAGAACCATTATGAAACAAGTTGCGAAATGGGGTTGTTTTTGTCACGAGATGTGAAGTTACCAAACGAGCTGCGAAAAGTGAACTCTGTCCTGCATGATTTGGGTGACGTATGAAGAGTCTTTTTTTACACTGTTTCACAGGCTTTACTTAACCTTTTTTCACTCACGGTGTGCCTGAACCAAAATTTAATTACAAAATTTTGCTTGATTTTTCTTCATATTTGACTTTTTTTGGGCATTACAAACAACTTTTGTTCGAAGGTCACACCGTCCATTAGTAACAAAAAGAACTCACTTTTTGTCACTAGTTACACAAAGCAGTTACTTTCTTTTTATTTGTCAATTTTTAGTTTTGTTTTACCTTAATTTGAGTATTTCTGAAAAGTTGTGAAAAAGTAGACAATCAAAAGTTTACGTTCAATATATTTCGCTTCACCTGTATGTTGTACATACGTTGATTGGATCGGATAAAAAATTCAAATCGAAAAGATTGGTTATAAGTAACACGAGTAGATATGAGTTTGATTGACTGTATCCTTAACTTGATTAATTGTGCAGGATGGTATTTTGACTCAATTTGCATTTTTATTTTGGTATAAAAAATTAAAATTGCATTTTCTATTGCTAAATTTTAACAGAACAAACCGTGTGTGTGTGTGAGTGTGTCAAGGACTATTTGTGAGAAAATATTTTTCCACATTTTTCTAAATTTTCCCACATTCTTTCAAAATTTCCTAATTTTTGAAAAAATTAAGGAAAATATGGAAAAATGTGTGAAAATTTAGAAAAATGTGGGTAAATGTTTTCTTTAAAATGGTGCCTGGTGTATTGTGTATAGTGATCCGGTATCATATCATCAAATGCAGACAGATTTACAATTCAGGAAATTAATTTCTCAGTTTCCATTTTGCTTAAAATAACGAGCGTCAATTTTCAACGGGAGATTGAATCAAATGATGAAATCATTTCAACATTTAAGGACAACCTCCCATCAAGAATTCAAGGGGAGGAGATGTCATTCGGAACGATATTATCGCTCATTCGATATTATCGCTAAACCAACACGATATATGTAGCTTCAAATGCATTTTAATTGAATTCACTTAAAGTTTGGAATGTAAGCGAAGTTAACGTACTTGAGTAGAACTAAAAATGTGCATTGAAGTTCCTTAAGATTTCTCTTAAAAGGTTTAATGTTAAGTGGACCTTTTTGTTGATGGTTGTAATGCGAGTTGTTACTATCGAGCTTTTGCGATATTTTCAATCTTCGCTCAATCAATCCGGAGAAGTAAAATACTTTGATTCAAGTAATTCCACTTCATTTTAGAGAAATGCTTAAGAAACCAAAGCAAAATAAATCATATCAATTTGACATCCTGAGGCGGTGCCATATATAACATAATTTTTTATAGTGCAACGACATCCCCTGGAATATAATTTTTGTTTTACAGCAACCAATTAAACTTATGTTAGTTCTCACACGCAACTACACGCCTAATAATACGAATTCATATCCTCTCCATGACGACCCGAATAAATTAAACGACTGTTCGGATCCTTAACTGTCAGCGATCCGGATACTCGAACCGGTGCATCTACAATGCCAGGCTTTTCCTTAATTTTCATCTGCGAAGTTCTCTCATCTTTCAACGCACCGGCATTCGGTAAATACGCCGGCCGATTACGATTTATCTCCATGTCACGATTGTAATAAGCATAGTTGTCGTACAGATCGTCGTAGCGATTGTTGTACGACTTGTATCTTAGATCCACACTGGGTGGAGTCCTCACAATTTCTGGTAGTGTAGCATAGTAGATTATTCGACGATTTCGGTTGGTGGCTGGTGGAGGCATCTGATACGGATGGTAGGGATACCGATCACCTCGATCACTTATATCATTTGAGTACAGCGGACGATAATCTCTCGGCTCTGGCAAATCATATCGACTATCTGGGTAATCGTAGTAATGATCCGGGTACGCTGGTTCTTTCGGCATATATCTGTCGTAAACATCAAAAGATCTCGAATAGTCCATGGGATACGGATTGTAGTTGAACATATCGTCACGTTCGTATCGACTGTATCTGAAAATGTGAGAAAATTATTCGCACTTCGTATAACTTGCTCTGCTCGAACAACATACCGATCATATCGCCTTGAATATGGGTCCGAGTCACGGTAATACGGTAATTCATCGTAGTCTCGCCGATAATATCGATCTTCGATAGGCTTTGCTGACGGTTGACTTCTGTAGATTTCTGGTTTTGTGGCACTGGATTTCTGATCAGAGTCATTTGGATTCTCCGATTTGGAGCTCTTTTGTTGGGTTATAAAGTTTACGCGTGGAGTTCTTGCTTTGATTCCTTCATTCACCGACGTTGCTTCGGCTAGAGAGTCTTCCTCATTATGCACCTTTGAATAGTCGAAAGGTGACTTGGTCCATCTGTCCATTGGCATGGGCTGATTACGTCGTTCCGGATGATAGTCATCCATAACTTGTGCTTCGGCTTGTGGAAGTTTTTCAGGAGTTTGAACTGCACCTGGTGTCGACATTTCAACACTTCTATGTTCCGGTTCAATACTTCGAGGTAGTCTGAAGTTTTCCACTTCAGCATCCTGTTTCGGTGGATGGAGCTTATCATAAGCTATGTTCTGCATAAATTCATTTGTTTTGTCAAAGTTTTTGAATGCAACGTCATCATCGGATTGAACGTTACGTAGTTCGCCTTTCGAACGAAAATGGCTTTTTAGGCCATGCGATTCGAGGACAACGTATTTTGGGCTTCTCTTATGCCTTGCATCTTGATCTGTATCGTCTCCAGTATCGAAGAATTGTTGTTCAGCATAAAGTTGAGATGATAATTTCGTATCAAGATCGTCTGAAATTTGTGTGTCGAGGGTGTCTAACGATGCCACAAATGGACACAAAAACAAAATGATGAACTTGTCGTAGGTCATGGTTGTTTGCCTACAAATAAAAAATGACTGTGAGGTGGGAGCGTGAGAACGTTACAGTGAGTTAGGATTGCCAAAACATTTATTTTTAAAGACCGCCCGACTAGAATCCAATTTATATTCATATATTGACTGAACTCGTTAATTGCGAATCAAGGGAACGTTTACAGTTTTTCGCTGCCTTAGCCCTATTACTTTTCATTCATAAAGAACAACCATAGGTCGGATCGGTTTTGGTGCCGAAACTGCACTCTTAATTTTATGCAGAATTCCATCATCAATGGAAACTCAATGTGTATATCATTGTGATGTGATGGATGAAAATTGTGTACAGTGCAGGCCGTCCTTGAGCTATTAAAAATAATTCAACTTTAATCAATCTAATATGCTAAATAGTTATGCTTATTGAGTAGACGGTAGACGTTGTTTATCATAGCGCTCCACTATAATGCAAATAATGGCTCATTCAGATTCAGAATAGTTTTCAATTCACTTTCAAAACCTCATCTAATCAGATCGATGTGAAAATATTTCGAACAAAACAGGTTACAAAATTTTAGATGAAAAATGGACGGAAGTCAACACCGGATACGGTCTTTTGTTTGTTATTATGTATTTTCAAACATGGTATGTCTATGGTAAAATGGCTTTTGTTGGTATTTAGCTTCAAAGTTGAACAATTTGAGTAAGAATTTTCAAAATTCAAGAAATCTCATGGGTTGGTCCTCTTGTATTTGACATACGACGACATGCTCTGGGGCCGTTCATAAATTACGTAACGCAAAAATCAACATTTTTCAGACCCCCCCCCCGGGTCTGTAACGCTAAAAGTGTCAAGTTTGACCCAATTTTGTTAGAACCGTAACGCTTGCCTCATACCCCCCCCTCCCCCCTCTAGCGTTACGTAATTTATGAACGGCCCCTCTACATAATTTTCATCGAAAAAAATGAATAGATCGAGCGGAGAATACTTTTCAGTTGCTGATTGATTAGTTAAAAGTAAGCAACAGAACAATAGGATGAGACAAAAATGCATCTTCCGGAAAACTGAAGTATTCGCGATTGTAGTGGATTAATGCAAGTTCAAATTTCTAGGGACATATGACAGAAATTGTGCTTCTGATGTGTAATTTACCGATCCGAGGCAAAGCCGAGATCGATAAGCACATAAGAAACCATTTGCACTATTGGTTTAATGGCCAATCAAGGTACTTTGCTCAAAAACTTGACTTCTCATATTTCAACGCAGATACTTGCAAACCCCATAAGATCCTATTTGCCCAGTAAGAACATGATGTACCTGGAGAAATTTCCATCAGAAAAGTGCATGTCTTCGATTTTGGATCACCTCCCACTAGCCAAACAATCTTCGAAGATTTTTTTTTGCCAGTGGTTTTGGCTTCTAGGTTAAGAATGCCCTTTCTAGGCTCATATAGAAAATTCCACTGGAAATTGCGTCCGATTTTAGTAGGCTGTTTTTCTAAAGAATCCATCGGCACTTGGCAACGTCTCGATCGGCAACTTTCACACAAGAAGTGCCATATTTCGCCATTTATCGCGATTGAGCCGATTTTCAGGGAGACTGTTTTTAAGCAAACATTTCTTCTTAATAGGTGATAACGGATTATTCGGAAGCTGTTGGCGGTCTAAGTTCAGCATTCGTTTCATTTTTTTTAAATTGTTCTCCATCAATTTCACTCGTCAAAAAGAAAATAGAATTGAAGTAGTGGCGTTGCTCATTGCGACAAATTGAGGATTCCATTTTCATAAAGGAGATGATACAATTGATACATACACCCTCACGATCTTACAGTTTTCAAACTTTAATGCGGACTTAATGCGTGATTAAGCTAAACACATCATAAGGTTTCACTTTTCGTGGGTCTCGTTTGTGTCTTTCGTTCTATTCGTTCCACTTGCATTCCATCACATAGGAGGGGGTAGGGTAATCTCGCACACCACACAAATTCATGGTGTGCGAGATTCACATCTAAGTGGTGAATCTCGCACAGTCATGACTTTTCGTTACATGTCGTAAAAGGACGCATACTATGATCGCGTGTGCGAGATTCCCCGACACCCATAGGAGTAGTCTTGTCTTTACGTTTATCCACTTCCACACGTACATGGAACGTGGAACGAGTTAACAAAACCCACACAAAGTAAAACCTTATGCTAGTTCAGTTCACGATAAATTAGCTATCGCCCCAGCTGATTTAACCGATTCGGTCAATTGTAATAGGTTATTAAGTTACACTGGATGTGATGTACTTCACAGAAATCGGACCCTTTCTTCTTAATTGTATTGCAATATTATTCTGAGTATAAAACTGCTCTAATGTTACAGTCAAATTCTGTTTAGGTTTTCCTTCCAAGTACATCAAAAATGATTTTGATGATAATTAAGACACCAACGGTTCGTTAATTCCAAAAATGTATACCTTTCAAATGGAATAATCCTTTTACAACGTAAAAAATCTATCCGACAATCTATCACGATTTGAACGCAACACTCAAGCAACCACGTAAAAAAACGTTATTCATACGAGCTCTATTCAAAAGAACATTTCTGAACGACACTCAACGGTAGACTGATCTCCGATCATAAAAAAATACGCATTCACCGCTCTTGTTTTCAGCCAATTTGAAAAATCATTGATTTAACAAGCCATCGAAAAGAATAAAAAAAAAATTCTGCAAAAATGTTAATTCGTACACGTTGTCGGTGGAACATATTATGGTCGTAGTCGGGAAACTGATAGCGAAAAGAAATACTTCCTCGAAGAATAGTAAATTTCTTTGGTCATCGTCATTGCAAAGCGGAAAGCCGGGCGATTTGTTTTTAATCTGATAAAGCCTTGGCTTGGGTTTGGAGGGTTTAGATGACATTGCACAGCTTCAGTGTCTTCAACAAATATTTAGATATTAATTGGATGAATCATCTTTTGATAGTGTTAGAGATCGGCTTCATGCAAAATTAAAAGTTATAAAAGTCATTAAAAACTCAAAAAAATGGATTTAGCCGAGCTGTAACTTCCGCTACAGATTCCGCTAATTGATATCTAATTGTTTCCTGAAGACTCTTAAGTTATACAACGTCATGTAAACCCCCAGTCGAGGCTTTAGTCTATTTAAAAATAATCAGTGGCCTCTCCACTCTGATACATTGCTAAATAGAGCAATTAGAGCAAACATTCATAGCAGAGTTAACGATACATTTCATGTCCGATTATATCGGAAACCCCAAAAACAAGGAAATCTCTTTTATCATCCGGACTATAAACGAAAATGAATGAGTTCTGTGTGCTTATATGATGCGAATGTGTTCTATGGACAGATTATGCACTCGAAAACCGCTAGAACCACAAGTCATTCAACCTGTTTAAAAAAAAATATTGTCACAGAGCGTAAATCCGGTGCTGGGAGTATTAACACATTGCGACGAATACTGTTTGTTACGTATACGGTTAAAAATATAATTTTCCAAGCATCGCCCATGCCTAAATGGTATTAAGGTAATTATGGTAATATGACTCAGACTGCGGTTAAGCTTTTTCGGTTCTGAGAACCATAGAAAGCATGGAAATTATCATCATAATTGCAAGGCTAAAGAATCATGATTTCAGACAATTTTTTTAAATGTAACATAGAAGTAGTCAATGGACTCGGAGCTTGCCATCCGTTACCTCAACCAATCTTATTTGTCGCAGTTCAATTTTTTGCAATTTGTAAATAACTATTATTTTAGGGGTGGTCTGCAAGCCTTATTCAAGTTTCAGAACTTCCGGTGGAATGCCGATTTCGTTTCTCTATCTGATACTACATAAAACTCTAGAGCATCAGAATTAACATAATGATTTAAAGTCGCGCAACGCAATAGAAAAAGTGTAAACGTTGATTGCGTTGCGTTTAGTATCAGATAGAGAAAGGAAATCAACATTCCTCCGGAGGTACTGAACTCAAGTTGAGCTGCTACAGCTGTTTTTGAGCTGGTTGTCCACTGATACAAACACATTACCTTATGTGTCTTTATCAGAGATGGGCCCGTAATATTACCGTGTAATATTACCCGGTAATATTACGTAAAATTACGTAATATTACTCGAAGCTCGGTAACATTGGTAATTTAAAGCCTCGGTAATATTACGTAAGTTACGTAATATTACCCAAAATCAGTCAACATCTTGTAAATTTTAATCATTTTCAACAGAAATTACTCGTTTTTAGCAAATTCAAGTGTATTTTATCGTATAATTTTGTTCTATTGAAACGGTAAATTGGCCTATAGCCCTTCTATTTAATTGTGAACTGCTTAACTGTCAGCCTAGTTAAACAACTTGTTCAAAAACAGTCGAGTAGTATACACATTTGAATGTGTTTCAACCGAAATTGATAATTAATAGAGCGTGGATTTTTACGATTTCTCTCAGAGTTTTCACTGAATGACGCTGTCGGCAACTCGGTCTTCTGTCACTTCATAAGAACAATTTTTCCACTCTCTAGATCGAAAATTTAAATTTGTTAGCAAATTTCAAATTTCGTATTTTAAAAGACCGAGTTGCCAGCACTGCCATCGTTGAATATTGTGGTAGCGACATAAACAATTGTCACAATCTATGCGCAAATATCTAGCGTCATATTGAACATAAGTGCTTTCAAATTTTCGTTTCGACTCGTGTACCGAGCAACAAGCTTCAGTTACTGTGTAAAATCGCTCAAGCAAGTTGCTCAAAAACACGCGAGTGAGTTTCTGAGTACTACAAAATTCTTTCATAAGCAATCAATTATGTAGCAGTATCGAATGTAGTCTGGTTTACCGTCTGACACATGCGAAAGTTGAGTTTCACATAAAATTCACGAAAAATGAACAGAAAATAGTCCACAGTGTAAAGGATCATTTTCGCAAAGGGCATATTGCTTTGTAAGATTCAACTTTCGCATGAGTCTGGTAGTAAAATGTCTAATTCTTACAATTTTGTATTGGTAAATTACGTAATATTACCAAAACATCGGTAATATTGGTAATTTAATATTTCGGTAATATTACCCAATGTTACGTAATATTACCGTAATATTACGTAATATTACCGACAAGAAATAAATTACCGGTAATTTCCCATCTCTGGTCTTTATACTGGTGAAAAAGGTAAACGCACGCGTGTGGTCGTGGTAAGACGGTATAAACAAACATGTATAAGGCAATGTGTTTGTATCAGTGGACCAGCTGATAAACAGCTGAAGTAAACTGCACCACTTTGTGATTGAGTGGACGTAATTTGTATACAGCTTCTAATACAGTAGTGAATATTCTCTAAAATTCCCCCTGGTATTTACGGCTTATAGAAGACTGTACTTACTAAATTGATTCATTACCTGGGCCAAACATTCTCTAGAAAATCTTTTTTTTTTTAATGCAATGAATTATGGTTCATCTGAAACGGTGTTCCCATCCATTCACTCAGTGAATTTCACTGGATTTTGTTTCTTTCGCCAACCACCTATAACGTATCTGTCTCATGTAACCGTTGATACGCACATTGGTGTATATATATGTATAAACGTCCCCCAGCGCATTTTAAATTCATTAACTTTTTAGCCTGTAGACAATTAGAAGCTAACGGAAGGGTTTTTAGCAAACAATATTAAGAAGAAAAGAAGGGTTATTACCCCCAGACAGCCGTAATTTTTGTTCAATATTGCCCTCGAGACAAAAGAACATACTTTTTATGATATTTTATGATGTTTATTAACTATAAGCATACCGTTTATGGAAAATACTCTGTTCATATTTTGTTAAGTTTAGTGTGGCCTAGTTGAAAAGACTGGTGATCATAATACGGGAAGACGACGACGACGGTAGCGAATTTATACAAAACATCGCGTTGTCTTCTTTTCCAATTTATACTTCTGCATGCCATTATAAGGATAAAAAAAAGAAAACCAAACGAAGAATGCAAAAAAAGGAACTTTTAGCTGTTCACTTAAAACATTAACCGGGTGGTTTATTTTTGGGGGTATACATGACGTGGTATGACGAACGACAAATAATTTTTAATTGAAATTGTAGAAGACTAATTACATAACTTATTCATGAGAATGAAACCATTTTTGTTAGGATGCGCGCATTTAAACAAAAAAAAAATGCCCCAAAGTAAAAGAGTGAGAAATTAAGAGGTTCTTCATGTATATTATGCACGTTGATGTAGATGGGTAATGGGTTGATCATAATTTTTAAAACCCTTTAGCTTTTAAACTTTTGATTATGATTTTTTTTATGTTTTGCTGTTCGGCTGACATATAATAAATAATTGTCTTCGTAAAAACGGTGTTGGGGGGTAATTGTTCAGTTAAAACGGCGATGTTACATCGAAATCTTAATTTGAGTTAAGTTGGGAGTCGGTAGATGCTTGGGGTAGAGACATAGGGTTGAATGAAGAGAAGACAGATTTATTGGAACATGAAATATTGACAAAAGTGTTAGAAGTGAGTTTCATATACCAGAAAAAAATGTTATTCAGAGAGTCTGCCGGGGGATTCGGTGTGCCAATGTTCAATTTTATCACCAACATCCTGTCTGGAATGGACAGTCGCTACTGCCAATTCTGGAATACTTGAACCGGACGACATAAACGTTTTTGATGACGCGTATGTAAATAATGTTTATTCAAAAACGTGAGGCAAAGTTAACTTTACCTTACAGATCCAAAACTTGACCTCAAGGTTTTGAATAAAATGCCTTTACATGCTGATGCACGGTAAAGTGCACTTTACATCACTGCTTGTGACAGGGAAAATGTAATAGTATATTACTTCCGAGGTTCCAAGTTGTGTATTTGATAAGTGGGGTGTTACAGCCCGACCCGAAGGGGAGGGCTGTATTCCCCACTTGTCAAATAACAACTTGGAACCTCGTAAGTACAATGCTTTACGTGATTAGGCAATGTAAATGAAAATGAAACATGCCGTAACACGTAAAATGTGTTACGTCACTGCTTGTAAATGCTTGTTTAGGCACGAGCGTAGCGAAATTTTGTGAATAGAGCCTTACGGATGAATGAAAATGTATTCTGTTTTCAGTGAAAAATTTTCACGACAACTCCGGAGAAAACTTTTCTAAGGGTCATGTAAGCCCAACAAAAAAATTTCTGGAAAAAAGTTGTTCCACGATATTCTCAGAATTGAGCGACGATTCATTTGAGCCCGTTTGAGCTCGTTTGGATTGCCGTCGGCTTGAATCCCGACTGTTCGAAGTTTTGGCGAATTGACTCTTAAATCGATTGCAAGAGCCGATTTTCCATTTTTTGGTAATTTCCCGATTTCCAATCATTTCCGATTTGAGTCATTTTCCCATTTTTAGTAATTTTCCTATTTCTAATAATTTCCCGATGCTTAGTGATATTCGCTCAGGAAATTTCTGCACGTCCATTTTCTGGACATTTCGGACATTGTTCGCTAAAACTTCGTGTCGTAGACATTTTTTTTACTATTTCGACAAGCATTTAAATAATTTAAGGCACTTCAGGAATTTTATCGGTAAAAATTTCTAACAAATTCTCAAAATTTCGGATATTTTTGACTGACGTCGCTAAATCAGATCGCTGGATAATGAGAAACGTTAATATGACCTGTTTCCATTAAAAACAAAAATCCAAATGGGGAAATTTTCACTGTAGAAAGTAAGGTGTCCTTCACATCTTCAGACAAGCGAATATGAACGTTCAATATAGTATATTGTAGAAACGCTAAGATAATAAGTTGCTGTACAATACTGTCGTTTCACTCTTAACTTCGATCGTGGAACAATTTAAAAAATGCGAAATATTGCACTATGACTTTAAATTTATCATTTTGTGTTTTTTTTCCTTTTAACCTCTCTATAAACTACCTACGACTCCAATTCAGGAAGTAACGATAAATCTGACTCCAAGCCTTTATGTTGCAAAAAGAATTTCAAACAAGATTGGAAATCAATATCACGAAAATACTAGCGCCAAATGAAGTAATAGATCCAATAGTAAAACAGCTAGAATGCTTGTGTGAATTAAGCTAAATAGTGCTGTGAAATGAAAGTCTTTTCCCCCCACTCGGTGGAGAATAATTTCAAGAGACCGAATTCCCAACCATTTTCGTTCTTATGCTGAGATTTGTTTTACAAAATTCTGCAACGAACGTTCTAAAGTTCATTACTGTCAACCTGCTTCGGAAGATGAATTGAACACTTTATCCATTACTTGGTTAATATTTGATTTCTTCATCTCATCACAATTTCAAAACTAATTTCATGTCTTTCTGAAGGCCACTCCTCTGTTCCATTGGTGGTAAAGAAGAAAGGAAGACAAACACGGTTTGAATTAAGGCCCAACATCAACAATTTATTCGACGAAATGAAATGTGTTGAGTCGAATGCTAAATAAATTTACAGAAAAACTTACGCACGAAACACTCACTGTAACTTAGTTGCTTCCTAAGCACCCCCAACTTGCATCGCAACGAACATTTAATCATCGATGCAGATCGGTTCCTCAGCATTCGTAGATTTTTTGCTCGCATTCGTGCTGCTGAGATATTGACTGATCAACGAATTTTTCGTTTGAACGGGAATCTCTTGACCGCGCGGTACGGACATCAGTAATTTCACTCGTTTTTTAGCCGGTTTCGGAGATGGTTCTGCATCGGTTTTCGGTTTCGCTGAAGGAACGTCTTCTTGAACGATCGAGAAATTTTTCTTTTTGTCATCGTCGGACAGAACTTTAGTAAATTTCTCGATGTTGCCCAATTTTGATTTTGGCGTCTTCGCAGACGATGGAGGCTCATCGGGTGCATCCGGTGGAGGTTTAACTTTTTCATTTTCCTTCGCTTTTTTCGATTCTGATTTTGTTTTCGATTTGGGCGTTAACGTGTACGTCCAATCGTTTATTACCGACAAGTCTTCCAGGTTGTAGTGTTTACGCTGTTCGCTGGCCACATACCAGCACAATTTGTTCATCATTGGACCTTCTTCAGGGCATGGTTTCCATTCAGCCAGTTCTTTGATTTTCAGTCGAATACTGGTCAGCGAAAACTCTTGGAATTTGTCGTCGTCCTTGTTTTTCTGGGCGGTAAATGCGCGAAATTCCTTCGATAGAAATTCGCTACTGTTGGTATTGCCATGAATCAAACGTAGAAGATCGGGCACGCTTTCTTCGGCTAACTTAATGCGTTTCTTCACAGCAGAGCCTTTCTTAGCTTCCCCGTTGTCATCAGTAGCATCGTTTTTCTCAACACTCTGAATGATCGGCATTTTTATCGTGGGACCGTTGAAAATCATCGATCGCATCAGCAACATTTCCCATATAACACTTGGACATCCCAGTGGTTGATTGCCATCCTTGTTCTGCCAAATTAAACCGATCAGTCGAGGCTTGATCTTTTCCGTTTTCTTTTTCATTTCGTCGGAAAAGACTTTCTGCATAATTTTCAGCTTAGCCTTCTGGGTGTCCGGTGAATTGTCTTCGTCGATTTCGTCATTATTCGCCAGTTCTTCGTCACTTAAATGGCCGTGTGGTACAAAGAATTCGTTATCGATGTCATAGTCGTCATCGGATTCTTTGTCTTTCTCATCATCGCTGCCATGAAGTGACTCGCCCGGCTCCTCATCTTCCCATTCGTCATCCGAGTCAATTTCGTAATCGAAGAACTTCTGAAAAGAATATGGAACATAAGTCTCTGCCGTTCCAACTGTAACATTCGAAAGCTACCTCATCGGTTGCAAACGGTCTGCGTGGAGTGATCACAGAACTTTTCTTTTGCCATGTACCGTAATACGGTGGTCGCCGATTTTCTTCGAATTTGAAAAATTTAGCTCGATACTTCTGAATGGCTGATGATTCTTCGATCGACGTTGAGCCTTCCAATTCATCTAAACGTCGATGCATTGGTAAAATTCAAATTGAATTGACAAAACATAGCACGGCAAGAACTTACCCAATAATATCACATCATCGTTGTTGTCCTCGCTGGGCCAGGTTTTTCCTTGCTTTTCTGTCGTACGCCCACCATTGCGTAGAGATTGAATGTATAGATCGGTTGTAGGACGGCTTTCTGTCGAATTGAGGACTTCCCCGTCGAATTGTGATTTTCTTGTTGGTGAAAGCTGGCGACGAACAATGGGCGCCAATCGCATATCAGGTTTGACTCGAAATGGCATAAAGTTCAGCGTAACCTCAACGTCGTCCACATCCATTTTATCGTATTCGCTTGACTTATTCGATTTCTTGGCGAAGAATTTCGTAAAAGCTTCAGCCTCCTTGCGTTTCTTCTTCAGTTCGGCCTCCTCTTTTGCGACTCTTTCCTCCTCTTTTAGTCGTTTCTCTTCGTTTTTAGCATCAATTTCCGCTTGCTTCTTCTTCTCACGCTCCTCCTTTTCCTTGCGACGTTGTTCCTCCTTGTCTTCCCGTTCCTTACGTTTTTGCTCTTCTTTGTCATCGCGTTCTTTCTTCTTTATTCTCTCTTTTTCGTCGCGTTCTTTTTGACGCTGCTCTTTTTCCTCTTGGATCTTACGTTCACGTTCCTCTTTCGCTTCCTGTATTTTCCGTTCACGTTCTTCCTTGGCCTCCAGGATTTTTCGTTCACGCTCTTCTTTGGCCTCCTGGATTTTCCGTTCACGCTCTTCTTTGGCCTTTTCCTTCGCCATACGCTTCTGTTCCGATTCCAATTTTTTCTGCATCTGTTTTGGGGTCAACGCATTCTTATCGGTAGTCTTCATGGCAGGCGTTTTCGGAGAATTCATAGCGTCCACTGATTTGCGTGTTCGTCTTCCAACTTTTGATGAAGTAGGAGTCGACACTTTGCTCTGGTCAAAATCTGTATCCATTTCAGTTTCACGGTTGTTATCCACGTTACTCTCCAAGTCCGAAGAATTTGCTTCATTGGCACTAGCCAATAAGGTTTCTTCCTTGCCATGGCTTTCATCAATTTTGTCACTAACGCTCAAAGCACTGCTCGACGATACTTTTTCTTCCCCAGCGACCGTTGCATCCAATTGGTTAATATCAGCTTCCACGATAGAAACATTTTCACTTTCACTGTCGGGAACAACATTGACTTCTTTTTCAACAGCTACATCAGATTCATGATTGTCCGAGGAAGTGACATTCGAATCAGCTGCGTCGAAACTGGGAATCACCGCAACAGGCTCAGTCGATTCAGTGATGTTTGAATTGGAACCGCTGTCACCATCCAACACAAAACTGCTCTCATCTTCAGTCGGAACGATGTCATTGCCACCCTTTTCTTTGCCATCAATACTGTTAAGCGAATTTTCCTCACTATCGATCAGAATAACGTCGTCATCTTCGTCGGTTTCCTCAATTTTCGCATCAACAACCACCTTACTCGGTCGCTCGTTCACTTTCTTTTTCTTCGCAGACGGAATTTTAATGACAACTTTGGCTGGAACTTCGGAATCAATTCTACGGCTGGATCGCCTCAGCGGTGTTCCCTCGGCAGCCACATCTTTTGTTGATTTCTTTGTTTCTTTTGGGAGTACATCACTTGCAGTGATTTCATTGTCTGGCATGTCAATGTCCTCAACTAAATCAACCATATCCAGCACGGTGACTTCATCCGTTTTCGCGATATTTTCCTTGGCTGCGCCGATTTTACTCAATTTCATTGAACGATCATCGTCTTCGGTGGTCGACAATTTACGTTTCCTACTTTCACCAGTAACCGGCGAAGACGTACCCTCTTTGGAACTCGATTCTAGTGGCTTGAATGGGATTCGTGTTTGTTTCATTTTTTTACCATTTGGAGTGTTGGACACATCGGTGGTAGGAGGAATTTTGTCTTTCTCTGGAAATTTCAAACGAAATTAAAATCAATTTCGGACGCATGTAGCGGGGCTACTTACTTTCCGACATATTTACGGTCGCAAAAGACTGTTTATTCTCTAGAAAAATTACTTAATTTGCAACACTTTTTAGAATTTATTTGTTTCGAGACATCACAGATGGAATGGATAATGACAAAAAAGCGCCAAAACAATCGGCGAACTTTTGAATTGCAATGAAGTAGAATTCGATTCGAATGGGGTTGCGTTCAGTTTTCGTTTGACAAACAATTTCACAAAAAATGGACCTACACTGTAAGAACAACCAATGGTGCCAATGTATGCGCGCGAAGATATATCAGAAATTATAGCCTGTTACGGACGACTATAATCTGACTTCATAAATAAACGACAAGCTATGACTAATGCGATCTTACATAGACTGTTATGATAAGAGAGAGAGTAAACCGTAGACCAGCTAATTATAACTTTCCATGGGGAACTTGTCATTGCATTTTTACATATAATTTTTTGACATATCCCCCAAAAACAAGTTAAAATAACTTGTCCGAATATATTTCTATCTTGTTCATCATAACAGTCTATCTATTAGCGTACTTCGCGGAACTGTCAACTTCTGAGACACTTGTTTTTTTACACGAAGATCTAACTTGTCAAATTATATTGTTGTTCCTATAGAAACATCAAGTGAGGTATAGCAAAATGCATGTTCAAAAAATGAAGTAAAAGATTTTAATTAAATCTCTTGAAAATACTTCAATCAAATGAAGTGATAGATTCGAAAGTAAGATTGCTTCTATGTTTGCTGGCTGTGATAGGTCTTAAATTCATAAAACACACATGGTTCTTTTCGTTAAGTAATACATTTTTATTCACTGAAAACCGTTTACAATTCATCGTTTGTCACTTCTCAAGTGATTATCCAGCTCAACCAACTGTTGCAGAAATCCGTCATTAGGTCGGCACACATGCTTTGATTTTATAATCTGACAGGCAGTAGTAGCATCTAATTTTTCGCAAATCATTAAATAAGCTATGGCACAAGTAGCCGACCGTGAATAACCCATAAAGCAGTGAACAAGCACTTTACCACCGTCTCGTTTGATACCATTCTCAATGAATTTCGTAACAGCCTCGAAATGGTCATTGATTTTCGTACTAGGACTATCGGCTATAGCCACACCCAAATAGTTAATGTTATCGTTCCGATAGTAATTAGCATCTGTGTCAACGTCACTTTCTGCCATATTGACTACATGAGTGATGCCGACCCGTTTCAGGTACACTAAATTTTTAGCAGCACTTCCGTTTCCAACGAAGAGATTTGGATAAACTTCATCACAATCCACATAATACTTTTCGTTGTCAACCACTCTGAAAAATGGTGAGATTGTGCACCGAGTTTTTAAGAACACGTCTTGTAATTGGATTAAACTCGTCTGATTTGCCGTCATTGTTTATCCACTTTGACTTGATATGACAAACGTCTGAGCACTACGATAAAGAAATCAAAAAAATAGCTGGTACGGCTATCAGCGACCATTAAGTTTTTCTTTAGATAAGATTAAACATCCTTAAAACTTCACAGCAAATCTAAGTTTGATAAAACCAATAGATAAACAGTGTATAGTACACGGCCACTTCTTTTTCACTATGCTTATCAATCTATCGCACTTTGTTTTACAGTGTCCCTGACTCATACACTTTTCCCGTGACGTATAAATGCCGAAACATTCGTTCACTTTCACTCGCAAACTTGCATCATATGCAAACCAAAATAAGTCAATGGCATGTGTCATCAGCGCCTGTCACAGTGGCGAAATCAATTAACTCTTTTTTGTTGATCAATTGCAAATTCTCTCACAATAATCATCTGTATTTACCTTCGTCCTTTCCCTGTATCATGCTATTGAATTCAATTTGTTAAATAAAACGATTCCGGACGCAAAAATGAGCAAAATGTCGAAAAATAAGTTGAACCTAACACTTCCACCCGGTTCTGTTGATCCCATTCCACAGTCGGTGGTTCCGACACCTCCATTCCGGACAACACCATCTGGAACTGAGTGAGTAGCTTAGTGTGATGTTAAGAGTTTTGTCGGCTATTCAGACCATTTTCCAATCTCAGTCGACCAAATTTGCTGGGTAAGCCGAAGACCAGTATTGAAGCGTTGACGGACACTTTGGAAGAACTGGAAATGGATGACAAAGCACGGAACCGCATCAAATTGTTTTTGAATCAAAAGGAAAAAATTGGCGAGCTACGAGACGAGGATTTGGAGAAGTTGGGTGAATTGGGAAGCGGCAATGGCGGAGTCGTAATGAAAGGTTGGTGTTTAACCGAATTTAGAATTCATTGGCGAAATCACGTCAAAAATGTCCATCCCACAGTTCGTCACATTCCAACCAAATGGATTATGGCCAGGAAATTAATTCATTTGGAGGTGAAGCCGGCGATTAAGAAACAAATTTTGAGGGAACTGAAAGTGTTGCACGAATGCAATTTTCCACACATTGTCGGATTCTATGGAGCATTTTACAGTGACGGTGAAATCAGCATTTGCATGGAATACATGGACGGTGGTTCGTTGGATTTGATATTAAAACGAGCTGGTAGGATTGCCGAACCATTTCTCGGTAAAATTACGTCTGCCGTGCTGAAAGGACTGAGCTACTTGCGCGACAAACATGCCATTATGCATCGAGATGTCAAGCCATCGAATATTTTGTAATTTTTTTTTTTGTTCGGCTAAGATGGCACGACACTAATTCCATTCTTTCATTTACTCAGAGTGAACACAAGTGGCGAGATAAAAATTTGTGATTTTGGCGTGTCCGGTCAGCTAATTGATTCCATGGCAAATTCATTTGTCGGAACTAGAAGCTACATGTCGGTGAGTGTGTACATATGTCGACGCAGTGTTCGTGCAGAGTTGTTAACAGAAAAAAAATCTTTCCCAGCCGGAACGACTACAGGGAACTCATTATTCCGTTCAATCCGACATTTGGTCGCTGGGTCTGTCACTAATCGAGATGTCAATCGGAATGTACCCAATTCCGCCGCCAGATTCGAGCACATTGGAAAAGATATTCGGTCCGAACAGTGGAAACATTTCTGGATCATCCGCGTCCGATATCGCCAATATGGTGGACTTGAAACCGACCGCAACGATTGAACCAAAAACGATGGCCATTTTCGAGCTGCTAGATTACATTGTAAATGAACCGCCACCAAAGTTAGAGCATCCGATATTTAGCGAAGAGTTTAAGGATTTTGTGGACAAGTGTCTGAAGAAGAATCCGGACGAACGAGCCGATCTTAAAACGTTGATTGTAAGTGGAACGACATGGAACGATATGACGAATTTGAATTGAATTTCCAATGATTCCGTTACAGAACCATGAATGGATTCGACGATGGGAAAGCGAAGATGTGGATGTGGCCGACTGGGTTAGTAAAACTATGGATCTACCGCCATCGACGCCAAATCGTAACGTTTCGCCTAACTGAAAAATTTAGTCAATTCGAGACGCATGTAACGAGAAGAAAGAGGAAATCATTGGAAATGTCTTACACTTTTACTTCTGATTGTAATTTTCATTAATTTTTAAAGATATCATGTTGTCCGTGTAAGAGTTGCTGCTGACAATTTTTTTCCACCACTTCCCTGTTGATAATAGTGATTTTTATGTTTCCTTTTTCGTTTTTAGATTGGAAAGATTTTTTAAGTGTAAAGCGTGTTTTAAGCTGACGATAATTTTGCCCGGAATGACCATTAAGAAATCATTCCCCATTTTTAATCATTGTAATTATTGTGGCACAAACAATGCAGATAATCAATTATAAAATAAATTAAATTAATTAATCGTACAAGTGACGTTTTCTGGGCATAACTATTGGCGATGTTACATGACAAATGTGTAATTTCCAGTCTCTCATTATATACTGTTTGAGTTCAGGTCTACCTGAACCTGATTTAATATGTTGAACCTAACATGAAACTTGAAACCTGAAAACCCCGTATGCAGGCTCAGCTAACCTGCCAATTTTTTGCAAGAAATCGGATCGGTTTATCTGAGCTTGAAACGCTGGTGGGAAAGTCCACTTTCTTCCTGCAAGCAAAATAATCATAAAAGTTTCCCAATTTTTTTTTAAATGTTGGCAGCCTGCTCGCTTGCTTGCAAGTGCTTTTCACAAGCGACCTGAAATCAGGTTTCAGATCAAGTTCAGGTTTGTTAAACAGAAATATCAACCTAACCTGGAGCAGTTCAGGTTAACCTGACCCGCTCCAAGCATTACTTTGTGTTAGTGGTTTCTAATGGTTTCTTAAAACTGGCTAATGAAAAGAGTCATACTACTCCATTTGCTTATTGTTAGCCATGATGTACTACACGAATGATCATTTACTGCACGGACAGCAATATTTGGCACACCCACAGACACAAAAAACCGAGAGTATTTGCTACAAGCTACATGAATGTATGAACACTTGTTAACGATCAGTTGTTATTTATTCTTTTCCTAACTAGTGTTGAAATATCGCCTCCGGCTCGAGCTGGAAACCTATCATTCGCCAAAAAAAAATCATTTTAGCGTTAGGAAAATAACTATTTCACAGATGGCAAACATATCAGCAGTTTTACGATCTAGTGTATATCTGCTAGGGATAAGGCTGAAAAGGTGTCATGTAGGTAATTTATCATTGATCCCTTACTTAATTTTTGATCGAAGTATTTTCCAAGATAGATATTTAGATCATCTTCAAGTTACGGTACTTCCAGACGTAGTCTCACATAGGTAAGTTTCGTTAAATGTTTCGTTCCTTCATTCTTTGCACGATTTTTTTTAACGTGGATGGCATTTCTTAATGGGGATGGCACTTCAAACGGCCTTGAAGATGATCCATAGTGTGAAGGTATTGCCATTCAGACGCGCGGCTTAGCCCATACGTTCGATGCTAATGACACCTTTCATTAAAATGGTCACCTTGGTATTTTCAAGAATTTAAATTCTTTTACTTCATTTTTTTAAACATGCTTTTTGCTGCACAAGACCACATTAAGAGCTTTCGTCAAGGACAAATTGCTCAATAGCTCAACTTTGAAGTGCAATTTCGATCGGGATGAAGATCCATCATGTGTTGTGTGTTGTGATTGTCATGTGTCGGACAATTTCATGAAGAATTCAAAACAAAAGAATTTATCGAAAACTTCGATAAAATGTTTCATAGCATGCCCGCACGTTAGTAAGGGGGCGTGACGCAGGTCCACTACCAAAAATGTTTAAAATTGAGGACGGCGGAGCATATTTACAGCAACTTTTTGACTTCTCCCCCCTAACTCCAACGACCCACCAAACTAAGATATCTGGAATCTAGGAATCCATACGAGTTCAACGAGCTATCACACGTTACTGCAGCTTCAAAATTGTCCGAGATATTGAACTTCGAAATATTGATGTTTGTATGAAAATAAGCAAAATCTCGAATTTTCAGATAATGCCAATCGCCTACGTTAGTTAGTTCCTATGGAAAAGTGAATCCAGCAACTCCTAAACGTTTCTATAGATTTTCCTGAAATTTTGGTTATAGGCTAATAATGGCCCGAAAATAAGAATGGAAAAGTTGGAAAAAACCCATATCTTGGGAGCTGGAGCTCCTCAAAGTCTCCATACAAATGCCATATAAAAACCAATTTGTATGTGTGTGTGGTTTGTATATTTTGGTGCATGATATGGATGGTAATGTGGTGAAAGGTGTGTGGTGTTTTGGGATGTGTTTCTTGTTGGAAATTGTATGTATTATTAAATATTAACTTCCACCAGGTCGGTTCCAAAATTTTAGGATGACAGATGATTCCTCTGGTACTTCCTAACTTCCATCGGATTTTTTGATGGATTTGGGTTATATTCGACATGAGTCAGATGTTCCAAGGTTGGTTCCTAAATTTTGGGATGACAGATGATTCCTCTGGCACTACCTAACTTCCATCGGATTTATTCTTGGATTTGGGTTATATTCGACGTGAGTAAGATGTTCCAAGGTTGGTTCCTAAATTTTGGGATTACAGATGATTCCTCTGGCACTTCCTAACTTCCATCGGATTTTATGGTGGATTTGGGCTATTTTCGACATGAGTGAGGTGTTCCAAGGTTGGTTCCTAAATTTTGGGATTAGAGATGATTCCTCTGGCACTTCCTAACTTCCATATGATTTTTTGGTGATTGACAATTTTGGGGAGTTTAGTCGTCGCACTAAATGAAAGTTTTTATTTCTAAAATAGGCTGAGTATTTGCTTTCCACGATACGTCACATATGTCATCACTATAAAAGGATTTTCCGTAAACACCCACAACTCACACCCAAAATTTAAGTTTCTTCTGAAGCTAAAAATTTTGAAGTCTTTGTTGTGACTACATCAGAATGCAACAAATAAACGAGAAATTTTAAAATTCCTTCATTATTCCCGCCTAAAATATTTTCTGCTTTGCTTCTACATGCAACAGCCAACTTCACTTTCCCTAAAATTAATACACGCGTTGACGGCTGACATTGACATATCTCCAAAATTTTCAGAACTTTCCTAGAAAATCGAAGTTTTTCTAATAACAACATGTCCTTTAAGATGCAGCAATTTATTAAAAATTCGTGTAAAATATCAGTCCAGTGAAATTATATTGCAAAAAGCCCGACGGGGTCTGGCCATTGCCCAAATGACTTAGTGTGAATGATAAGAGAAGAATTTGTTTCCGACAGAAAAAAAAAATTGTTTTTTTTCGTCTCAAAAGTGGATTGTCTGCTTGTTTGAGTGATGAAAGCAGGTGGAGGTGGAACTGCTGGTCGGAAGTCGTCTAGTCGACTTGATATGCAGAAAAGTGTTGAAGTTCAAGTGGATAGCGATTTTGCTCTACTGTTGCCCGGTGGCATTTATGAAATTAAGAAAATGGAACCGCGACCAAAGATTCGAACGATTATTGTGTTCTGTGTGATCCTGGCAATATCTGGAATTATTGGATTTGGATACTTTTGTCCGGATCAGGTAATTGATAGTGGCACCGAGAAAATAGCGTCCCGAGAAATTGTCCGTTTCATTGGTGAATTTTTCCATTATTGTCCGGATCTAGGTTTGTGCCTTGACGAAACGAGAGCTAGCCAATTCTGAGGTTAGCGCTGCACTGTTGCAAAGCCATCATGCGGAGAAGAGTGTACACAATGCTGTAAATTCAAATGTTGGCTTAAGTTATGAAGATGTCCTAAATGAAGACTTTCAATTTGACATGGACGCTCACGATGTCATGGTATTTCTGCACATTCAGAAAACCGGAGGAACATCGTTCGGAAAACATTTAGTCAGAGATCTAGATCTGAAGGTGAATTGATTAGCTTTTTCATGTTCAAACGTTATGTGGTCAACGATGTCCATTCACCGATTTCAGAGACCCTGTGAATGTCAGCGAAAGCGTAAGCGTTGCTATTGCTTTCGAACGCATCGCAACGAAAATTGGCTTTTCTCGCGATATTCGACGGGATGGAAGTGTGGTCTACATGCAGACTGGACAGAATTAACTAGTTGTGTCGATCAAGAGTTGGATAAGAATGAGGGGGAGACCGCGAAGCGGCGGTACTTTTACATAACTTTGCTCAGAAACCCAATTGTTCGATATTTGTCGGAGTTCCGACATGTTCAACGAGGTGCCACATGGAAAAGTGCACGACATTGGTGTCTGGGCAGGCAAGCAACACCCGAAGAGCTGCCGCAGTGTTACTCTGGTAAATTTTGATTGGGTTTTTAAGTGATTGAGATCTTCTCATTTTCTCTCTCCGTCTTTCGTCACTCCAGGCGAAAATTGGTTCGGAGTCGACCTGGACGAATTCGCTGCGTGTAAAAGCAATTTAGCAATAAACCGACAAACGAGAATGTTATCTGATTTGGCTCTGGTTGGGTGTTACAATCAATCGTCGATGACACCGTATGAACGAGATCGCATTATGTTAGCTAGTGCTAAGCGTAATCTTGCAGCTATGTCCTACTTCGGACTGACAGAGTTTCAAAAGGTCAGTGCCGATTCAATGAGCTGCACCCTCGCAATGTGACACACTCTTTTTCATTGTTGCAGATCTCTCAATATGTCTTCGAAGAAACATTTAATCTCCGTTTTGCTATACCATTCGAGCAGCACAATGCCACCGTTTCCAGTTCAACTTTGAACAATCTGAGGCCGGAACAGCGGCAAAAAATTGAAGACCTGAATGCACTCGATACGGAATTGTATTCGTTTGCGAAGAAATTATTATTTCAGAGGTAAGTACGGGGTAGTCCTCTCCGCCGACAACTTTTTTTCAGCATCGTATTATCGTCCATAACAGGTTCGAGAGACTCAAAGACAGAGATGTTAATTTCGAGACGAGATTTAATCATTTGGGCAGCATTGCTGGTCGGAATGGTGTGACTGAATTTAATTGGGATGGTAATTTGGAAGAGAGTAACGAGCATTAAGTTGTTATGATAGACGGGAGACATGCAATCCGTTCTAATGTTTTATTTTTTGTAGTTTTTTAAGAGAATAGTTGATTCATAAGTCGGTATACAGTTTATTGATTGGGGTCATTCAATGTGCCATATGAAGACGTTTCAAAGTGGAAAAACTGAGTTATCTTTGACGAGTGCTATTCGCTCTTATTTGTGGTCATGCCATTCGCCCTTGAACGACGAAGTTTTTTGTGTGCATTTTGTAAGAGAATTTAGGGCAGATGATCGAAGAAAAGCGGGCGTATGGGTGAAGTCAGTGAGACAAGTTGTTCGTAGCATTTAATTAAGGAAGAAATTTAGAAAATTGGATAATTGAATAGTTTCAAGAAGGCTTAAATGAGAAGTGTAGTCGACGAAGGACCGTGAAAGACCGAACGGATTATCAGATCTGTGTTTCAAGATCACGTTAAGGACCCTTATAAATTCATTCGTAGACGAGGGCGTTCGCAACCCAGAGGATAAAATTCAGTCAAAGCTATATTTCGAACAAATCATGGGATCTTATGCCTTGTTCAGCTATAAATGTATCAAAGACATCACTGCCGAAAATCCTTTAGTTCTATGTTGATGCATATATTCGGCTACGGAAATAAACTGAGGTCGCTACTTGCAAAAGGACAACGTAAGTTGATCCAATCTGTTTCGTTTAAGGCAGTAGAGCTGTGCGAGCATAAGACGGACACCAAAAATTTTTCAATCAGCGTGCAGGAATTGTTTTTTTTCGGCCCGGGTGGACGTACACAAAAGTTAGGTCTGCTCTAAATGTCATAAAATTAGTCATTATATAGATTCTGCTCCTGCTACAGAACGTAGAACATCAGGTGCATAATCTCAGTGAGATGATTCATGCCAGTCACGTTGAATTGCTATTAAGTGCGATTGAGACAACTGTGTGTTCGAAGTCGCTAGAGCGAACAGGATAGAATCATTGAAAAAATTACGGGCTTGAATAGCATGATTCAAGAGCGACGAGTTACATTGATACTAAATCATTGATAAATGCACATTAATTGGAACCAATCAGTGACGTTAATCTGCATCACACAATAATTACAAAGCAACGAATGTCTGATTTTTGTTAATATAATTTAGACCGTAAACGAATAAATATCTCACAGTTGCAGCTGTTTCTCTCTCTATCTCTCTCTCTCTCTATCGAAATGGTTAGATCATTTAATGACTTGATGGTAAACGTTGTAGCTGTAACGTTAAATTCAATATCAGTGACAGTGAGGAGATAACAAGTGAAACGAAAGCACTAAATATACAAAACATTTTTTTTTCATATTTTAACTTACAATTACCAAAGACTAATTTAGTAGACATAAATAGAAAGTCGGATTCGTTTGTTTTAGATTTAATTTGTTTTAATGAAAATAAAATTTTTCGTGTTTATTTGTTTGAAATGTAAAATTGTTAACAGAAAATAAGTCAACAAAACAATCAATATTTAGACGAGATAAATTGAAATTACAATGACGATATAAAACCAAAAAAAAAGAAGAAAAACCTAAATTTAAGACAACTTTATGACGACTTGATTTACAAATTTAACAATTTCGTCCATATTGGCAGTATACTCAAAAATGAAAAACGGAAGGAATCTAATTTTACTACGAAAAATTGATATTTATTTAAGAAAAACCAACAATTTATCTCAAAACAGCTAGGTTTAGTGTATCAATATACATATACGATAGAATCAAATGATTTACCAATGCTTTAAAAACGGACCAGGACTAGTACCAGATGCCAATGAAGATTATCGTACACTGCGTTAATTTCACTAGATTGCAGAATTTGCAGCAGCTGGTCTTTTACCAGCGCGTGCTAATGTTTTTGTTTAAAATCAGTAGTGTTTCAGCCGGTTTATTCACCATCACACTTGAAAGTATAAGTAATCCGAAAATACACCATTGATGTAAACAGTAGCATGAGCACCAATTGGTAAAAGATCAGCTGTTAAATTCTGCCGTCGAGTAAAATTTACCCATTGTGCTATAATGTCTTGAAAAATCAGAAAGTTCTGCAACTTTTCTACCCTTATCTGAGTCATTATGGTCATTAGTTCATCTGAAATGCCTCGGTGCGCGATTCCAGGCATATTCGACAAACTTTCTTCCTTCTTTTAGCTAATGCAAATTTGTAGAGGGAAATCAGTCTCACTTGTTCGAAAGACAAAATTGGAAAATCATAAGAGCAAACAAAATCCACAGAGTTCGTTGTAATACAACTGTGGTTCGAAAACTGTGCTAACTGTTCGAAAACTGTGGTAACTGTTCGAAAATTGTGGTAACTGTTCGAAAACTGTACTAACGGTTCGGAAACTGTGCTTTTGAAAATTTTAAAACGATTTTTCAACAACAAAAAACTATTCATTCTAAACAACAGATAAAATTGAGTTACCATTGCTCACTAATGATCCTAACAATCAATCCTTGTTCAACATTTCTGTACTCTGAATTTACCCTAGGAGACACAAGTTCGGTGATGAAAATGCAAAAACTCGGAACAATCAAGCTCATTCACACTATACAGTAATTGTTAGAATGAACACTGTATCGTATTCAACTGAAAGAACTTTTGATGATGTTGCAGGGGACGCCAATGAAACTTAAACTTAAATTTTCCTCAACTGTTTTTCATCTGGTTCACTCTTATGCATCTTCATACAGTTTTATCACAGGTGACTATTTCATCCGTATCCTGTTGACGCAAATTCGCTATAAAAGACCCAGCACATTTTCTTGTGTATTATCTTGTCCACAGTGCATTGAAATTTACCTCTGGTCTTAAATCGACAAGGTAACTTTTGCATGAATAGAACTAGTGCAATTTTCTGACAACAAAAATCTTTGAAAGACAATTGGAGTGCATAAACTATTGAAACTGGAAAAGGGTTTAAGTTTCAGATTGGGTTCAGATGACCCAATGATTCATAAATTTCTTTGATGTCCTTCGACATAGGTAAATCATTTGTGTTCGTTGAAAACTGCAGCTATATTGAAAAACAAAATTTAATAGACTAAAACAATAACCTCATTTAATTTAGCATAAAATTCGGTTTGTGAGATTCGTGAAATGTATGCATCGATGCGCAGTTTGTGTGGCAAAAACATAGAAAGTGTTAAAGCATGGATGTAACTTTGCAGCTTTGACTGCTTCAGAAAAGATTGTCACGCGAATTAGCATGAAAGTAGTCGAATCAAAATAGTGAATTAAACGTGATTCTGTATCGTATAATTCTATTGAAACCAAAAATGACAGAAATGACTTAAAGCACAACTCATTTATCGCATCATCAACACTAAAACACAAAAAAAGGACTCGAAACACAATTACCTACGGAAATGAATTAATAAGAAAAACTAAAAACTTATAGAATATTCACGGTTAATAAGTTAACACAACACAATTTAATAGCTCGATTCTGGTCAGAGTTCGTCGGCAATGATTTAAAGAGTGAGTAGGCGAATTCGTCGACCAATTGAAATACATCGGTTATCGGATATTCAAATGTTTAGTACCATTCGACAGCCATGCTGAGAAAATCATGGAACTACTTTTGCTCCTAGGCTCTCATTTCTCGGTTCTAGAAGATTGAGAAGTGAAGAATGATCATTCCCAGTCGTGAATTTAGGTCACAAGTCGCAGTCAAATTTCAATTATTATTTTTCAATCGTGACTCGGGTTTATAATGGTAGTGTGGACTGGATCGTGTTGCAAGGAGAGACCAAAAATTTTCGATCATTAATTTCTAAAAAGTAGTTGTTCGGGGGCATCGACAATTTTTTCCGCTTCACTGTGATTTTTAAGTTTTTTTTATTCAAAAGCTGTCACGGTCAGACAAGCAGCGGACACATTTTTTTTTACAGTTTTAGTTAATGGAGACTTTGGGCTACAAGACTCCATTCGACTGCCAGTGGTGCTACTGCTCCCAGGCATTATATCAGCAGAAATATTTTGTATTTTTTAGATAAGGTTGTCACAACCTCAACATCCACATTTTTCATAATCTTTATCCCCTATAATATCACGATATGTCAACAAAGTACGATTTTGTATGTAGAAGTCATTTTAATTTGAGTTAACAGGGTGAATTTTTCTATAAGAAAACATACTTTTAAGCATTTTAGAACCGAAATGAATGAACCTGTGGGCAAAATTCTATACAAAATGGTCGACTAATTCGTAATTTAACTCTTAAATGTCGGAGAAAAATTCATCTCGATAAACTTGTGTCGCCTCGAGACTATAGTTTTTTGCCGGTTTTATCGAAGAAATTTTTCAGGCTCGATAAACTCTGATGGAACGCACACTTTATAATAACAATAATAGATTACATCAATATGGTCTCGTAAAGGAATATTATAGTTGAATATTTTAGTGAAGAAAATGCAACAGAAAAACTGTCCAAAAAAATAATTAATGTAAATAGTTGTAACATTAGACTTAGAATCTGGAATAAATATTTTCTATATAAACATTTAGGTACACTAGTTAACGATAATGTAGAAATTAAAAAAACAATTGTTTTCTGTAGAACAAAGAGAGTTAAAACCCAATTTTATGTTTTGTGTAAATAATATTTTGGCTTTGTGTTTAGTCATGGAAAGAAAGTTATGAAAATAATGGAATTCAAAAAATTCATTGAAAACTCAATAAACTGAAAAATAAAATGAATAAAAAAAATGGAAAAGTCTTAAAAAAACAAATGAAACTAAATGCAAAAGCGTACAAAAAAGAAAACTAAAACGAAAACATTTTATAAAATACATCCCAGTGTTGGCACATAAATGAATTGTTAACAGTTTGAACACATGAAACTTAAGTATATTTTGCCATACTAACGACTAAAAACTGTAAACATTAAATGGAAGACAAACAGACAAAAATACTCCAATCCATGCAAATAATCATATGGAAATAATCTACGCGTCACCAATAAACATTTATCAAGAATTTATTATTTTTCTTATCGTTTATGTGATAGGCGATGGTATAAATAACATAATAAAACGGTACCTACAATGAATCTGACTGAGTAGTTATTTAACTGATTCCAATCATCAGTCCTTAATCATTCTTCTTGAGATCGTTCTAAATGTTCTCACCTCGGGTTACGCTCTAGTTTACAATTGTCTCTATAAACATGAGACAGAGGACCTAATATTTGTAAAAGTTTCACAAATGTTTACCGAATGTTTCACAAATGTTTACGCAATTTTTGTGAAACATTTGCTAAACATTTGTGAAACTTTGACAAATATTAGGCCCTGCATGAGATAGTGTTACATTGAATCCTGCGAAAGTAATGACATTACGCAACAACTTTGTGATAAAAGCAAACTCACTAGTGTGATAAGCAATAAACTTCGGTAACTGTCTTTTCGAAGGGTGTAGAGTTCATATATCAAAACCGAAGGCGAGGTGAGCAGTTACCTTGTCGAAAAAACAGTTACCGACGCAAGGATTCCAATAAACAAACGAGTTACTTTTATCACAAACATTGTCACCTCATTGAGTGAATTATGTAGCAGCCTTCAGCCTTCAATGTATTCTGGTTTTCTACGGAAGTTGATAGCATAGACCAGGTAGTAATAGTATTTTACATAACTGCGGATAAAAAGATTAAAAGTAGAGTTTTGGTTTGAATTTTGTTGATTCGAGGCGAAGCCGAGGTCAATAAACACATGAAAATGAGACTTTTCATTTTTATCCCGAGTTATGTAATGGATTTTACATGCTGATGGCGTCGAAAATAGTGCTTGAAACATGTAGCATGTAGCATGTAAAAGGTTTAAAAGCGAAGCGAATATGAGGTACAGAGTTTTATACTTTTTTAGACCTGCGGTATGATTAACCTCATTTTCTACACTCAAAAGGCCATTTTTTGACGTTTTATCTGATGACAGTTCGGGCGATAAAATTTCCACCGAACCGTCGTAAATTTGTTTTCGGTTTGAAAAATTGTGTTACAAACACACCTCGCACATATAAAAAACGTTGTGTTCACCTCTGGAAGAAAGCAGGAAATTCCAAATCAAGCGATTCGCAGTCCTCAAAACTTCGCTCTTGTTGGAATCTCCTATTTTCTTCCTTTTTTAAACAATTATATGTCGCGTCGCCTAGGGTTCTTCGGTTTAGACAGTTACGTAACTGATTTTCATATTATTTACAATCCTAAAGTTGTAATAGATTGCTTGTTTTTCTAGTTCGTGCTTAAAGCTCTGTACATAGCTGTGTACATGCGTGGAAAGTCACGATTACGCATGATTATTGAACCACGACAGCGTCAAGTTAACCAGGCAGGAGCGCCAATTTGACAAGGGACCTGAATAATCTAGTAGCTTTAAATGTTTTGCGAATAAAATTCATTCAATTTATGTCAGGTTTCATTTGAGTTCATTTTCATACAGTGTATTAGCTCCCTTATTTGACGTTCCAAAAATGAAAAGCTCTTGCCTGGTTTATTTTACTCTGCCGTGATTGGACTCGACCTCGAAATAATTTTGACAGTTCAAAACACATTTAGGTACCATTCATAAAGTGCATAAAATTGTTAGAATTAGACTGGCCCTTTCTGGAACAAAGTTCAAATTTCAAATTCAAATTTTACTATAATTTTGCAGTAGCTGTGCTGCACAAGAAATTCCCATTTCGATTAGCGAGAATTCAATTGTTTGTGTAGTCTAAGACTGATATAAAGTGACCTTCTTTGCTATCTAAATTAATAATCTAATCAAAATATAATCGTCATATCATCACAAATAATCAGGCTAGATTCAGTAAGTGCATTTGCAACTAGATGTTATTGCCGTCACTATCATTTCTAGTATACATCGCTATAACATCGAAGCAGAATGACTTTCAATATATTCTATGGGATTTTTGTATTAATGTTATGTGTTCTAAGTCAAAGTTATGGAGCGAATATACTACATCTTATGGGATGCCCATCGCCAAGCGTTCATCTTTGGTAAATATTTGAGAGAAATTGTGATGAATATTTAACTGATCAAGCTCATTCTCTATGTACCATTGCGTTCTGAAATCGAGATTTCAATTTTTTTTCGAAAAATCTCGTCTCTTTCAGGAATGGAGTTCTCGCCAATGCCATCGCTGCTCGTGGCCATAACATAACAATAATCTCAACAAACTTCGACCCAAGACCACCCGCAAACGTTACCTACATCCATTTGGATGGTGTATATGACTTCATATACGGAATAGAGAAACTAGATCTTATTTCGATGGGTAACATGAGTCCTGTGGAAGCAATCGAACCAGTTTATTCCTTTTCTACGTTAGCCTGTCAGGGCATAAAACATTCGTCGGCTGGTCTACAGACTTTACTGAACTATCCGAAAAATTTCAAATTTGATTTGATAATTTACGATTATACGCTCGGACCATGTCTACTGGGCTTCCTGCATCGGTTCGACTATCCGCCTTTGATTGGCGTCACGTCCTTTAACAATCCTCCGTACACACCGAATATGGTTGGTGGTCACTCGCACTTCAGTTACCAACCATACTTGACGTCAAAGTTTAACAATAAAATGACATTCTGGGAACGAATCTACAATCTCTATTTGTATGCTGTGGATCATTAGTAAGTGAACGAGGATATTGCATGCGAATCGACTCTTAGTAAAAATGGCACTTATGTTTCAAGCTATCGTGAATACGAGCTCCTTCCCGTGTTGGAGCGAATTTCGAAGGATATATTCGGAGCAAACTATCCAAATGTGAAGACACTCGAACAACAAACTCAGATCGCCTTAGTTAGTACACATCCATCGATGGACTTTGCTGATGCTCTACCACCAAATGTAATTCCAGTAAGCTGTTTGCAAATTGTCAACCCTAAGCCGCTAGCAAATGTAAAAGTGGACGATTCGAAAAAGAGTTAGTGGGAATGAAGGTCCGAAAATTAATTTTTTGCAGGATATCAACGACTTCATCACTGCTGGAAAGAAAGGATCGGTTCTGTTTTCGTTGGGAACGAATGTCAAAAGTAAAGATTTGGGCCTTGAGAAGCAGAAAGCTATTGTCGATGCGTTCAATCAATTGCCACAATATAATTTCCTATGGAAGGCGACAATTTTCCATTTGAACTTTCTTCGAATGTAATGATTAAGAAATGGCTGCCACAGAACGATATTCTGAGCCATCCAAATATCAAGGCCTTTGTAACGCATGGAGGTGCAATGAGCACTTGCGAAGCGACATGGTATGGTGTACCCACAATCGGCATACCATTCCTGGTGGATCAGTACACGGTGATTTAACACTACATTGTACGCAACTGCGATAAAATTTATTGTTTTACAGAATGTTCACAAATCTGTTACTGCCGGGGTGTCGGAGTGGTTACGTTTTGCCGACCTTACCGCTACCGAATTAAAGACGAAATTAGAGAAGGTTCTGACGGATCCGTCTTATCAAACTAAAATGTCAATTCGTTCGAGACTGTTACGCGATCAACCCGAAAGACCAATCGATCGAGCAGTGTGGTGGATAGAATATTTACTTCGAAATCCAGACGCTTCGCATTTGCGAACGCCCACAATCGAAATGGGTTTCATTCGTTCGAATAACCTTGACTTGTATGCAATTTTGTTGATGGCATTTTTGTTGGTTCCCGTTTTGACTTTATATTTGGTCATGAAATTGTGTCGCCTGGGCCAGAGAAGTAATGGAAAGTTGAAAAAAAATTGATTTTCCCCTTTAAAATAAAATTCTGAGCTAAAGGACTTGATACTTTTTACCTGTTTTGGAGGAGCAAATAGTGAACGAGATATATTTTTTCACGATTTAATTAGTTTTACTGTCTGCCTCATGCGAAAACTGACCATTACATTGTAATTTGCCCCCTGCGAAAATGATCAATTACATGAAGACCATGATCGGCTCATTTTACGTGAATTTCTTGGTGAATTTTTGCATGGGGACAGGCAATGAGCCAGAAAACATTGATTACTACTACGTAGTTCATTGATTCATAAACAACCTCACTAGTGTCTTTCGACAAGTGCTCCAAACAAACTTGTGAGTTTGCACCAGCGTTACAATAGTACCACTCTTTTAGTTCCACTTTTTTCGTAAAAGGAAAAAGTGGAACTATCTTCACGCCGCATATATGCAGCGTTACAATAGTTTCACTTTTTTAGTTTCACTTTTCTTATACAAGTGGAACTATTGTAACGTTGCATATATGCAGCGTTACAATAGTTCCACTTTTTCCCTTTTACGGAAAAAAGTGGAACTAAAAGAGTGGTATTATTGTAACGCTGGTTGAGTTTGCTTTTATCAAAAAACTGTCAAGTACTGATTTACTTCCGCATCGTACAATGTAATTTATTTTTACATTCCTTATTCGCTTAATGAGGATACCTGAAAAAAAGTCTGAAAAACCTCAAGAAATTTCGAGAAAATCAAGAAATTCTTAGAAAATATTTTCTCAAAAATAGGCTGTAGTATATCAGGCCCTATAATATCGAATCGTTAACTTATTGCAAATTACACAACTTTTTCAACGTTCAAATACTATAGGCATCGAAGGTCCTAGCGCCGAAAGTAAAGCGAAGCGAATTAGGACTTTTTTAACAGTTTTTCCACAAATTTCTCAGAATGAAACTATCCGTCAAGGCATTAACCACTAAATGTTGGTTCGAAATTTTCGCAAAATCACTCTTGTTATCCAGATCGTTATTCCGTATTAGTCTATTTCGAATATTTCCCTTTCGCTATGATTCACTAGTGGTCTAGGGTCGACAATTTGTAAACAGCTAACTTCAAAATTTCTGCTAAGAGGGCAACATTTCTTCATCTCAATATCGAAAACTCTTAAGATGACCACCGCTCAAGAACGGTTTTGTCTCAAATTAAATTCCACTAAGATAAACCCGAGGATAAGCCTTATTTCTGGATGTGAGCCTCTCAGACCTAGCAAACCAAAAAACTTCACTTGTTTTATTATTACTAACTGTCTTTGAACGAACTAATATGTGATGTACCTGTAGCTGTTGTAAATCGTTACAGGTCTATCGAATTCTGAGTAAAAAAAAGTTCTAGTAAAGCCAAATTTACGAAAAAAATCGACTTCTTTATCAAAATAACAA
This sequence comes from Bradysia coprophila, assembly GCF_014529535.1. Lineage (NCBI taxonomy): Eukaryota > Metazoa > Arthropoda > Insecta > Diptera > Sciaridae > Bradysia > Bradysia coprophila. The sequence continues at coordinate 75,700 of NW_023503501.1, read as the reverse complement.
TTAAAACTCAATTTATTACTTGTGATTAGAGATGTTTTGTTTCAAAGATAAGATACGTGTTCCATGTTTTGGGCTATATACCCAAAACGAATTTCTTTTTTCAAAGTAATTTTAATTCCGTTAACCGAAACTAACCATTATTGTCTTTAAGTCAGTGTTATTCCGTCGATTGCAGCGTAAGGATATTTATTTACTTTGATCACGGTCAATCGAGCTATTCGTATGTTATTCAGTTGTGATACGTTCTGGGATATTAGTTTAATTAGTTTAGAGAATTAGGTACTGCAATGTATTCTAATTTCAACGATTCTTCCTCGGATGACGAGACATCGTTGCTTAACAGGTGAGTCTACAGTTAAACGGAACCTAAGACTTTGAGTGGGACTCATCTCGGAGTAGGGAGAAAGAACCGAAGCATCCAACTGAGATTCTTCTTTATCTGAGGCAAGATACATCGAAAGTTTTAGGGCCTTCACAACTCTTCAGGGCGGTACTATCATAAAGAAAATTAACCTTTACTACAATCAACCTTTTACATATGGGCATGACGTCAGCAGTTTAAATATCAGATCTACTATTTCATTGTATTTGCAAGCATTGATTTTAAATCTTGTACTTCATTTGCTTTGAACATCAGGACCAGCGAAATTCTGTGCACTCCATGAATTGAAGCCATGACATCTGAAATTCTCTTCATTCCACGAATTTATGCCTTTTTTAGAATTTTCGAAAATTTCAATTCAAAAAATTACCTGCGACGCGTCGCGACGCCAGTGAAATTTAGACATGAGTTTGCTTCAGTGGTTTTTCAGCTGGTCAATTCATACAAACAAAACTGATTTGATACGGTTTAACCTTTACGATGCACGAGTAACGTTAACACCTGTTTCACACGTACAAACAAGTAGAAGCCTTTTCGTTTGTGTGTGGAACAGCTGAAGCGAATTCATGTCGAAATTTCACTGAAATCCACTGCATATTCTGGTAATTTCCAAAAAGATAACGACAAAGGAACACGGTCTCGAACATGACTTACTACCTTCCAAAAGCTTAACTTTGTCAGCAAACAAAAGACATTTTTCGTTTAATCAATATCGAATTCAAATAACGGTTCAATTTATCTTATCCTGTCATAAATACATATTTTACAGCTTCAATTGTAAAACTAGAAAAAATTGAATTTCCGTCTTTTTTGTGGTAATTGCTTTTATCTATGAGATTGCGGACCGGAAAAATGTCGTTTTGAATTTACAACTTGTTTACTAAATAAGTTACTTCATTTGCTCCTTGAAAAAGGAAAAAGTCTAGCTTCATTTCGGTTAATCTGTGGGCAGCATATAAGAATGTCACCTAACAGTCTCGCCCCTTAAACCATCTGATCAACCCCACAACACTTAAACTACTATTTTCGACTATTACAGTTACCGAACACCGCAAAAGGATAAATTATGGGACTCGTTCCAAGACCCACCGCCAGCACAAAGTGGTGGTTCAGCTGTCGACACCAAACGCTTCGAATCGTTCAAGCAAATTTTGAAATTGTTCACATTCGTTTTCGTGTTCATCGTGACTCTGTGTGCGGGCGTTGTAGCGAAATCAACATTTCTATTGATGGCTTCACATACGAAAATTGATACTCGTGTGCAGTATTGTAACATAAGATGTAAGATGACGGATATACAGGACAGGTGGAATCGAAATGAATTAATTTTGTTTGAATCAATTTACTAGTTCCATACCTCAATTTGTACGCAATCGTTCCACATGAGCAACGTATTGCGTGGATATGGGCTCTTGTGTTCGCTTTCTCATTGCCGGAATTGGGAACGATTTTTCGGGCTTCTCGGATATGCTTCTTTCGGAACATTACCAAGCCGACAGCATTACAGTTTGGATTGGTGTGGCTGTTTGAAACACTTCATGTAATTGGACTGGCAGTATTTGCGTTTATCGTACTACCTGACTTGGATGTGATCAAGGGAATGATGCTCACCAATTGCGTTTGTCTAATTCCGGCAATACTAAGTGCGTAGGTTTTTAAGGATTATTCAGTTAAATGAGTGCATAACGTCAACGAGTCCTTTCAGATGTACTGAGATTTTCTAAAAGTCCGAAAAATCGAATTTTGATCAATGCGTTAAACATGCTATCGCTAGTTGGGCAAGTAAGCGGTCTAGTTGTATGGCCGATATTAGCAAACAAACAAGATTTTTGGATAATGCCATTGTCCATATTGTTCATATCCTTTCGATGGTGGGAGAATTTCTTATCAAATTCGATTCTTGGCGGTAAATTTCAAATGATAATCAATGAAAGTGATCAATCTAAACGACTATTTTTCAGGTTATGAGCTGGGTAAGCTCAGAGAACAATTGGAGAAGTCACGATACTACACTTACCTATTTGTCGCACCATGGAAGATCATCGTGTTCTTCATGGCAGCATTTCTGATTTCTGGCATCCATTTCCGCGATTTCTTTTACAAGTTCGTTGATGGATGGATGGAACATTCGATAAATATCGTCGAAGTTACACCAATTTACAATGAAACCACACCGATGGAGAAGCTAACATCAAAGATCACTTCGACGCCAAACGTTGTCTTATGGGTGTTTCTCGTCCAAGCATTTTCCTCCTGGATTGTCTATGTCTTTTCCAAATTCTCCGCAAAAGTTTACATTCAAAGTTTCAGCATGGCTTTTCCCGTCAATTTAACAGTTCCGATATCTGTCGCAACTTTGGCTACAGTTTGTAGCTTCCGAACAAACGACGTTTGTGCACTGCATGGCTTTTTCCCCGATTTTCTATTTTTCCATGATCCACCAGTTTACTATTTCCTAGACTTTGTGATAAAGGAACACGCATGGGTGTGGTTGCTGTGGCTGTGTTCGCAGGCCTGGATCACGAAACATCTGTGGAATCAAAAGAACGATAAAAATGCTGCGTCGGAAAAGTTATTCGTTCTTCCAATGTACAGCAGTTTGCTGATTGATCAGTGTGTGGCGTTGAATCGACGACGGGACGATCAAAACGAGATGTTAAAGAAGAAGGACATGTTGCGGACGAAAGAAGATGATGATCCCGACAATGTCATTGATGCGAAAGCGAAGCAATACCAGCCCAACAAAGGAGTGCAGAAGTCCGACAAAATTCCACAAATTTATGTGTGCGCTACCATGTGGCATGAGACGAAAGAGGAGATGATGGAGTTCTTGAAATCCATTTTAAGATTGGATGAAGATCAATCTGCCCATCGTTTGGCTATGAAATATTTCGGGAAGAGCGATGACGACATCGACAGCGAATATTATGAGTTGGAAAGTGAGTCTAAAGTCTGAATTAGTCATCGTAACCTATTCTGCCAAATTTCTATTCCAGCCCACATTTTCTTCGACGATGCTTTTGTTAGCAATGCAAACGTTAGGCCCGACACATCACCCATCAACTCTTACGTAAGAGATTTGATTACAAATCTCGACGAAGCTGCCAGACTGGTGTATCAGACAAATATGCGAATTGCGCCACCTGTTAAAATGGAAACTCCGTATGGTGGGCGTTTGATCTGGACATTACCTGGTAAAACTCAAATGATAGCTCATTTGAAAGACAAAAATAAAATTCGTCACAAGAAGAGATGGTCTCAGGTCATGTATATGTACTATCTGCTTGGATACCGTATTATGGAGTTGGATGTGTCTCCTGAACGAAAATTGGAAATTTCCCATAATACTTACCTGCTGGCCTTGGATGGCGACATTGACTTTCAACCACATGCCGTTCAATTGTTAATTGGACGAATGAAAGTAAATCCAGATCTCGGTGCTGCATGTGGCCGGATTCATCCGGTCGGAAACGGGCCAATGGTTTGGTATCAAGTGTTTGAATATGCAATTGGTCATTGGTTGCAAAAAGCAACCGAACACATTATCGGTTGCGTTCTGTGTTCTCCCGGATGTTTTTCATTGTTCCGCGGACGGGCATTGATGGAGAATAGTGTGATGAAGAAATACACAACAACGTCCGAACAAGCCCGACATTACGTACAGTACGATCAGGGGGAAGATCGTTGGCTTTGCACTCTTTTACTTAAGCAGGAATTCCGTGTTGAGTATTCAGCAGCCTCCGATGCATATACGTAGGTTTCGGTTGTATCAGATGTTACCAATGGACCACACAACTAAAACTCGAATTCCCTTTTCCAGTCATGCTCCGGAAGCTTTTAACGAATTTTACAATCAACGCCGTCGATGGGTACCGTCGACCATGTGCAACATTTTCGATTTACTTAGCGATGCCAAGAGCATTGTGAAGAAGAACAACAGCATATCCATGCCGTACATATGTTACCAGGGAATGTTAATGGTCGGCACGATATTGGGCCCAGGAACCATATTTCTTATGATGGTCGGTGCATTAGTGTCAGTCTTTTCTATCGATATCTGGACATCATTCCTGTGGAATTTTCTTCCGATATTGTCGTTCATGACAATTTGCTACTTTTGCAAGCAAAAGTACCAGGTCCGTATATATTGACATTGAAGTGGCTCATAGACTCGGTTCTTATCTTTCCTTTCAACTTATTTAGCTAATTGCAGCATTTGTCATCAGTTCGGTATATTCACTTGTAATGATGGCCGTGATGATTGGTATTATGATCCAAGTGAAGGAGGATGGAATCTTATCACCTTCGTCATTGTTCTTTTTCATTGTTGCTGGACAAATCATTATTACCGGTGAGATCTGAGAGAGTTTCAAATTAATATTTCAAATTCTTTAACATCCCGCATTCCAGGACTCCTGCATCCTCAAGAAATAAAGGCGCTGTTGTATGGTGTAGTGTATTACGTTACGATACCGAGCATGTACATGTTGTTAGTCATATACTCACTGTTCAATTTAAACGATGTATCGTGGGGTACTCGTGAAAATCCGCAACCAGCAGCAGAAGTAGCAGCAAAGAAGCCGGAAGGACACCTACAACGATTATTAGGTTTTCTGGGTAGTAATCAGAAGGACGAGGAAGGATCGATTGACTTTTCCATATCAAATTGTTTCCGTTGTATGCTCTGCACACAACCGAAAACGAAATCGGAACAAATTCAATTGCTGCAAATATCGGACCAGTTGGGCGAGTTGGACTTAAAACTAAAGAATTTGGAACTGTAAGTATATGCTCACGCAGGCTGAAGATTTATTTGAATTGACGCGGACTAAATTTTATTAGAAAACTATCCGGCGAAGTGTCGATCGTGGTCGACAAGGATGAGGATGAATTGTCGGAAGCAAGTTTGGTGAAGGATTTTCAGGAGCCAGAAGAGGAGAAAATCATAAATTATTTACCGGATTGGTTGTGTGACAAAGACTTGAAAAATTCACACACCGAAACGCTATCCGTTAAGGAAGACGAATTTTGGATGGATCTAATCGAGGCATATCTGAAACCGATCGATAAAACCGACGAGGAAAAGGTATTTATTGTTACAACATTCGAAGATTGTCCCTAACACACCGTATACCGATAGAATATTATGAAAGATGCTCTGGCATCATTGCGAGACGTTTCTGCGTTCGCTTTCGTCATGCTGAATGCAATCTTTGTATTGATTGTGTTCTTACTTCAGTTGAAGAAAGACTTGTTGCACATTCAGTGGCCATTCAATGCCGTCAATTATATTACGTTCGAAGCTAGCAATGAGGAGGTCATCATACGACGCGAATATTTACAACTTGAACCAATCGGTTTGCTGTTTGTGCTCTTTTTCGGTGTGATTTTACTGATTCAGTTCATTGCCATGCTGATGCATCGATTCTCGACGATATCGCAAATTTTGGCCACTACCCATTTGAATTTTCATTGCAAAAAGAATTATGACAGAGTGGAACCGGAAGACGAACTGAGCATGCAATCAATTGAAATAGCACGGATCTGGCAGAAACCGAAACCGCAATGGGATGAAGGTAAAACTGGTGATAAGGATCAAAAGAAAATCGAGCGCCGAGACACGATATCAAAGATATTGCATCAACATCAGAATCAACAAGACTATAGCAATTTGGAGACGAATTTTAAAGCTAAGTTCGGTAAGCGTTGCCGATCTGACAGCAAACAGAAAAATTTAGAATTTCTCTTTTCGAAACAGAAAACCTCGATGAAGATCTTCGCCGCTTTACTATCAGTCGACAAACGGTGAATATGCTAAACAAACGCCGTGAAACGATTATCGAAACAAAGAAAATTCGAAAATCACAGTTGATCAACTTTAGTGACGCCAATCGCAACGGCAATAACGGTATCGATAGATGGCCATCACCATCACGAAGTGTTTCGTCACCATCACCGCCACAATACACTCCCCAAGTTAATCGCCGAGCTTTCCAAGGACTGGGACATGTTAATGAGGCATTTGAAGTTGATACGCACAATAATGAAACAGAGACGCCACGGTCGCGTCGAAGACAAAGTAAAATTACCTTTGCGTAACCAAATATATTGAGTGCGCTATTAAAAATGGCAATCGAATGTCAGTTGCGTTAACTGTTAGGGGATTGGTAGTGTTTGCGTGTCCTGTTAATAAATAAAAGCAAATTGAAATTCGAAAATTCTTTTCCTGACACTATAATAACTACTAACATAGCACTGCTTCTAGCACTTACACTCATTTCTGGAACGTCAAAAGGCCTCAAAATTTTGAAATATGTATGCGTGTACGATTGCATGTATTGTGTGTTTTTATTCACACCAAGGAGTCATGACTTCTATCTCTAATAGAAAATGCAAGGCCTATTTTGATTGCATTAGCCTCCAAATATTTCTTATGTTCATGCTAGTAGCAGAGCTGTGCTACTAACGAGCTATTATTCATATGCACCTTAAGTTCTTTAGGATTTGTCTTTATTTCCAAGTGGTTTACCGTGACACAAATGTTTTTTTCCGGAAAATGGAAAATTGTTTTTCCATCCTTCAAAGTCGAATATCTCTGAGCGCCAGTGTGATCCACAATTTAAATTCCCCCTTCATTCTAAATATCTTGGTAAATCTCCCCATTTTCCTTACTTCTCTGAATTGCCTGTACTTTCGTTATGGAGAAATGAGAGAAGTCATTTGTAACACGACGGGAATTTAAAATGAGTTGAGCTTGACTTTACATTATCTTTTTGAAAAATTTCATCTGTTCTCGAAAGTATTGCTCTTTAAGACAGATATGTTAATAACAGATATTTCATGGAAGAAGTTTGAAGTCACCAATGATTAGTTCCTAAAAATAAGCGATGCCTTCGTGATCCACTACCTTCCCTATCCCAGAACTGCAGGTAATTCAGATTATTTAAGAAGGTAACCGCTACGTATCTAGAAAAAACTTACAAAGTTCGTATTAGAACATTCATCACTTTCGCCGGCTGAACTCAGAAGAACATAAATGTAGTTCTCGAATTTATAAATGCCCATGGAGAATGGATTCGAAGTTGATGAATTTAGAAATTGATGAAGGACGTTTTTTTTGGTGGAAAAAATTTTGTTGGGCTGTCATGACCCTTAGAAAAATTTTCTTCGAAGTGGTCGCGATAATAGTTTTTTATCAATTACTCCAACATGCAAAATGTAAATAATGTCAAATTGTGTACGTTTATGAAGGTCGATGAGCTGAATATTATTGACCAACAAACGCCGATGTTCGACCCACCCAGGCGCCACAACAAGTGAAAAACCTCGAAAAAACCGAAATTTTTGAAAGGCTCTGGGCGGTTGGGAAAGTTAGTAGCAGAAATCTCTAACCCGGAGTTTTGTAGTTTACATCTCGCCCTATCCATTGACACCCCACTCGACCATACTCACCGTCCCAGATAGAAATGGAGGTGATTTTGGAAAATCTTCGAACTTTAAAATTCCCTAAATAACGTTTTTTCGAGCGAATTTTATTATTTATAGGTTTACGAGATAATAGTCAGTAAAACTAACGTGATACAGCCATAGATACACGTAATGAGCCATAGATCTTTTTTGTAGAGACCAAACTACCAAAATGAACCAAAATTCCAAAATTTTACCTCATCAATTTTTTGAAAATAGTAAATCGAGCTCAAAATTGTTTTTCTGATCTACCCGATAAAGAATCTTCGTATTATATCAATTCTGTATAACCAAAATACGTGAATTATAGAAATTGGAATTTGTCGATACATTGCAACCAGGTACTATATCCACATATATTGAGAAATACAATTTTTCAAAACATTATGTGAATTGGTGAAACAGGAACTAATCAGAAAAACAATGTTTAACCTTTTAAGAATTTTATTTTTAAATTTCTTTTATTTTTATTTGAAGATACAGTTTGTAAATCAAAGGCTTATGCAGAATCAGCAACAGCTGAACTTCACCAGCTAATCAACAAACACACTCTACTTGTATAATATACCAAAACACATTCAAAACAACGAGTTTACTACAGTCATACGTGTTATGTGCACACATAGATGACCTTAACGTTGAATACACTGTATGTAGCTTGCCCTTGATTTGTGTTCGATATAAAGGCATTGTCTTTGTCGACCAGCTGGATATGTTCAGCTGTTGCTGATTCTGCATAAGCCTTTGATTCCCAAACAGCAAGAAAAAAAAAGATAGGTTCAGACCTCCCCATTTCCAAAACCATCGATAGAGTGGTTTTGACAATAGTTTTCTTCAAGTTTATGTAGGAATGTAAGGAATAATGAGGAATTTTTGAAAAAGAAGGATGTGAATTAACACATTAAAAATAATTGCGGCCTGTCAACTTTCGGCACCCTGGACTTTATTTAAATAGTCGTGGAATACCTCCAAATAAATTTCTAAAAATCTAGAATTCAGTTTTGGATTTTTAGAAATTTATTTGGAGGCATTCCTCGACTATTTAAGTAAAGTCCAGGGTGCCGAAAGTTGGCAAGCAGCAATTAATTTCGATGTGTTAAAAAAGTTTTTGATTGTCGTGAAAAAGTAGGTTCAGAAATACTAAACAGCTACTTATGCTAAAAAATGCACAAAATATTTAAGGCTCAATTGTGAAAAAATCGAATGACTTGTGTTCACTTTATTCGTAGTTGTCCTCGTCCGAGCTTCATGTATGTATCCAACGCCCGTTGCCAAATCGAAACGTGAAAAAAACGAGAATCTGATTTAATCTGCGAATCTTTGTAAAATATGAGATTGATATGTGATTCTCTCGGGTAATACAGTCTTACATATAGTGTTAGATCTAACGGGGGAAATCACTCTTTGATTTACATGATTTACGTGATTTACACGTTAATGTAAATCACTTGATTTCACTGCAATTACCTGGTAGTTTCTCTTAATTTAAACGAGGTTTATTTTCTCCTTGTTGGTCTGAATATAATCGACATGATAATTATGAAAAATCCTTGATAAATGTAGAGAAATCCAGTGATTTGCAATTCGTGTGAATCACGTAAATCATGTAAATCGTGTGTAAATCAAAAGAGTGATCTCCTCCTCGGATCTAACACTTATAAGCTGAAAGATCACTTCCCACTTAGAAGAATCAATCATGCTACTATATAACTAGAACACTGTTGTATGGGGTTGCATGCTAAATGTTTTTTCAGATATCAAATATTTGAATCATAGAGTTACACATTGAAGTCCAGCGGTTGAACACCTTGCATTTAATAATTCTTTCGCCTCGATAGAACTATTCATATCACAATGATTCTCTCCAGGTCTAGCTCATACAATGTCATTGAAAGTGTTCTACTGTTCTTAATCAATAATTGGTACCTGTTTGGTACAAGTGAGTGGATATAAAGTAATATGTGAGCGAAGCGAGCGAAAAATTTTCATTTAAAACGGTCGTATTCACTAACGTTCTAGTTCTAAGCTTGTGTCGATAATGAGGTAATTTTCCTATGTTCATTCGTTTTTTTGTCGAAAAAGTAGGAAAATAGGAGAATTTACTAAAAATAAGGAGGGTTCATCAAAAATAAGGAAAATAAGGAGAAGTGGGAGGTCTGTAGGTTTGTTCAAAGGCCATACGAATTGTCAAATTACTGTAAAATTTCCAAGGTTCTTACAGAATCTCATCAACATATAAAAACCGATCTGTGTGGATGAAATCGAGTTCGTTCGACCAGTGAAAATTCGTGTTCACAGTCATTCGGAACGAACCTATTTTAAATCTTTGAATTGCGCAATTTTGTAACGATAAACTACCAACACTGTTGAGCAAGTTGTGCAACTTGATGCGAATGAAAATAGTGTCAATAATAAAGCTGTCATTCTTCCCAGTTCTCTACATACCACAAACGTCCAAATTATCGTAACTCTTTTTTTTTAAACATTTCTCTTCACAAAACAAATTCAATCGAAAATGAATTACCCGCTTCAGTCAAGTGATTGCGGAACTGATGGGAAATGATTTGAATTATTTATTTTCACTCAATTTGTTTACTGATTTTTAAGGTTATGTTTTCTGTTCCTTTTGTTTAAAAAAAATAAATAATAAAATCGAAGCCAAAAATAAAAGTTATTTGTTTTGCAAAATCAGTGCTAATTTTACACTCGGTTAATTTATTTGTTGGTCACGTATATGATGAAATGGCTGAAATCAAAACAAAATCGAAAAAAAACTTCACCAGTTATTTGGACAGTGAGGTGTGTCATTTTGTTAATCGCTCAAATTTATGAATTCAATAATCAGTCGTCTGATGTTTTTTGCACATTTGGTAAACACCCTTTTTTCTCTCTCGCCCAACGAAATTTAGGCATTAAATGGCAGCGAACAAGTGAATCCAGATCCGAAACTTTTGTCCGGTAAGTTCAACATGCAACAACGGGAAATGACATCACCGTTTCACGTTCATTGAATGTTAATCTTAGGTGAATTGGAGGTGGCCAGAGCGCGCAATGTATTGTTGTTTAGTCCGACTAGTAAAATTAAAGACGATAATGGTATTCCAGGTGTACTGGTGATTACCAATTTTAAATTGTCATTCCTTTCCTTCGATGATGTAAGTCCAGACAAAGTAAAATTCAATGTCACACGACCGTATACTGTATGCGCAATTAATTTTTCTTAAACACAGACGGATGCATCATCTGTGTACCAGGACAATGTTTTTCTTGGGAAAAACGACGTCACCCTGTCAAACATCGACTACATATATCAAATCAACGATCGAAAAAAGCGACTAGTTGCACCAAATGTAAAAATTTTATCAAAATTAGATGTGCTACATATCATTTGCAAGGTGACTAGACCAACCAACCGTTTCACTTTGATGTGACACTGTTCCAATTAATCATTCTGTTCAAACCTGTAGAACTTCCGTGTCTTCAAATTCGGTTTTAAACGATCAGAAGTCGGTAAGGGCAAACACATTGCTGAGGCACTGGCGAAATTCGCGTTCCCGAATCGACACAATTTGCTATTTTCGTACAATTACAAGTGAGTTGGTTGTTCTTTATGTACAACTGTGAAACGTTCTTATTCTCTGAACGCCGTTACAGAGAGAACTACTACAACACACTGAGGACTATACCAATGTATAACAAGAAAATGGATTGGTCACAGGAACTGCTGCGGTGTGGAGCGACCGGCTGGCGTGTATTGTCTCGTGAACGGGAAGATAACATTCCCGAACGAACGTTACCAATGCACTATGTTATACCAAAAACCGTAACGGAAATCGAGTACATCAAATTGGCAGAGTCGTTCAATCGGTCCCGTGCAGCTATTTGGGTGAGTGTGTGGTCTTGACCCAATGGCGGATACTCGATGATGGTTTGAGTAATTTTTGGAATTTTGGAAAAATGGTCAGTGATTGCTAGAATGCCATCTGCCATCGGGTTGTTTTTGTAAAGCGAAAATTTCGATTCAATATAATTAACCATTCCGGTCTCCCTTCAGGTGTATAGTCTTGAAAATGCATCTCTGGTCAGAATGGCCGAGCTGATACCAACAATAACCGATACGAAGCCAGAAAACAAGATGTTGGAACTGGTCCGAAAGTGTGATCCAGCGATGAAACAGCCAAGTATTATGGAACTGAACAAAGTCCTGCCGTCGATCCAGGAAGTGCAGGCCAGTTTTCTAAAGCTACGAGAACTCTGCACACCAGACTGCTCACGGCAATTTATGGTTCAAGATGTTCGATTTTACACCTTACTCGATAAGTCGTGTTGGCTGTTTTACGTGTCGTTATGTCTAAAGTATTCGAATGAGGCGGCGATGAAAATGCGTCAACGAGAAACGGTCGTACTGCAAGAGAGTGAAGGTCGCGACATGTGCTGTGTGATCTCTAGCTTAACGCAAATTATGTTGGATCCATATTACCGAACATTAAGCGGTTTCCAGGCATTGATACAGAAGGATTGGGTGTCGCTGGGTCATCCGTTTAGGTGAGGAAAATTTGATGATTCAATCTTGTTTAGGTGATAGTCATATCCATTTTCGCAACATATTTCAGTGATAGACTGGGCCACGTCATAAACAGTGACACAACCGAGCAAAGTCCCCTGTTTCTACTGTTTCTTGACTGCACATGGCAATTGATTCAACAATTTCCAGAAGAATTTGAATATTCCGAAACATTTCTTACGACAATTTGGGACTCCGCTTTTCTGCCGTTATTTGACACATTCCAATTCAATTCGGAACACGATCGGCAATACGCCCACAAAAATGTAAGGTTTTCTTTGACTGCGAAAATCCTTCCGCATTCAATTGATTCGCATTCGTCATTGATAGGAACACTTAATTCTGCGACCGGTATGGGATTGGGGCGAACAATTCTCCGACAAAGACATGGTCCTGTTCGCCAATCCACTGTTTAAGAAGCCACCAGAACAATCGAGAAAATCAATGGCATTTCTACCACCCACTGCGATACCTTTACCTGGCCTACATCAAACTGGCTCAAGAATGACGATGCATGTTCCACAAGCAGCAGCCGTGGCCAGTCAGCTGCCAGAGGTTTGTAACAAATTGAATTTTTTTTTGCTTAATTTCCGAGACATTTGGCTTTTGTTTGCCTTCAGGACCGTTTTATCGAGCCGCAAACCAACATCCGTGACCTGGAACTCTGGACACAATGTTACTTCCGTTGGCAACCGCTGCTCGAAATCAAAAACGGTGGCTATCCACAGGTTGAACTGTACAATCGGATCATTCTCAGTAATATTTCCAAATTGCAACAAGCATTACAGTCCAATGACTTTGAAGATGTGCCGATACCGTTAAATGAATCCGACGATGTGATCAACGGCGTCAACGTTAACGGTCCGTCGATGCCGTCGATCAGTTCTTTTTTTCCATTTAGTGGAAATAATTCGAATTCCGATGAATTGACCGATATTTTGACGCAGAGCTATGATTTCTTGACGGATGGATCCATCATTGACGGATTGTCAATTTCACAGATTCCAGATTGAGGATTAATGTTGATTGTATTTGTGTATGAAATGGCGTTTCATAGAAAATTTCTGTTCACAATTTTTACCGAGAAAAAGTATTTTCCGTTTTTGTTCGCATAGTTAAAATGATTTAAAAAGAAGAGAAGAAAATTGCGGATTGAGATGATCCATTGCGTACGAGATTGAGGCTATTGAAGCTACAGTCCTCCATATATTTTAAGAAATGAAGCCTTATTTTCATCGGTTAACAAAATATAATAAATTGCGAAGTTATTTATTTGTTAATTAAAAAACTAAAATGAAAAGAAAAATCAAAACCAAAAAATAAATCTTTTTCCTTTCTACCACGAAATATGCCATCGACGGACTGCTGAACTGATAAGTCATATGTATTAAACAAACAGTCAAAAAACCACTATAAGGAGAAGGCAACTCAAGGCCCTGTGGTGGATACTTGTAAAAAAAAAACCGATATCATTTTAGGTGACGACGATTTCTGCGTCTGAACCCAAAATCATGGTGGCACAGTCCGTGGCGCTAGCCCCTTCTGGTCAATAAAAATGAAACTGTGATCGGCAAATACTCCAGGAAAATTCGTCATTTTGTGTTATTGGCCCCTTAGGGCCATTTTACAGGGTTTTTTTATGGTTGTGAACGGTTTTTCTAGTGTATTTGAGGATGTATGGATATTGTGATGTATGTATTATAGCTTTTAAGCTTGAAAGGTCTCGGCGAGACAAATTAAAGGTTTTGCAAATCATTCAAGTGGGAAGAGGGAGATGGAGCTTCTGAAACGGGTGAAATTCGAGCTATTCGAGCGGAGAATGAGTAGTGACGTATTTTGAAGCTATTCTTTGATAGTTAGTATTTCTTAAATTTTTAAACTTTTTCATTTTTTAGCTTATTTTTGAATCCTTACAAAATAGAGAGTTCGTTTATTCGGAATAATTTCAGTTTTCATAGTATGGTTGAGTTCAAAACTTCCAAAACGAATGATATCCCAACAAAAACCTCTAAAGAGAAAAGTGTCGCGCTAGCCATGTGTAACTTCTAAAATCTATGATATCGCTCGAGGTGTCAAGCTGAAAGCGTGATTTTTACGTGATGTGCGGGAAAGGGAAGAGCTATAGCTCTGTTTGTCGTTCCAAAGGATGTTTCTCCGAAGGATGTTTCCTTGAAGTTCAATAAATGTGAAAAGGAGTCTTGTTTTGGTTTTCTGTGTACGGAATTTCGGTTCTTGCAATTTGCGCCCCTGAGCTTTTCGTCTCAGGTAAAGCAAAATTGGTATGTACGAAATTAAGTGAATTTCCGTTAATAATTCGTAAAGTAAAAAATTCAAGCGATGCTCTATTGATTACTTTCTCGCAATATTCCTGACTATAACGACTATAGCGACTATAACCTGACAGACGGTAGTTGTTATAATTTCAAAGGTAAAAAGAACCGGAGCCTAAAGCCATGAACAATTCCCTCATCTTTGACCGGACTCTATTTTTAGACCCGTACGAAGTACTGGGGTCTTATGGGTTTACGCATACGTTTGTAACACGTCGAATTGGACTCCCTGAGTAAGGGGAAACCTATTGTGGTTGTCTAGAGATGCCAAATCCGCGAGAAAAAAAATGTCCGTCTGTCCGTCTGTCTGCACGATAACTTGAGTAAAACGCATCCGATTTTGAAAATTCTTTTTTTTCCCGTTTGGTAATGTCAAAAGACAGGCTAAGTTCGAAGATGAGTGATTTTGGATCGACCACTCCCGAGCTGTGGCCCAATAAGTGCTTTACGGTTTTTCGAAGATATCTCCGGACATTTAAACGTTAAACTTGTAAGTGATACGTCAAATAAAAGGTATTTACAATACCGATCGACAAAAAAAGAGTTTATGGAAATCGGATGACCGACTCGTGAGTTAGACCCCTTGGTGTGGAACAGGCACAGGGCGGCAAGCAGTTTTTGCTTGTAGGTCGGCCACATTTGAACATATTTCGTCATATTTTAGCTTTATTAGATAGGTATTGACCGTACCAATCAGGGAAAAAAAAGTTTTTCAAATTATGTTCTCCGGAGCGTGAGCTAGGTCTCTTGGAGTGAGCTCTTATCTGGCTACTCGGAAGTACAGTGAACGTGGTGTATTTTGACAATATCTCGAGTAAATTTTGACCGAATTTCATGAATTTTTTTTTGTTTGAAAGGTATTAACGAATGTAAAGCGTCGGTACTATTTCCGGTCTCCTAACAAAATGGCTGCCGGCGGCCATATTGGATTTTAGTAAAATAGAAATATCTTGGGAAAAATGATACTTAGAGAGTTTCTGTTAACATGGAAATAATTTGTTATGTGTGTGGGGTTTCAGGGATTCCATATACGGACATCTATATATACCTATATACAGCTATATTGAGCTATATACAGGCATATAGAGCTATATAATAGCATATATTTATCTGTGAAATGTTTATTTATAGTGAAATATAGTTAAATATAGCGGTATATAGCTGTTTAAATAGGAATTTATGAAATTTGTCTTCGTACGGGGCTGTCTATATTGCCTCCGGCAATTTAGTTGTATATGATAACAAGGCAAAGAGTGGATAATGTAAGTGATTTTAAAGGGAGAATAGTTTTTCAGCAGAGAAGAAAATGAAGTAAGAGAAATGAAGAGTTTCACATTAAAGGCTTTTGATACGAATAGGTGTTTCGTACGGGTCGGCGTTAGCTATGTTTTTCGTTATTTTGCCTTATTGTCGTTGAAATAGAATTCCACTGGAAGCCTGGGTTTCTGTTCGTTGTTTGTTTCTTGTTTTTGTGATTGTCTCTCAACTAACACACAATCGATGCACATCAAAAATCATGATTATTATAGAATTTTGGAGACGTTGGCACCCGAAGTCTTAAGTCTAAATTTAAATCTGAATAGATCATGTGCCCGCCCGCATTTATTTGCCAAATTATAATGAAATTACGCTTATCTTATTAGCGCGTGTAAATGTGTCACAATTCTAGGAAAATTTTGAATGAACAATAAAATCAAATTTTAAAACTCGTTATAAACGATAACGTTTAATGAAATCATTTCAAGAACTCTCAAACCAGGTGAGTATTGAATTACTAGCGAAAAAAGTAATGGCAAAACCACCCGGCCACTGAACATGTTTCTTTTACCACACTACCAGAAACTGTTCCCCTTTCCATTTATGATCTTTCAGTTTATTGTAAAAAGTACAATGTTAGAACTGAAAAGCTGGTGAAACCTTGATCATCTACCAGGTAAATGAGGATTTCGTTTGATTGTGGTGGATTTTGAAGATTGTCTAATAGAAACAGTTCGATTAAGGCGTATCGACCATTTCACCTTCCTGATTTTTCAACTTCAACTCCTTCAACTTATTTGCAATGACTAAGTGGCTACAAAAACCAATCGGCCACGGGGGAACGATCATAAAAGTCCTTATACACTAACAAAAAAGTGTTAGAAATCTCCATTGACTCCCGGAAATCTGCTATTCCTGTTCCAGTTGTACCGCCCGTACTAAATGCAGTCAGTGTAAAGGGTTTTCGTACTTCAAATGTTAACAGAGGTAAAAGCAACGCACTTCAAGCAAAAGTTCTTCGCGTGACAGCTGCCAAATAGAGAACTATTTTTTATGAAAAATGTTTCCAGATTTTTTTCAGTGACCCGTTTTAGTATACTTTATGTAGAATGCCACTCATGCTTGGTAAAATAAATTATTTCTGATTTGTATCGTTTAAACCGATTGAGGTATTACGTTCACTTGCGTCACATCCATCGTTGTTTTTTTTAAACCAAAGTTACATTATTTGCACGAGTATCGCGTTATTGCCCTTGTTTGCATTTATTTACACAAAGGCTTAACCTTATTCTATCGCTGTGCAGAATCGAGATTAACCAATCTTATCACTTTTCACATGCAATTTTTTTATATTTCTAAATATTCTACCTCATCTTAAGCTTAAAAGTGAAATTAAATTTTCAGTTTAGTAGAAGATTGCTTTCGAAAATCATGAAGATTTTGTTTCTCTTCACATTATTTGTGATTTACGTGAAAGTTTCTAGTGAGTACCTTACAGATCCTAAAAAATGTCCAATAATTACTGATAATATTTCAGATGGATCTGATTGTGAAAATGACTGGATCGCGTATAACGAAGACTTGTGTCTCAAATTATTTTACAAACCAATGACGTATAGTGAGGCGGTAAAGTTTTGCTCTGATCAAAGTGACTTAATTAACAGGCCATCACTGATTCAAGTGAATCCATTGCAACTGTACAGTTTCCTCGCTCAAATTGGCCAATTTACGAGTCGTAACATTTGGATTGAACAGCCAAATTCAAACGCCAATACATGTTTGCAAATCGATCCGTTGGGAGGCGATTCTGCAGCATGGGATGAAGTGCAACAACCATGCGCTCCGAGAATAGCCAGAGTAGGAAGTACAGGTGGCAATGCTGATGTTCTTGATTCATGGTTGCCAACTAATGGTTGGTCAAAAAGAATTAATACTGGAAAATTTGAAGGTCCGGGAACAGGAACTAAATTTTTGGTTGAAGGCTGTGAGGTTCGACCGATTAACACAGCTGTTAGAATTTGGAAACGTGTTGAATAATTTGTCGATGATGTTGATTTGTAACAATTTGCAATGATAAACTATAATAATGATAAACACGTACGAGTTTTCATTTCAAATTACATATTCACAAGCCCGTTTATTAGTGCATTGCTTATTTGTGGGTGAAGAAGGCTATCACGACGGAGGAGGAATCTTGTTAATCCCTCTCCAAGATAACCAAATTATCTCGTAAAATCGTGAGGTATTTTATGCGCGATGTGTTCGGATGTCAAAATTAGTCAACTAGGGGAATTCAAAAATTACACTTCAGGCCTGTTGTCTGCTTTCGCTTATGTGATAATATTACTATACAAGGGAAGGAATTTGAAATTTCGTATTCAGATGAGTAAATGTGTCCGATGGCTTTAATCGTGATACGAAATATTAAATTCCTTCCCGAGTGTAGTATGACGTTTTCCTTTACGAAGGAGGAAAAGACTTTTTCCTAGGGATGGAAAGTCCATTTTCCCTCCCTAGTAAAGGGAAATTACCAAGTAAAATTACCAATCAAATGTGGAAATGTGAAAAAATGTGACATATAATTACTGGGTGAATAGTGTCACTCTCAAGCAATGTAACCGATGTAAAGAAAGTTTGACGTAAAATATCTCCGAAAAAGAGCCAAACATTAAATTCCTTTGGACTGGTCTCTTTTTAAATGCTAACTTAACACTTTCACACCGTCGGCTCTATTGTCCATTTACTTAACAGAACCATCTTCGCAAGTTCAACTTTTATCTTTTTTAAATGTGGGATTTAACCAATTGTAATGATGAGCCACTGTAAAAATTATTAATATTGTGTCCACGCACTTACACCGTTTTGCGCTCCGTTTACGAACGAATAATGGAAGCTCCTCCCATTTCTCATTGTTTAAAAGTGAACGGAGAACTAAACGGAGTAAGTGCGATCGCAGCTTTAAGACAAAAATGTGAAATTGCCAAGATCAAGGCGGATTCCGGATGTGGAACGAGTAGGACTTGTGATCCGGAATCTGATGACATTAAAAATTACCTGATTACGGAATTCGAAAATTTTCCGTTATTTTGGTGCTGTATTGGTCGGTGATATGGAATTCGATTGGAAGCCTGGGTGCCTGTTTTTTGCCTAACGGATGCTATCAAAAACCCGTAAGAATGATTTTAATTTTTATAGGAAAATGATCAGCACCTAGTCGTCACAATGTAGATACTACACTAGGAGTACATAGTCTACTCATCGAAAATTCATCGCACAATAAAATCAATTTTATAATTCTAAATAGTGTTATGCGCATAATAATATTGTTAATAATTTAGTGAAATTTTGTTAATAATTCGTAATGTAAAAATTGCGTCAGTGATGATTAATTTTCAATTTTCTATAAAAAAATACCTCCAGCTATATTCGAATATCCTTTCTGTTGGCTATTACCTCGTAGTACACCTCAGAGAGAGGATATTATTCAGTTGCTAACATGACTTCAAAGGTATAAATAGACAGTTAGACTGACTTAGACGGGTAATGAGGAACAACAATCTGATTAAAACATTTTTTCGGATAAACAGGCGACGAAGAAGTCTACGGAAGATGAGTTTGAGGAGTACACCCACCAGTTGAATGGTTCACCGTTGAACGTCCCTCTAGATACAGGAACGAGAAACCCAGCCAAATTCACTAAGGTTCGAATTACGAATCCAATAAAATGAACAAAGTTAAAACGTAGAATTGCTAAGACCAAGGTAACGACGGATTCCGGATTCGGAATTAGTGGGACTAGGCTCGAACAAATTCATCAGTCGGACCAATTGAGAGTAACTTCTGAGCAGGAATCTGATGAAGACATGGAAAATTACTTGATCTTTGAACGGGATTTGAAATTTTTTGGTTTTTTTGGTGATATATTGGGCGTTGATATGGTATTCGATTGGAAACCTGGGTTTCTGTTTTGTGTCAGTTTGTTTCTCATTTTTGTGATTGTCTCTCAACTTACATACACACAATATCTGCACGTCGTAAATAAGAACTACTATAGGCTTTTGGAGACGTTGGCATGCTACGGCATCACGATATCGGTGAGCATTACGTTTTGGGTAACGGAACATAGTCAGCTACCACTCTCTTTTCAATTTTAGATGGTGATAAAAATTGTGTTATTCCTCAAAAGTTACAAAGCAATGAAAGCACTGATCAATTCTACAATTAGGGTGTGTAAAGCGAATGGAAGGGGCTATCGAGCCGCTAAAATCCGAGACCGTTTGCTATACAATTCTCGATTCTACATGTGGACCACCATTGTTGTTATGGCATCAATTACCATTTTTCTCGCTTATCCAACCAAAGCTTTTCTTGTTGATCATGAACTCATTTCCTTACTGCCAATCGAATATATTTTTGTGGACTTGTCAACATTGTATGGATTTATTACGGCAAACCTAATATCGTCGCTATTAGGAGTTTTTGCCAACGTTGCTACCGCGTACGCTATCCAAATAATTGTCTCATTAATTCTGAACTACTCCATATTCGTTGATATGTTTGAAGAAGATGTGAAGTCTTTAGATGAGGTATGTAACCGAGTATCAGGTGCAACTTTCACCTATCGACATTCATTCCTGAGAAACTTTTGTCGGATACAGCAAGACATGGATGCGTAAATCAAACTTTAGCAAAAATTAAATGAAAAAAATGAATTTTATAAAAAATCTCTTTCAGATATGTGGTAGAAGTGAAGAGAGTCCTGGATGGTTACATTTACCATTATTTCATTGCTTCGTATTTAGGCCAAATCATTTGTTTGTTTCAAATTGTTGTCGTAAGTTCTTTTTTAAACTATAACTGTCATTAAAATAATCGTTCAATGCACATCCTACCATCCTGATAACTACCATACAAGAGTGATTGGAAAAGTGGTTACGCCATTGCATATGGTATGTTTTTGGAAATGATGTTCTATTGTCTAATGGGAACGAAGATATCATCTGAAGTAAGTTCCAACTCCATTGAAGCATCAATTGCCACTGACGAAGACTTTTGAACAGAATGAACGAATTATAAGTGCTCTACAAAAGTCAAATTGGTATTCATATGACGTGTACTCGCAAAAAGTATTTT
This sequence comes from Bradysia coprophila, assembly GCF_014529535.1. Lineage (NCBI taxonomy): Eukaryota > Metazoa > Arthropoda > Insecta > Diptera > Sciaridae > Bradysia > Bradysia coprophila. The sequence goes on along the minus strand of NW_023503501.1, from coordinate 54,567 downwards.
TGACCTTATGGATGGCTTCTACAAACGCCAGAGAATTGCGGATAGGTCCGTTGGCACCACTAAGCGTATTGAGTGGAACGAATGTAATTGAAAAATATTCATAAGCTCGCTGATTGTCGAATACATTTTTCCTAAACGTTTTCAGGTTGTTAAGAGCATCTACACTTATTTCAATATATTGCTTGAAGTTGTTTAGGACTCTGTATTGTATTTGGATTATTCCGTATTGGTCGCCTCTGCTTCTGGTTTCGCTGACATCGGTGTCCTGCTCTTCAAAGTACCGGATGCAATTATTCTTGATGATAGCCTTGAAAGTGAATTAAATAAACGGTTGTGACCTTCATTCGGTTGTTGATCAGTGACCGCCAACAGCCCCGCCATCGCACCGCGAAGGATAGGCCCTCAACTCACTTTATTTTATTTTGCCATAGTTTTACTACAGCGAATGAATGACATCAGTAGAGTCCGTTGAACCGGCTGAGTCTAAGATGACAGAAAGTCAGCACAGTGATGAACATCAATAAGAAGTTGACATGATTCTATTGAGAAACTTCAATTGTAATACTTAGGTCGGTTAGATTTATTGATGTTTAGATTGTAGTGCAATGATGTGAATAGGTATGTAACCACCGAGTACTCTGTACGCAGTAAATCAAAGCAATACAAAGATTAAGTAATTTAGATATTACAGACCAAGCGAAACGCTTTGCAGTCTCTTTCAACTTTTAATTTTAAATTCTTGTACTCACGTATTTCTCATCGTAAGTTTATGATCTTATGTGTTATCTAAGAAGGCCGACATTCGACTCCAAGCAAAGCTGTCCGAACATTTGTGTAAGGATTTGTTTCCCTTTCGTTCGTTGAAATAAATAAACTTCACGGTCAACATTGAATCTCCAAGAAAGCAAAGGTTTGTAAGATTTATTTACAGATTACCCATTTCATATTTAAACCAACAGCAATACATTCAGTCACAGACGGAGCTGGCTCGAAACGTGCCGTAGCATTACGTCTCATTACCTTTATAGCTTACAGAATTCATACTTCAGTAGACAAAACAAGAAACTTTCTGAAAGAAAGCGTCCTTTGCTGGAAGATTAGCCAACCAAACCTATAGCAGGGACCTTCAAATTTCTTTTATTTTTATTTTCCGTTTCTTCATACTGAAATATTTAAATTCAAGGGAGGAGAGTATTCTATTCATACTCGTATACAATTCACCGCACAATAAAATCAATTTTTTGATTGGAAGCAATGGCTACAATATGCGATGCGCAATATTTATGGTGTGTCATTAATTCAGTGAAATTGAGTTAATAATTCGTAATGTAAAAATATGTCCATGATTATTAATTTACAATTTACTATGGAAGAACAACTCCCGTTCCATTCGCATAAATACTTTTTCTATTGATTACTGTTTCATGTTATTCCGTAGAGATAAGACATATTATCTTATTGTCTTGCAGACAATCAACGCACTTCAAGCATGAGTGGTACTCTAAATAGAGTACTGAAACGGGACAGTGTTTCAAACAAATTTTAACACTGTAAAAAGATCTGGAAACATTTTTCATAGAAAATAGTACTCTATTTGACAGCTGTCACTCGAAGCACTTTTGCTTGAAGTGCGTTGAGACAATCGATTATATGATAAAGGTAAATATACAATTAGACTATTACTGCGACTATCCGCATAAAAATTTATCTGGATAAGGGTTACTTCAAACGACGATTTTGGGGAGCACATCCACCAATTGAATGGTTCATCATTGAACGTTCCTTCAAACTCGGAAAATTTAGTCAAAACCAATAAGGTTTGAACAGTATGTCAATTTCAATTTTAAAAGTCAGATGATAAAGATGGATTCTTTGCTTCAATTTTGAGTTCAACGGGATACAGTGAAAGTAAATTTTGACAATAATAGTACGCAGTGAAGACAATCTACTGTAAAAAAAGGTTAAGTTAAGCCTTTAACGACAAAATATGAGCACACGAAAAAAAATCTGTTCCTGTTTCGTCTTTGCTATCCAATTGTCTTATGGTTGATAACAAGCACAAGTGGAGTCATAAATGCGATGCTAAATGTTGCACTAAATATTATGGTGTTGTATTACAACATGTATTAGTTTTTTTAAGGCACAGCCAGGAATCCCCTCAGCAGGACCGTCAACACAAATTTTCTTCAAAGTAAAATTTAGGTGTTCGTCCAATGCACAATGCATTGGTTCGTAACATATTTTGTATTGACTAATATGTTTCAAAAATACTCTGATTTTTGAATTTCTGGTTTTTCTATGATGGTGCTAAAAGTCGAGTTTTCAAAGACTTTTCGGTAGCAATCCCTAGCTCTGATAATGAAAATTGGGGAGAAATTTCCGTTTATTTCTCGACGCTTAGCAACTTAAAATTCTCTTGGGTCTGCTGTTGTGTTGCCCCTGTTTTAAGAAAATTCACCCCACCAAGACTATGACGAGAATCATCACGAGCTGGTGATTTTTTGTATCAATTCCGCCATTATATCGTTTAACTGTGGTGTATCTGTAATCTGTATCTGCGTGACCTTCCCAAAGTTAACTGCGGAAGCAAAAGTAGAATTCTATTCCTTTGGACAAGAATAAAAGATCATTTTCGTATCCATTCAAATCCATTGTTCTAAATTTCTTATTCTTCTAACTTTTTGTATTTGCCCATACTGAAATATATCAGATCGACGTAGAGTATTCATATTCATACAAACTTCACCAGTCGCCAACGCCCTTCAAGCATGATTATACTCTTCACTCTGAGTATATCTAGAAGAGAAATGAACTAGTAAGGCTTATTCCCAAACATACCACGTGTTGATGATGCGCAATATTTATGGTGTGTCAATAATTAAGTGAAATTGAGTTAATAATTCATAATGTAAAAATTACAGCAATTATAATTTACAATTTACTTTGGAACAGTAACTGCCGCTCCTTTCACACAACTTTTTTTTATTGATTACTGTTTTGTAGTATTCCTTAAAGGTAAGACATACATATAGCTTTGGAGACGGTCGATAATATGACTTCTAAGGTAAATAGACAGTTAGACTATATGGCTGCAACGATCTGATTAAAAATTTATCTGGATAAAAGATGACGAAGAAGGTTTCGGACGACGGGTTTGGGGAGTACATTAATGGTTCACCGCTGAACGTCCCTCTAGATACAGGAATGAAAAACTCAGCCGAATTCACTAAGGTTCAAATTACGAATCCAATAAAATGAACAAAGTTAAAACGTAGAATTGCTAAGGCCAAGGTAACGATGGATTCCGGATTCGGAATTAGTGGGACTAGGCTCGAACAAATTCATCAGTCGGACCAATTGAGAGTAACTTCTGAACAGGAATCTGATGAAGACATGGAAAATTACTTGATCGTTGAACGGGATTTGAAAATGTTTCGTTATTTTGGTGATATATTGGGCGTTGATATTGAATTCGATTGGAAGCCTGGGTTTCTGTTTTGTGTCAGTTTGTTTCTCATTTTTGTGATTGTCTCTCAACTAACATACACACAATATCTGCACGTCGTAAATAAGAACTACTATAGGCTTTTGGAGACGTTGGCATGCTACGGCATCACGATTTCGGTGAGTATATGTTTTGGGTAGTACCAACGCACTTCAAACATGAGTGGTACTCTAAAAAGAGTACTGAAACTTGACAGTGTACGAACGATTTTTGGCACTGTAAAAAATTTTTGAACAAATTTTCATACAAAGTAGTACTCTATTTGGCAGCTGTCATTAGAAGCATTTTTGCTTGAAGTGCGTTGGTAGCACGGAACATAGTCGGTTGTAACCACTCTTTTTCCAATTTTAGATGGTGTTAAAAATTGTGGTATTCCTCAAAAGTTTTCAATCAGCAAGAGCACTGATCAATTCTCGATTAGGGTATGTAAAGCGAATAAGAGTGGCGGTCGAGCAGCTAAAATTCGTGACCGTTTGCTATACAATTCTCGATTCTACATGTGGACCACCATTGTTGTTATGGCATCAATTACCATTTTTCTCGCTTATCCAACCAAAGCTTTTCTTGTGGATCATGAACTCATTTCCTTACTGCCAATCGAATATATGTTTGTGGATTTGTCAACATTTTCTGGATTTATTACGGCAAACCTTATATCATCGGTATCGGGGGTTTTTGCCAACGTTGCTACCGTATACGCTATCCAAATGATTGTCGCATTAATTCTGAACTACTCCGTGTTCGTCGATATGTTCGAAGAAGATGTGAAGTCTTTAGATGAGATGTGGAGCAAGGCATCTGATACGACTTGCACGTATCGATATTCTTTCTTAAGAAACATGTGTCGGAAACAGCAAGACATGGATGCGTAAATCGAATTTTTAATAAATTTAAATCAAGAAATTGAATTTTACGGAAATCTATTTAAGATACGTAGCAGAAGTGAAGAGACTCCTGGACGACTACATTTTTCATTATTTCATTGCTTCGTATTTGGGTCAAATCATTTGTTTGTTTCAAATTGTCGTCGTAAGTTCTTTTTTAAACTATAACTATCCTTAAGACTTACGTTCAATGTACATCTTACCATCCTGATACCACCTGAAACGACCATATAAGAGTGATTGGAAAAGTGGTTACGCCATTGCATATGGAATGTTTTTGGAAATGATGTTCTATTGTCTAATGGGAACGAAGATATCATCTAAAGTAAGTTCCAACTCCATTAAAGTATCAATTGCCACTGACGAAGACTTTTGAGCAGAACGAACGAATTATGGTGCCCTACAACAATCAAATTGGTACTCATATGACATGTACTCGCAAAAAATATTTTTGATCTTATGCGTGGCTGGCTCAAATGCCAACGAAATGTGGATAGGTCCACTGGCACCACTGAGCGTTTTAACAGGATAAGATGTAATTGAAACAAGGCATCAGAACAGTCGGAGCGTTTGCTGCGACTTAGCCCCGCACGACCCGTAATCCTATTTCGTCCGTAACCATAATACGTCCGTAGCCGTAATACGCCCGGAACCCTAATACGTCTACAACCCTCTAATGCGTCTGTTACCAAAATGCAAGTCAAGTTGGGCATGGTCAAATTTACTGAAAGTGTTCATTTTTAAAATTGCGCATAGCGCAATTACGAAAGCCCGTACGAAGTACCTCTCAAATAAAACCAACAATTTACGATATTATTTTAGAAACCCAAAATTGTTTGCCAACTTTCTATTGGGTATTCAATTATCTCTCAAATGAATCAAAAACTAGCAAAATCGGATGAGATTTACTCGATTTATGTGCAAAAAACACTTAGGGCCGAGTAGCGGCCTTAGTCCAAGGGCCCAAATTTGAAACTTTTTTGCCACGTTATTTTCGGCATTCAATTACCTTCCACAAAAAACTAAATCTAGCAAAATCGGATGAGATTTACTCGATTTATGTGCAAAAAACACTTAGAGCCGAGTAGCGGCCTTAGTCCAAGGGCCCAAATTTGAAACTTTTTTCGACACGTTCTTTTCGGTATTCAAATATCTCTCAAATGAAACAAAATCTAGCAAAATCGGATGAGATTTACTCTATTTATGTGCAAAAAACACTTAAAGTCGAGTAGCGGCCTTAGTCCAAGGGCCCAAATTTGAAACATTTTTTGCCATCATTCTATTCGGTATTCAATTATCTCTCAAATAAAACAAAATCTAGCAAAATCGGATGAGATTTACTCGATTTATGTGCAAAAAACACTTAGGGCCGAGTCCAAGGGCCCTAATTTGAAACTTTTTTCGTCACGTTCTTTTCGGTATTCAATTACCTTCCATAAAAAACTAAATCTAGCAAAATCGGATGAGATTTACTCGATTTATGTGCAAAAAACACTTAGGGCCGAGTAGCGGCCTTAGTCCAAGGGCCCAAATTTGAAACTTTTTTCGACACGTTCTTTTCGGTATTCAGTTACCTTCCATAAAAAACTAAATCTAGCAAAATCGGATGAGATTTACTCGATTTATGTGCAAAAAACACTTAGGGCCGAGTAACGACCTTTGAGCCCTCCCAACAAGCTCGCGTTGCATCTTACCCAAAAACAATGTTCAGCAACTTTGTTCTACTCGTCAATACCTTTCATTTGATATATCACAAGCAGCTATTGCGTGCGTATTTCGGTAGATATCGTCGAAAGACTGAAAAACACCTATAGGGCCCTAGCTCTGGAGGGGCCGACCCTACCATGCCCATTTTCGAACTTGACCTTACTTTTGTCGATACCAATCGGGGAAAAAAAGAATTTTGAAAAAAGGTTGTGATTTACTCTAGCTAGAGGGGTCACGGACGGACGGACGCGTCGGTGTCACCATCCACTGTTTTCACAACCGACATGTATAACTAAGAAAGACGAGGGGTAAATCACTGATTTTATGACAAGGATTATATGGAATTATGTGGAAGTAAGACTCCAGATGATTATAAAAATCAAAAAATTTAATTGAAAATTTAATGAATTCAGCGAAGATTTTAATTCTCTATATAAATAGCAAGAGAGAGAATGTCGAAAGTTTATAAAATCTCATCTTGCGAAAATATTGAAAATATGGCCCCAGATGGAGTCTCCATCATGGAGAGCAAAGACGAAAATAGTTTTACTCCCTTTTTCGTCTAAGTTCTGCCAATTTTTGCTCGGAATGTGTTGTTATTAACTGGACTAGTTTAACGTTAACAACTTAATTCATAACGAGTATCTACATACCGACCCTATAGTTTATATCGAGCCAACCTATGAAGTATCAATAAAGCATTATCTCTTTGTCATTACTCAAGAGCACTCGTATTTTATTTAAGTTCCTAACCACGGACCCCTGCTGTTTTCTCACAGGTTATGGGCCCAGTCAGCATCGCTGAATCCGAATATTTCGTTATTTCCATCAGAATGTGACTTTAAAGTGCGCCTGAATGTAAACCAGTCGGTGAATATAAACCACCCAGGTATGGTCTAATGTCACTTCGGACGATTTTAAACGATTTTAAAAACGGATTGTAACGCACCCATTTTCAAATTATAGACTGTTATGATCAGAGCGAGAAAACCGAAGACTAGTTATTATAACTTGCCTTGGGGTACTTGTCAAAGTATTTACTTCTCTTTCAACGTGGTTACATTGAGAGCGAGAGGACAGAAGACCAGTTTATTTTAACTTGTCTTGGGGTACTTGTCAAAATATCTTCTTCTCTTTCATCATAACACTCTATTTTGACAAAAATAATGAGTGCGTTCAAGATAAATCAACAGATTTTGAAGACTCGGTCATACCTGGTATGTACATTCATTGGTAAATGTTACTCGGACCAAAAAGGTGAAATTTTTAACCACAATGGTGAAAAACGACCACCGACACAAACGGACAAATTTGTGATGGGTAGGGAAGGTTATGTTTTGATATGTTGTAGAGGAAGATGTGTGTGTCCCTTTTGTCCACGATGGTAAGGGTCCGGGCAAAAAACCTTTGATATGCTAAAGGGACTGGTCCAAAAGGTGTACGAAACATGTATTCCGGCTTTGGTGGGTATGATAATAGAGGAGTTATCTGGAGTTTGACATTTTTTTCGGTCAATTTGAAAGATGGAACTTCGCGGTCGCGTAAGAGTAATTATGAAGCTTTGCGTGTCGGACAAAGTTGGGGACGAAAATTTCTTACAATCATTGGTTTAGTAGATGGCAGCACAGTGATTAAGAATCACATAATATTAAAATCGAGTGCACGGCACAATTTTGAGATAGACGAATTTTTCTTTGTTTGGGAACTAGGTCTATTTTTGTCGTTCTAAATTTGTATTTCTGAGTTAGCCTAGAGTCTCACCTTTCCTACGATACCACACATACTGTATTTCAACATCGCCAAGTAACTTAAGGGCTAGCTTAAGTCCGTAAGAAAGTTATTTGGCCATGTTGAAACACAGCATGTTTGGTATCGTTGGAAAGGTGATACGAAACATGAAACATACATCAAAAAAAAGCGTTCAAAGATTGAAAGATCACAAAGGCAATGTCCGACGTCACGAATACAACAAATCGACAGTAGCGAGACACACAATCAGAAACAAAGGACATAAAATTGATTGCCAAACTCAAAATTAATAGTTAGAGAAATAACTTCTATCTACGAAAAATCAAAGAAGGTTTGGCCAAGGTCAATTAATGAACATCGATATATGTCTCGTCCTAAACAATGCATGGAACCCAATATTACCAAAAATATCAGACATTGCACACCCACTAAAACAAATAATAGTAGATTATTCACCTCTGTCTCAATTTTGACGACTGGGAGGTTGTGATCCTAAGTCGAAGGCGCGGATCATAACCCCAGTCGTCTAAATAAACATCCAAGATTCATTGAGAAAATCTTTATTTTCAATTTTTGTAGCTTCTATACACCCTAGAAGTCTAATGGTTCACCACATTACATTACAATGGAATTGCACATTTACAATGCTTGTATTTACGCATGTGTATCGATATACAGTAAATTCAGCTCGAAGTATGGATACGTGCGTAACTGCGAATTTGCATTACCTTCCGTTTATATACTTTGGATCTGCGTGACCTCCCCAAAGTTTACTATCTTGAGTCCGCTAAGTGATAAGACTATAGCACACTCACAACATTTATGCTACTCTCCACTCCACCTAGTGCACAACATCACCATCTACAATTTACCACAACTGTTCTTATTTTCCCTCTTACAGTCTACGGTCAAGAGTGCGTCACCGAAAATAATCGAATAGATTGCTTTCCATTCGGATCAGTTACCGAAGCCAGTTGCTTAGCGAAAGGATGCATTTACTGCAGTGCCAGTTCGGCCAAAGGTACACCTCCCTCTTGCCACCTGCCACTGAACTACGGATACGTTAACGATGGCTCGGTGTTGGAAATTCCCGGCGGATGCAGAGTGAATCTAAGACGAGCAACGAATATTTCGTACGTTGGCGGTGACGCTGAAGAAATATCGATTTTCTTTTACACCGAGTACAATGAACGGCTCAGAATTAAGGTGAAAGCATAGGCGACCGAGTTTGTGCGTCAGATGTGTGACAGTGTCTTTTCATCAGATTACAGACAACACCGATCGTTACGAAGTGCCTATGGACATAAATCCACCGATCGAAACGGTTCCGGGCAATCGACTCTATCGCCTCGAGTACTCTAACGATCCCGTATTCTCGTTCAAAGTAATACGGGTGTCGAGTGGAGTGGCCGTATTTGATACATCGCTTGGTGGGTTCACGTTTGCCGATCAGTTCATTCAGATTGTTAATAAGGTTCCGTCCACCTTTGGTTACGGCATTGGTGAGAATGAACAGTCCACCTACAAACATGACTTTAGTAAATGGCAAGTGTTCGGTCTGTACACGAGAGATAATGTCCCGGATGTATGAGAACCCAAATGAGTTTTCATTGATGGTTTGAAGAAAGTGGTTTGCGTTCATTTTAGGGCAACACGAATATTTACGGCGTCCATCCCACCTATACCATGGTTGAGAATGACGGAAACACTCACACCGTTCTATACCTTAACAGCAATGCACAAGGTTCGATTGAGCAAAGTGGTTTTCTTGTCTGAAAAATCCTATCTAATTAACTGACCGTATCTCAATCATAGAATTCGTTCTAACGCCCGCACCGTCATACATATACCGAACGATAGGCGGACTGCTCGATATTTATATCTTTATGGGACCAACTCCTGAACAAGCCACTGCCCAGTATCATCAAGCTGTCGGGCCGCAACCAATTCCTGCTTATTGGTCGTTAGGTTTCAATCTTTGGCGATGGAGTTACAATTCAGTGGCCAATATGCGAGCCACTATTGATAGACTAGCAGCTGCTGGTATTCCACAGGTGCGGTAGACTTAAGTCAATTATAGTTTTGTCCTTGACTTTCCTTGCAAAAATTCCTCGAAAATATTTGAAATCCACTTTACCTGATCCAGGATGTCCAATTCGGCGATTTGGACATAATGTACGATTGGCTGACCTTCACCTACGACGAAAACAACACTTACAACGATTACGCCGAGCTGCCGGCATTTATTCGCGAATTGAAAGCGAAAGGAATTCATTTCGTTCAGAGTGTGGTATGTGGGACGTGTGGAACTTGTGGGAAATGTTCCATATTTTGCTTAGATGCAGCAGAATGAAAAACAAATTCCTTTCTTCCCATACCCAGAATTCACAGATATCGTCGGAGGACCGACGACTAGCTGATTACGAACCATTAAAGCTTGGAAATGAAATGGATGTTTGGGTAAAGCGACCGGATGGCTCTATTTCCACTGGAACACTTTGGCCAGGTGGCGATGGAAATGGATGGTCGAAGGTGAGTGATATACGGGAAGTGAATCTAATAACCTGGCCGAATTGACTTTCAACGAACCCATCGGTTAACACTTGCCGCTTTTCCCGAAAAATATTTAAAATGAATTCGTATTTCAGCCTGCTGGACCTGGCCAAGGAGGTCCAGTTTATTTTGCTGATTTTTCTCGTCCTTCAACTGTTGACTGGTGGTACACCATCTGTAACAGTTACAGAGAAAAACTAGAATGGGACGGCCTATGGCTAGTAAGTTTCCAATCAAATTGAGGACACGTTGAGGACACAAAAATGTAATATTTTACAGGACATGAATGAACCAGCAAGCTGGTCCGACGGCGACGTGAATGGTTGTGATGATACGCTTATTAATAGACCGCCATACAAACCGTCGGGTATCAAGAACAATATTTCAGACTTGACAATATGTCCCGATCATATTCAAGATTACGGTAGACTCTACGACACCCATAATCTGTACGGTTGGAGCGAGGCTCGTGGATCATTTCAGTAAATATTTCAAATTCAAATTCACTCCATTTTATCGCATCAAATCTGTCGCTTGCAGAGCAATTCAACGGATCTTCTGTACGAATCGTACATTCCAACTCGCTCGGTCAACGTATCCCGGATTGGGACAATGGGCTGCTCATTGGTTGGGCGACAATTTTTCAACATGGGACAATTTTGCCGCTTCACTCATTGGTATCATGGGTTTCAATCTGTTCGGCATTCGTCAGTCCGGTGTCGACATCTGTGGATTCTACGGTCGTCCCAGTGAAGAATTGTGCACAAGATGGTTGCAAGCGGGTGCATTCTATCCGTACTCCCGCAATCACAACGTTCGGTCTGTGTCTACCCAAGATCAAGATCCGGGCATTTGGTCGGATGTGTCGAAAAAATCGACTCGAGATGCACTGATGATTCGGTACACGATACTGCCCTACATGTACAATCTGTTCTACATTCATCGGGTTAAGGGAGGAACCGTTATGCGTGGACTTTGGCATGAATTCCCAACAGACTCTACGGCCCGAAGAGTTGACCAACAATTCTTAATTGGACCAGCCTTTATGGTTTCTCCAGTTGTGACTGAAGGAGCTACTTCTGTGAATGCTTACTTCCCAGCGGGAAGATGGTACGCGTACCGAACTGGCGAAGCGGTATGTACATAGACCGTTTTCGCTAAGTTCAAAAATTGAATTGTGTGCATCATAGGTCCAAGTCCCACCCATCGGCTATGTCAATCTGGATGCTCCATTTGACTTTATCAATTTACACGTTCGAGGCGGATATGTACTGCCGACTCAGGAACCTGCTCTCAATACCATGCTGTCACGACAGAATCCGTTTGGTCTCATCGTTGCACTAGACGATGCTTTCTCTGCAAAGGTCAAATGTACTACGACGACGGCATTACTTTCGGTAAGGCATAATGATCTGATTCTGGTTCGCAGACACCATTTTATCGGAAAATAATTTTTTTCGTAAATTAGAAGCGCAAGCGACCGGAGGTTATTTCTTGTCTAGCATCACTTACAGTGACACTTTAATCCAGACGGTAGTACAAAATCGTTATTCAGATATAGGACGATTGAACTTGGAGACGGTTCGAGTGCTGGGAATAAATGGGACAATTGACTCCATTTTGGTTAACGGCGAACCTCACACCGATTTCGCAATACTTCCTAGCAATGAGGTTCTTGTGCAGAATCTTAGAATTCCTGTAAATTCTAGATATAACATAACATTTGTCAGCACTGCTTCTGACAGTAACGGTGCAAATGCTCTGATCGGATATGGTGGTGTTATTGGTATACTTTTGTTTAGCTTGTTGTGGAATTTTGAAGGAATAAAAGTATGAAAAATCAAAAGGTTTTTGTTACTCAGTCAAGCTTTTGTCAGTTTATCAATGAAAGAGCAGTAGATGTACAAATCCGGAGACAGGTGCTACAACTTTGGCTTATCCAAGAAGATCCCATAAGCAACCGATAACGAACCGTCGCAGTGTCTATGACTATGATCACGACTACCCTCAAATTTGGATGAAAACATATTGAACTAAGCAATCAACCCACGGAAATGCAACCTAGGGCGGTTGGAGACTATCTGAGGCCTGTTTTGAATTCCTCAGGCCGAGACCTTTCAAACGCTATGCATCCCAGTTAAAATCAGGGCCTATTATTTGTGAAATCTTTGCGAAATTGAATTTCACAAATTCCAGAAATAATAGGCCCTGGTTATAATGGGTCCGACTTCGGTAGGTGGGGAATAGCATCGGCCAAAAAATAAAAATCAACAAATATTTATTACAATTTATTATCAACTTCTATGTGTATAAAGTTAATTAAAAATTAAAATTAAAAACAACGGAAAAAAGGATTTAATTTTAGAGTGCGGAGAAACTCTATCTATCTGAGGCCATCTGAGGCGTCGGTCAAGGTTCAAAAAATTTGCTTTGGATATGGCGTAGAGGAAGTTACAAAACAATAAAATTCATGCAAATGGAACGAAACCCCAAGATTTAGGCTAAAACCACTACCTTCACTATACTGCCGAGTACCCAACTTCCAGGTCAGTCAATGACCTCTAACTTCCATTCCTATAATCTGATTTTGATAATTTTTTTCGGGCTGGCCCGACTTTGTTCGTCTTTAAAAAAAATTTGAAAACTTAAAGAAAAATTGCAATAGAGTCCGAGCGTGAGCTTACTTTCAAGTGTTCGATAGATTTGTGAGACTACATTATTATAACGATAGGTAACCGAACGATTTCCCCTTGTTAGGCGCGCCAATTTTAGGTTTTTTCGCTCAGTAAAAAAAATACGGGCCGAGTCGGGCCGGGCTGGGTTTAACTACAAAATTCTCGGGTCGAGTCGGGCATTAAAAATTAGTCTGGGCCGGGCTGGGTCGGGTTTTGAAAATAGGTCGGCCCGCACATCTCGAAATTGGAGTAGTTTTACTCAAGTTATGGATAGACGGGCATTTTTTGCTGATTTGGTATCTCTGGAGAACTAAAATAGAGTTCCCCTTACTCAGGGAGTCGACGTGTTTCAAACGTAGATGTGTTAGGAAGTTGTGGGAAGATTTTCTGCCCGTGGAAATAGGGGACATGAGGTCACCTAGTGCTTTTTCACTGACACAGATATTGCAATTCATCATCATTGTCATACAACTGTGACTCAGAACGTTTGTCAGTTTTGTGCAGGAAGTGAAGCGCCGAAGTGTACAATAATATTTGCTATTTTGCCCAAGAATTTTCTCAAGATTGAGATAGGTATGGAAAACCAGAAATCCAAACTCTAGAAGGAAAAAATTAAAAATAGTTGAAATAATGAGGCTGAGTCGGAAGATGGGCATATTCGGGTCGGCCCTGCGTGAATTAGTGCCCTATCTGTTTTTCCTAAATTTTTGTTTCATTTAGAATATAATCGAACACCGAATTGAATGTTCTTGTTTAAAAAAGGTTTAAATTTGGTTTTGTAAAAAATGTTGGCAGAACGATCGCGGAAGACCTATGGATTAATACATGTAAATTTAAAACCTACCAAAACTTGGTCGTCAGCCAATTTCTGTTTTTTTGATGTCTCCAATTCGTCAATTTTTAATTTTAGTTTTTCAATCTCCTGTCGTTGGCTTTCTATTGTTCGGGCGTCCCTTTCCATTATCAAATCTTTCAATTTTGATAACTCGTCCAACGTTCGCAAACGGTCTTCGTACATCTTATGTAATTTCTGCAAAGAAATTACAATAATCATAAGGATTTGATAATCAATGGAATTATGTAATCTATTGGTGGAATCAGAACTGGAAGATAGCGATGACGATGACGCAGAATGCACGTTTGAGCAACAGTGCCGACGTATTAGAATCGGTAGCCAAGTATTGACACTGGACGAGGAGCAATTTGTTGAGAACGATAGCGATGAAGATGATTTTGAAGGATGGTCGAGTTTGGATCTATTGACGAACGTGAATGCTGCTGTTACGAAGACTGGTATCGATCAATGGAAGTGGAATCCCAAGGAGAAAGTAAAATGGGGTAAAGGAATCGTCAACAAACACAACTTTGAATATCAACAGAAGGATGACATCGTCGAAGAATATTGGTCACCTCTTGAATATTTTTCGAAATATATTCCAGAAGCAATCTTTCACGATATGGTGAGATATACGAACTTATACGCAGAGCAGCAAGGCGCGAAAAAATGGAGACCAACGGATAAGGTGGAAATGAAAATTTTTATCGGACTTCAAATTATGATGGGCGATTTGAAGTTGCCGCGGATCGAACTGTATTACAGTAAGGAATTGGATTTGAAAATGTTTACTGACAGCATTCCAATCTATCGCTTCTATCTGTTGCGAACTAACTTCCTTCTGATCGATGTCACGACAAATTTATCAGAGTCCGCCCATTGATGGATTCAGTGCGACGACGATGTCTCCAACTGCCACTCGAAGAATATTTATCTATCGACGAACAAATGATACCAATGAGAGGCAGAGCTACGAAAGGAGTGAAGCAGTTTGTGAAGAATAAACCAAAGATCCGATGGGGTATCAAAAATTTGGTTTTGTGTGGTAAAAGTGGGCTGGCCTACGACTTTATTTGCTACCAAGGCTCAACCACGGAATTTGATCAGAAAATGTTATCAACATTTGGGTCAGGTGCTGCCATGGTGCTACATTTGGCGAACAGAATTGAAGGAGTTGGCCACAAACTCTTCTTTGACAATTATTTTTCCACCTTCCCACTTTTCCTAATACTTGCTCAAAAAAAAATTTTGCGCTACCGGTACAGGTATATCGATACTCACATCATCGTTGTTGCTCGTGTTGTTTTGTGTGGAACGCTTTTCTTCGAGATGCGTTTCTACGGTCTTCTGCTGCGAGGCGGCCTGTAAAAAAATAAACACCAGTTTGTCACGGAAAATGTAAGTTAGTTTTTTAATGAAAAAGTTGGCTTCAAGAGTAGGAGATGAATGATCCTAACGTCGATAAGCGATCTCATAGAATATTCCCTTTACATCCCTTTACCTAAACTAAACTGAATGTAACCACAAAATAACAGATGCAACAAACACAATTCCTAACATTAATGGTACTTACGAGTAATTGGAATGCGAGGTCTTGCATGCGTGCTTTTTCGGCATCATTAGACATTATTTAAAAAACAAAATAAAAAATAATTTGAAAACACAAACACAATATCAAAACAAACGACGACCCTCTTAGTTATGCTATGGCGACGACTAACATTCGAAATGTCAACATTTCAGCTGTTTTGGACAGCTCTTATTATTATGTTGGTAGGTTGTTTTGTTGATGCGATGTTTATGAAATGCAATGAAAGTACAAACCAGGTATGGTCTTTCCATACAAACCGGAGGAAATAGCGATTTCATATGAACAAACTCACCTTTCAATGATTTTCAGTCGCTATTTCCTCCATACAAATTTTGACATTAGACCATACCTATAGACTCGATAGTATACTTTCACTAGTCGACTCCCGTGGCGCTACGCGCCACATCGCCGCCTAGCAAGCTACCCCGAAAAACACCTAATCCCGTCAAACACCTAACCCCTCATGTCGTCAAATACTTCATAGTTTCTGCATTTTCATGTTGTTTATCTCAGTTTTTAGTTGTTTTTATCTCCATTTGAAATCTCCATTTTTAAATTTTTAATCTCTGATGTTATCTTCTTTTCTGAAATTGTTATCTCAAATTTTTAATATGTTTTATCTCCATTCCATACATTTATTATTTCCATATCTAGTTATAATATCTCCAGAACCATTTTTTTACCTTTCTATGACAAACCAAACAATTTACCTAATACAATTTATTAAAGGTTGAATTCAGTTGCCGTCTTTAATTTGATTCTGTAAATTTAAATTTTTTACAACAAAAATTACACAGACAGAGCTCCCTAGGAACCAACAAAACGCCCTTACGGCGAGAAGAAAGTTAGGAATTAAGTTGAGTTGAGATCTCAACTCAAGATCCGTAAATTTTGGAATTGAATTAAGATTGAGACCTAATCTCATCAAAGATTTAATTCCGTGAAACACTCAATCGCGTCAAACACCTAATCCCGTGAAACTCCTAATCCCGTTAAACACCCAATCCCGTATCCCGTGAAACATCCAATCTCGTCAAACATGTAATTCCGTGAAACACCCAATCGCGTCAAACACCTAATCCCGTATCTCGTGAAACACCTAACCTCGTCAAACATGTAAATCCTTGAAACACCTAATCTAGTCAAACACATGATCCGTCAAACACTTAATCCCGTCAAACACATAATACCATGAAACACCTAATCCCGTGAAACACCTAATCCCGTCAAACACTTAATCCCGTCAAACACTTAATCCCGTCAAACAACTAATCCCGTGAAACACCTAATCCTGCCAAACACATAATTCCGTCAAACACATAATTGAAACAGCCAATTCCCAATTCCCGACTTTTTCATTATTGCCGCTGTCTTCTACTCTCAAAACTCTAAGACTTTGCCGAAGAAACCAATATTCCATCTGTCTCAACAACATACAATCCTAATAACGAAAATATCACAAAAAAATATCAAAATTCAAATTAAATATTTCAATCTGACAATGTACACACACACAATGCGCATGCATAACATTATACCGACAAAATAAATATACGCGCTGACTATGCATGTATAGCATTATACGTACAATAATTCACACTCACTATACCGACAATATACACTGCATGCATGAAAAATTTTTCATATAAAAAACAATAACACATAATTCTTATTAATCGCTAAATTTTATCGTATGTCGTACTATGGTTAGGGTCATTGAATTTCTTACATTCGTATCACATCACGTGGTGCTGTGTGTGAGCTTACCGACTCTTGTTGGTTTGCATTGCACAATTATTTTTATTTTGCTGATTCATTCGGCTGGAAGTATTCGTACTACGCGAGCCTACTGACTGTTGTTGGTTTCCGTTGCATTTTAATTTTTGTTTTGCCAATTTCTTTGGCTGGGGTTTTTATTTGCGTATTTTTCACGCTGGGAAATTGTGACCGACAAATAGAGAAATAGATAAACAGATAAGCAGACATACATTGGGCGTTTATATTGTTCAACAACAATTGGTTTATCGAACTTTGGTTTTGGATGTTATTTGATTTTCTCGAGAAGTTTTGTGCAGTTGAAGAAGTGGTTCAATTGGGTTGGTGATGCAACAGATGAGATTGAATTTTGACACAAGATTTTCACCTTGCGTCGAAAAATGTATGAGAATTTTATTTCACCGGCTGGGTTGCATACTCGACGTTATTTTAAAAATATTTCTCCCGCTTCGTACATCGAAACATGATATGCAGCGCCACATCGCGACTATTTCGGATACTTCGTAGAAAATCGCAAAAATGACAGTCGAAATCAGCTGTGTTGTAGAGAATTTTTTTTTTTGTTTTGGTCGTCTCAAGTTTTGAGCGTCTCCAAGTATTTGTTTCCTATTCGCCCGAAAATTCCCGCATACCCGTAATATCCCATCGGCATTGTTGCTGATAAATGTATCGGAGCCTGAGTGCAACGAAAACAAACCATGGAGATTGACGTAAATCGATCGTGTCGATCCTGCCTGTGTGAAGACGATGCTATCCATCCAATTGGAAAAGCAGCCAAAAGTTTTGGACCCGTGGCAAAGGATTCGTACATGTGGAATATGTCGTTGGCTGAAGTGATTATGGCATGCACCGTGGTTAATGTATACTGATTGCTGATGGACGGTCCCTCGCACTATTTTCAACTCTGTTCGCATTTTTTTTCAGATATCACCGGACGATGGGCTACCACAGTCGGTGTGTACGCAATGCTTGCATCAAGTTCAGCAAGCCTTCCAATTTAAAGAAAAGTGCGAGGCGGCTGATGCGAAGCTACGTCACCATTCAATCAACAAATCGGACGACCCGATTTCTTTCATGCCGATCAAAACCGAATCCTTTGACATGGAACGAATGTTTCATCCGGAAACGGTACTCGTCACCGAATTCCAGATGGATACGTCCGACGATGAGTCACAGACGTC
This sequence comes from Bradysia coprophila, assembly GCF_014529535.1. Lineage (NCBI taxonomy): Eukaryota > Metazoa > Arthropoda > Insecta > Diptera > Sciaridae > Bradysia > Bradysia coprophila. The sequence continues at coordinate 36,111 of NW_023503501.1, read as the reverse complement.
GACGACTGTTGCAAACATTGACGACGATCGGCTGGTTATCAAACGTGAAACGAACAAGAAACAACACAGCAACGATTCAGCAGCAACGAAGAGCAAGAAACGGCAGAGCAATCTGTCGATGAAAAGACGTTGTTGGAAGAGGCCGAAATTCGCGACGACGGACGTTATCAATGTAAATTTTGTGCGAAAACACTGGCCGATCGACAGACATTTCGACTGCACATTCGGCTAAACACGGGCACCAACTTGACACGTTGCTCGATTTGTGATCGTGGATTCGCCAAGAAGAATCACTTGGAGCGACATTTGGCCACCCATGACAAGACGCACAAGTGTACATTCTGTACGAGAGCGTATCTGACGGCCAACGAGTGCCAGCAGCATGAAAAATTGTGTTACAAAACCAAGACCGAATTAGGCCAAGTGAAGATCGAAGACAAATCACACGGAGTATCAGTGGAAACAGAGGGACATGACGACGAGTATGATCCAGACGACACCAATGGCAACAACGAACAAGCGGCAAAGCGAACGAAGAAACCCGAAGGCGGCTTGAATGCGAACGAGATTCGAGTGATGGCAGCACCGATTCCACTCGACGATGAAGAACAGCTCCTGATAAAAAGTGCAAAAATTGTCGACGATCGCTATGCATGCCCTCTGTGTCCGCGAACGTTGGCGCGACGTGAAATTCTCGTCCTGCATCTGCGTACCCATACCGGAAAGAATTTGCTGCTGTGTCCAGTCTGCGACAAAGGTTTTGCCAAGCCGTACAATTTGAGCCATCACATGATGCTCCATGATGGAAATGCAAATGTTCGAATTGACGAGACCATTGCTAAAGCCGAACAACCGGACGGTTCGTTTTGCTGTACGTTTTGTTTGAAATCGTTCGTCGAACGGAAATCGTTTCGCTTGCATTTACGAATGCACACCAGCAACAAGCTCGAACACTGTCCAATTTGCAATCAAAGTTTCATGGACGAGGATGAGCTTATGCAGCACATGCCGGTGCATGGCGATAGTTTTCCGTGCATCGAATGTGATCAGGTGTTCAATACGTTCAAAGATCGAAAATACCACACGGAGGCTGTGCACACGGTGAAAAAGGTAAGCTCTGGAACAGGAAAATTTGCAAGCTCTAAGAGGCCACGCGCAGTGAAAGAGGTAGTGTCTGATGAGGAACACGACGATGAAGACGAACAATTGGTGAACAGTGCCGAGTTGGTTAACGGTCGTTACAATTGCAAATTCTGCGAAAAAACTCTGGCCAATCGAAGCACGTTGAAGCTGCACATCCGATTGCATCTGAAAAAGAAGTTGAAGGTCTGCACGATCTGTGATCACGGTTTCTCGAAGAACAGCCACCTGGATCGGCACATGAAGACCCACTTTCCGAAGATACCGGAATGCAAGATTTGTCACGCCACGTTCGACTCGTTACAGGAACAGAAGGCACACACAGCGGCCGCACATCGAGATGACATTCAAACGTCGACAATTCGGAAGGCAATTGTTCCTTGGACGCAACCCAATGGCAAAAAGAGCTGCGAATGTCGCATCTGCCATTCGGTCTTCGATTCGATTGCAGCTCTTCGAAAGCATTTAGACTGGCATGCTGCCACCACTGACTGGATACAGGAGGTGGACTTGAAATCGCGTCCGGAATATTCTCAAATGTTCGGTGAATCGGCGGATGATGAGTTAACGAACGAACGTTTAGCCGAAATGTTGCAGTCGAGATTGAGAGAAAACTCGACGGACGTGTCGAAAATGTACCGAATCACGAACGGCCAAGGCTGGGAATTATCGCTAACCGATTCGGAGACAGATGATAATGACGATGAGAGCAATGAACGGAAACGAATGTTCTACAATTGCGACGAATGTCCTCGGCCTCGTAGCTTTGATCGCTTATACAAACTGATGTGTCACATAAAGGCCGACCATCCCAACGCTTCGAAGCAATTTCAATGCACACATTGCTTGCAATGCTTCCCGAACGCAACGATTCTGGACAAACATCTGCGGCAACAGTGTCAGAACGATGGCAAAACGCTACACTGTACAATGTGCTACAGTCGATTCACATGGGCAGACAGTTTAGCCAGCCATTTCGCTGTCTATCATCAAAGTGAGACGAGGCTGCTGGAATCCAATCGAATGCGTCGTCCACATACATGCGATCAGTGTTCAAAGTCATTTTACACGCAAGAACGATTGGCTGAACATCAATTGCGCCACCTTCCCAGAGACAAGCGATTCGCGTGCGACATTTGTGATAAGCGATTCAGTCGATACGACAATTTGCGGTGAGTTTATGGCTAGAGCTTTTTCGGGGAAATGTTGGGGAGATGATGTAAAGTCTTGAAGGATCCGCTCATGGTCCATCTAAATTAAAAATCTTTTTTTTCTCAACACAAAAATGACGTTCTCTCGTCCACAGAGCTCATATGCGTAGCCACATTCCACCCCATGAACGAGAAGCTATTGCTAAGACTCATCTGTGTTCGTATTGCGGTGAAGGTTTCGCAAACTCATCCAATTTGAATGTACACATTCGGAAACACACAGGTACCGCACCAACACCATACAGTCCCACTTGAACATTTTAAAACCTCTGCAAATCTAATGTGTCCACAGGTGAACGACCATTCAAGTGTGATATTTGTAGCTCCAGATTTCGGCGGTCGTGCGATCTGACTTGTCACCGACGCACTCATACAGGTACTTACTTACACCCACTGTAACACCAAAATCTCTGAGACTAAATCGGAACGATATTTCAGGTGAGAAGCCGTACCCGTGCTTGGTGTGCGGTCACAGGTTTTCCCGATCCAACAAATTAGTCCGGCACATGAGGTAAATAAATGGCAGAGAACAATGGAACCCTGAAGGCAATAGTTTAATTGATTCTTTTCGCATCCGTCTCGTTTCCTATAGGATCCATACCGGCGAACGGCCGTACAAGTGCACGGAATGTGATCGAGCCTTTACACAGTCGAACGACTTGACCCTGCACATTCGACGGCATACCGGTGACAAACCGTTCAGCTGCCTTTGTGGCGAACGATTCATCACGAATAGTCTGCTTCAACAGCATCGTAGAACTCATGGACACTGATTGCCGATTGGACTGGGTTTTGTATTTGTTGGAGGAATTAATCTCCAATCTCTCACTCGAATAAGATTTGGAATTTAGGTTTTAAGGAAATGGATGAGGATAGCATAAGCGTTGTTGATACTACAACGATCGTAAGAATAAACACAATTTTTGACTCCTGATTTGTTTGTCGGCCTTGTCATTTTAATGAGAGAGAAAACCACTTTCCGCTAAAATCTCCCTACAATTTCAAATCTCTCCCGTCTGTCCCACTACTAATCCCATCCGAATTTCCACCACTATTTTTGATCCTTGATGACACCTAGTGAATTTGAAAATTGTTAAGTCAAAAGAAGTAATAGATTCAACAGTCACTACTTGTGACAGTAGACTTATCGAACCCTTGCCGACCTGCGATCTTTATTCAATTACTCAATACAAAATTCGGTCACAAAATGGCATTCGCAACAGCTCCAATAATTACTCTAGTAAACATTAACGTCTAAAAATGTGCGACCTTGAGACGTCGGAATCGCGCTTTTTCTACGTTCATTTACAATTGGGCAGACTTTGTTCGGACAATTTATTTCTTATTTTGCTCGCGATGAGCCTTTAAATATTCGGTTTGGGTCTGTCCAGTCCCAACTTTACTGAATTGATCCTTGGCACGAGCCTTTTCCTCGGGATTTCCACCGGTAGCATAACAACTTTATCGTACGCAGCGTTTCCACTAAACTTGGCATCGAACTTGTCGGAGGAACCACGATTTCACGCAAAAATTATATCGCAGATTACCAGTCCAATGTTCGAATTTAGCCACATGAATTATGATACTGGTCGAAAACACTTAATATTTTCAAATCTGCGATTTTTGCAGCCTCTGAGAATTACTCGAGTTATCGTGTTATCAAGCAAGCAAGATTGTTCTAGACTTCTAGATTGTTCGACCAGAAATCCAGATTCACTTACTCGTCGAATAAGAAATTTTTCTGGAAATCCGTTGCAAAAATGTCGTGGTAGAAGGTGTGTTTACAATTATACTCCAACCTCACTACTCCAATATTATCCATCTACGAACTTAAAATCGGGTAAAAATTACTTAAGTTATCACGATAACAAGGAAAAGCGTCTGAGTATAATTCCGAGGGGTAACCGACTGGCCAAAATGGTGGCAAATCAATTTCTAATTCCTTTGAATTCCGTTTAATTACCTCAATTACCGGACCAACTCGTCTTATTGCCGGATTAGCTCTATTTCCTTTCAATTCCGTTCAATTCCTTTCAATTTCTTTCAATTCCCTTTCAATTTCCTTTCAATTCCCTTTCAATTTCTAAAGGTACTTCCTGTCAATTTCTTTCAATTCCTTTTAATTGCTCTTAATTCCTTTTATTTCTTTAATTACCGGATTACCGAAATATTTGCTCGATATTTTCAAACAGATATAAATTTAAAGTCAAAGTTAAACACTTAAGTATTTTGGAAAAACAATCGTCAGACTATATCCAACTAAAATTTGGAACAACTGTTGTACAACATTTGTGACTCATTTTGTTAGAATCTTTACTTTTTACTCATACTTTTTAGAAGAGATTTTTCAATTTCAATTTACATTAAACCGTCCAATTGACTGCAGTTTTCTTTAAATTTATTTTAGATAAATAGTATTTTTCGTACCAAGACACGAAATGATGAAAAACTTTTGTGCATCCGACAACTGAAATACGACATATTTTGCCATGATTTTTCATTAAGAAATGTCAGTTTTTCCGAACTATCTATCGTGCAGGAATAGTTATTTACATGCTTATGCACGGTAAAGTGCACTTTACATCACTGTTTGTGACAGGGAAAATGCACTTACCGTCCACAAACATGTAAAATGTGTTACGTCACTGCTTGCAAATGCTTGTTTAGGCACGTAGGCACAAATATTTACAAACAGTGACGTAACATACTATTACGTATCTGTTGTACCGTCCACAACTATATTGTATTGTGTATTTAAACGGGAAAAATCAATCAACACATCTTCCAGTAGATAATTTATGTTGTCGAAATATGTTATGGAAACAAGACTTTGACCATAAAATTTTTATATTCTTCGCGGATTGTAGCCCGAAGTGACAAGCGAAAGTGCCTAAAATAAACCATCCACAACAGATGCGCATACAACTTTTCATGCTGAGGGCCTAAGTTACGAGAAAAATTCCGTAATTTATGCCTAAGGCATGAAAAAAAACTTCATTTCTTTACGATTTATGGTGCGGGAAAGGAATTACATGAATTTTTCTTTGACTCAGTTGTCCAATGCACAAAACGTTGTTCGTACCTCGACAGGAAATGGACTTGTTCAGTACACGTCAGCAAAAGCCAAAGCACTCAATTTTTTGTTTCGTTCAAGTGATCGACATCGTAAGATTTTAGGCTTTTGAAAAGTTGATGAAATAGATGATATTGTCGGTGATGCATTTTTTTTGTAAATTTGGTTTGAGACTTTAGCATTTCGCATCGGCAATGCCCCAGCCTAACATTCCCCCGACGAATATTCACTCGTTTGTTGCGGCTCACATACGGTTCCCGTATCTGACTCACAAGAATCTTCTGAAGAAGAATCATTCAGTGTGCATTTTTTGAACATAACAGATCGTTGGACTCATTCTAAAATGGAACTGATCAACACTGTACACTGTTATTTATTGGCCGGAAACTTTTAAAATTAAAACAAAAAGGAAATAATGTGGTTTTTCATTCGCTGGTACTTCTTTCCGATAATCACACTCTATCAGTATTACACTCATTTACTTTCAATTCTTTACAATTCCACATATTTCCAGTCAATTCCGGTCAATTCCATCAATTACAATTATTTACCGGACACTCCGGCAATTCCTTTGAGGGTGTGTAGTCAATTACCCGAGTCGGTTACCCCTCGTATAATTCCCATATCTTGTAAAAACGATCACAAAATTATAGTTTTACTCTTTACTCTTTTACTCCATTACGAGTCTTTTATATTGTCTCCTAAAAAGCGCTATGAATAGAAGGTCCAGCGAGATACGTTTAACTCCTAATATGAGTCTACTAAAAGCGCTGAAAAGGTGGAGTATTTCTCGCTTCGCTCTGGCCGCAAAGTTCACACTCGTTCAATAAGAATAAGAATAAGAATACGATTTCAACCAAAAATTTTCGTATATCCCAGATTACTAGTCCAATTAAATTCCAATGTTCGAGTTTAACCACATGAATTATGCTACTGGTCGAAATTGATTTTTGAAGCCTCTGAGAATTACTCGAGCTATCGGTTTCTCAAGCAAGCAAGCAAAAACTCTTTTGGGAAGTACTTCTAAACTGTTACACCAGAAATCCAGAATTTCACTACTCGTCAAATAAGAAATTTTTATGGAAATTCGTTGCAAAAATGTCGTGGTATAACAAGTTATGTTAACAATTACTCCAAACTCACCATTCCAATATCATTCTCTGTCAATTAAAACAAAAAACTTGAAAATCGGGTAATAATTATTCAAGTTATCGCGCGGTAACAAGGAAAAGCGTCTGTGTAGAATTTCTCCCATCTCGTTGTTCGAACATTATCCATCTGCAAACTCAGCCTCAAGAGTTTCAATCTTCGTCGATTAAGACAAAAAATTTGAAAATCGGATAAGAATTAGGGAAGTTATCGCGGTAACAAGGAATAAAATTCTCTTGAGAATTACTCCCATCTCATTACCCCAATATTGACCATTTACGAACTTAACCTCATGATTTTCATTCTCCGTCGATTAAACCCAAAATTTTACAAATCGGTAAAGAATTACTCGAGTTATCGTGTTATCGAGTCCACAAGTGAACGGACGTTTTCTGTATTTAACGTTTTTTGCCAATGTAGAACATTTTCAAAATATCAAAGTAAACTTAGCGTTACGGACATTTTAGGGTATTTTCTTTCATAAGACCCTGACTTTCCGTCAAGGGAATAAATGCCGGAGACATTATAGACAGCCCCGTACGAAGTCAACTTTCATAAATTCCTATTTAAACAGCTATGTACCGCTATATTTACCTATATTTCGCTATAAATAAACATTTCACAGAGCAATATGCTATTATATAGATCTATATGGCTGTATTTAGCTCAATATAGCTGTATATAGATATATATAGATGTCCATATATGGAATGCCTGAAACACCCCACACACATATCCAATTACTTCTGTGTTAACAGAAACTCTCTAAGTTCCATTATTCCCAAGATATATCACTTTTAATAAAATCCAATATGGCCGCTGGCAGCCATTTTGTTAGGAGACCGGAAAAAGTACCAACGCTTTACAATCGTTAATACCTTCACAAAAAAAAATCATGAAATTCGGTCAAAGGTTACTGTAGATATTGGTAAAGAACACCACCTTCACTGTACGGCCGAGTAGCTGGATAGAATCTCCCTGATTGGTACGGTCAATTTCTATCTAATAAAGCGAAAGTAGTCGAAATCCGTTCAAATTTGGCTGACCTACAAGCAAAAACTGCTTCGAGCTATGTACCTGGTTCACACCAGGAGCTCTAACTCACGAGTCGGTCATCCAATTTCCATAAACTTTTTTTTTTGTCGATCGGTATTGTAAATCCCTTTCACTTGACGTATCGTTTACAAGTGTAGTGCTTAAATGTCCGCAGATATCTTCGAAAAACCCTAAAGCACTTATTGGGCTCGGGAGGGGTCTACTGGAAATCATCCATCTTCCGAACTTAGCCTGTCTGTTGACATTACCAAACGAGGAAAAAAATAATTTTGAAAATCAGATGTGTTTTACTCAAGTTATAGAACAGACAGACGGACATTTTTCCCCACTGATTTGGCATCTCTGGACAACCACAATAGGTTTCCCCTTGCTCAGGGAGTCCAATTCGACGTGTTACAAACGTATGCGTAAACCTATAAGACCCCAGTACTTCGTACGGGTCTAATAATTTTGATTTCTTGCAAAATATATTTCAACTTCTTATAGGTATGCGTATCTATTTGGATAACTTGCAATCTGTTCTCGGAAATAATGACATCGGTTAGCGTATAGACATTTGTTAAATTGCGTCTGATAAGAAAGCGATAGTGTAAACTTTATTGCATTGATAATCTATTACCGGAAACTTATGTCAATTTAGTCATTGAATACGATTCAAATCTTATCCAAAATTGAAATCGGCTTCGAGTTGAATGATTAATTTGTTCGGCTAGTGTAAACATTCAATAAGTGGGAAGTAATTTCCAATTTTCGCTTCAAAAAGGTAATATTCCTCTTCCATGGTAACTAACGAAATTTCACATGCCCTTAGTATAATTACTATGTGCGATTTCTTATTGTACGTAGACAATCATTCGTAGGTATGATCCTACGCAGCTACTTTCAGCAACTTTCCAGTAATTTTTTTTCTTAATCTCACCAACAGCCATTGCCGAACTGGCCCTATGGGCGTTCGGGCGATTCCCGAATGGCCATTTTGAGCCAGTCCGGCACTGCCAACAGCTACGTCAATTAATTTTTCAATTTAAAGTGTCATAGTCTAAGCAGAATATGACTACTTAACTGAAGTGCTGCCCTGCTGTTTTTTCGGTGCCGTTATCGAAAAAATTTGTCCATAATTAAATGTTCTTCAAATACACACGGCAGTAATGAGGAACAATTAAAAGTTAATGGTCCGTCTTTGCGTTAAATTTACGCCTGAATCAAAAACGAAAATTTACCGAACGCATAAATGAAGGAATAGTAGATTACAGCAGAGCCTATGTAAGCAAGGTTCTGAAAGAAGAGGTTAAGACACTTACGAAGGCGGGTGAAACACCAATCTTGACAATTTAGACATGTATATTGTTTATTTAAAAGTCAACTTGAAAACCATTTTTTTTGTTAAGTTGAAATCGTCATATAAAATTTTCCAACCTACAGGAAAATTTTTATTCCTTCGTGATCAACTCGAAAGTGTCTTAACCTGTTCTTTCAGAACCTTGCAAATTTTGACTTTAGACCATACCTATAGCAAGGCTGTAAACTTTGGGGAGGTCACACAGATACAGATACGCGGGTGACACACCTCACTTGATGATAACATGGCGGATTTCATACAAAAATTCACCTACTGTGATGATTGTCATCGCCGTGATGATGTGGTGAATTTTTCCCCAAAGTTTACAGCCTTGACCTATAGAGTATACTTTCATTGCTAATTGAGGCATAGCATTGTCGGCCGGAAAACGCCAAAATTACATCTATTCTTTTTAATTTTTTGATAAACATTGTGTGAAAAGGAATAGCCAAATTTGATTGTTTCAGCACTCTATTTGAGTGACGTCAAAGCCAGCTTCGGTGCTTGAGAGTGCTATGATTGAGGACATAGTTGTTTGACATAAATACGGCCCAATTTAGGACATTGATGAAGTAAAATAGGACAAATTCTAAAATTTGGTGAGACATTGAGGTAAAATTCAGGACATATAATTGACAACGGCTACAGGTAGCAATTAGAAAACAGGTGTCAATTTGCAATTCTAGTTTTTATTGTTGAAGGAGGAATAATTGAAAAAAAAATTGAATTCACGCCGTAAGTGCGGTCGAAATTCAAAATTGAAAGTGCGGAGGTCTTTCTACCGTAGCGTCTTTTCATACAAGGAAGCGTTAAAATGTATTTTTTGGTTCACTTTTTCATCGAATCGTTTAAAATTCAAATTTTAGGCACACTTACGGCGTGAATTGAAATTCCGGTGACACATTTTTTCCCAGACACGATATGCACTGCTCTAAATTACTTTTCCTAATTGCTTTACATTGATAATGCATTTTGATGAGTCATGAAAAAATTCAGTGTCACACATTTTGACATTATTCAACGCACTTCAAGCAAAAGTGCTGTTAATGATAGCTGCCAAATAGAGTACTATTTTGTATGAAATTTTATCCCCACTCTTTTTACAGTGTTAATGACAGCTGCCAAATAGAGTACTATTTTGTATGAAATTTTATCCCCACTCTTTTTACAGTGTAAAATTTTGTATGGAGCACTGTCAAGTTTCAGTACCCTAGAGTACCACTTTTGCTTGAAGTGCGTTGCATTATTTAATTATTACACATCATTTTCGTTACTGAAACAAATGGAATTATTATCGAAACGTGTTTTCGATTGACCCTCTGCTCTCCGTATAAATACCTCTATGATAAATACGAACCATTCTGGTCAACTTCGTATCAGTTTAATTCAAATCGAGCTAAGCTTTCCAGTTCTGTTCCAATTTCCAACTTCCATTTATTAGATCGGATCATCGTCAATTCAGCCACGAATCGCACGTTTTTCATTTAAAATGAAGCACAGTCTGATCTTAGTATTGGTGGTGATGATGTACGTGTCCGGTATTGTGTGTGTGTGTTCCAGCAACACTATGCCGATTTCCTTACCGATCCGGTACTCATTATCAATTGAAAATTCGCAACGGGTATGACGGAGAAGCGTGGGCAGGACGATGCTCCGACGATGGAGTTGTTTGCGTGTATGGAGCTGTAAATGGTGTGGTCTTGAAATATCAAAATGGTGATCGTCTCATAGGGCCAAGTGAGTGGCATACATACAACGCAGATGGTTAGTGTAGAGCTAAAGGAGGAGTGACGTACTGGTTCAATGCTTAGAAATTTGGTCAAAGCGGTGCCGAAAATCAGGATTCACGTCAGAGCATCGTCCTGCCCACGTTTCTCCGTCATACCCGTTTCGAATTTTCAATTGATAACAAGTAGCGGATCGGAAAGGAAATCGGCATAGTGTTGCTGGAACACACACAATATCGGACACGTACAGCATCACTACCAATGCTAAGATCAGAATGTGCTTCATTTTAACTGAAATACGTGCGAATCGTGGCTGAATTGAAGATGATCCGATCTGATAAATGAAATTTATTATTTTCAATTGGAACAGAACTTGAAAGTTTAGGTAGATTTGAAGTAAACTGATACGAAGTTGGCCAGAAACTAGATTTACGCAGCTCATGTTAAGTGGAACATTTTTTTTTTTGATGAAATAAATGAAATGAAATGAACACCCGTTTCGATAACAATTTTATTTGTTTCAGTAAATAGGAAATATAATTTACAGAAGTGCATCGTGTCATGTGTACTTTTCTGCGGAAAATGTGTCACAAGAATTTCAAAATAATTATTTTTTCAGCTTGAAATCATTTTTATTTAAAACTCTTTCAATTTATTTAATTTTCTTCAACAATAAAGAATAGGATCATAAATTGACACCTGTTTTCTGATTGCTACCTGCAGCTGTTATCAATGAAATGTCCTGAATTTGCCCTTAAGGCGATTCGCCACAAAGCCTAATTGTAGCCTAAATTTGTGCGAAAAAATGTTGTAGTTTCGATGATAATTTACTGTGTGTAGCTGCACATAGCGACGCGAAAGAGATCTAATTCAAATTTTTCTTTTGTTATACTGTCAAACTTGACAGAAGAACAAAAGATAAATTTGAATTCGCCTAGTCGGTTGGCCTGTAGAGGCGCCATATTTTTTTTATAATACTTCATTCTTACTGGACTATTTTTTTGTGAAACAACTTCACATTGATTCATTCAGATGAAATGTCACAGCAATGAAGTTGGTTCACATGAAAATAAGCGCAGTGACAGCTGTAATTTTATGACAAAATGTACTAAAATATGAGAAAACTCTATCACATTTCTTTTTAGTTTCTAAACATCATTCTCCTATTAGATCTCTTTCGCGTCGCTATCTGCAGCAAGAGTTCGTATCCGCGTCCTTTCTGGAAAAGTGTTCGTGATTCAGCAGGATTTTGCAATAGAGTGTTATGATCGGAGCGAGAGGACCGAAGACCAGTTTATTATAACTTGCCTTGGGGTACTTGTTAAAATATGTCTTTCTCTTTCATAAGAACACTCTATACCCATGTTTTTAAATGGCAGAAACTTGGTTATTACAAAATTGTGTCCGTTTGTGGTGATGCAGCCTACTATGAGAAAACTCAGAATTTGTGCCAATTTTAGTGAACTATTACGTTTTCTCTTAGTAAGGTTACACCACCACAAAGATTTATTATTCTTATTCGTTCGAAGCCAACACTTATTGACACAAAGCGATGGCCCCACTCTTTCCAGAAAAGAAGCGGATACGAAGCTTACCATCGAAAATATATCATTTTTGCACACAAAAGAACAGTTATTGAAACTCAACAGGAAGTGCTCTAAAACAGGAATCGAAACGAGTTCCAGGAACAGTGTTTTTGTTTCGCCCAAGGGCCCTCTCAATAGAACAAACTGACAAATTAAAATGAAAAATCATATATTTGAGTGTGTGTGTGACAGCTTCGTGTACAGACAGAAAAAGGGACTCTTAATGTCAAAAATAAAGGGACTCATAACGTCAAAATAAAACAAAGTTGACGTTTTCGTGTTAGTGGTGTGTGTGATATAATTTTTCAATGAATTTCGGGTCATAATTCCTCTAGGTAGTCTACCTCTATGGTTTCGCCTGTCTTTCACTAGTTTTTAATCATAACTCGTGTAGTGCGATATGTCAAATGATAGGAATTGACGAGGCAAACCAAAATATTTAATTTTTGAGAAGATCGGGTCTGTGAAACAGTAGCTATTGGCGTTAGCGTGAGAAAAACAGCCTGTTTTATGTGCTTTCGCTTACTTTATTCAGTTTTCATCGAACAGCCTGCTCGAAACCTGATGTGATATATGTCCAATGATAAATATTGACTAGACCAATCAGACAATCTATGGTCTCTGAAAATGGGGTTCGTGCTTCAGAAACCAGGAGTCAGGAAAACAGCGGTTTTCCTTTCGTTTGTGCAGTTTTCTGACATAAATCTTCAGATGTCGTAATTGTTATATCTAATGAAAGTATACTCTATAGGTATGGTCTAATGTCAAAATTTGTATGGAGAGGAGGAAAAAGAGATTTCATATAAGCAAACTCACCCGTGTGTGCAAATAATGTTTTCTTCCAGTTATCCGAATCTGATTTCCCGATTTTTCCAGGTACTCACTAAAATTCGACCAAATTTCCGAGTAATAATAATGGGATTTCCCTGTAAAAATGTTGGAATTTCCCGGTAACAGTATGTTACAGCTATGTAAAGTATATAACGAGACGAGTACGCACATGAGAGCTTGCCCGAGTGGTAGTATATTTCGAATGGAGCTTTACGGACGAAATAGTATTTTTCGTTACGAGTGATGAAAAATTCTGCTTTCATCACGAGTTACGAACTACGTTTTTTGTGCCGTAACGATCATAATGAGACGAAACCACAACAACATAAACAAAGATATCACTCTACAAACTCTACAACAATTTTATCAACTATCATGCACACTCGATTGCGTCCGAAAACGTATATATGAAATTCCATTGTCGGCCGGAGAGAGCGTCCGTCAAAGTTACTTTTATGGCCGCAAATACGTCTCTCTGACAAGTACTGAATAATTGAACTTTTCGATCGTAGGTGCAGTGACGAAATACGTCGAATTATGATCGTAAGGCACAAATAGTTATTTACGTATCTGTTGTGGACGGTTTATTTTAGGCAATTTCGCGGATTGTAGCCCGAACGAAGTGAGGGCGACAAGCGAAAGTGCCTAAAATAAACCGTCCACAACAGATACGTAAATAACTATTTGTGCCTTACGATCATAATTCGACGTATTTCGTCACTGCACCTACGATCGAAAAGTTCAATTATTCAGTACTTGTCAGAGAGACGTATTTGCGGCCATAAAAGTAACTTTGACGGACGCTCTCTCCGGCCGACAATGGAATTTCATATATACGTTTTCGGACGCAATCGAGTGTGCATGATAGTTGATAAAATTGTTGTAGAGTTTGTAGAGTGATATCTTTGTTTATGTTGTTGTGGTTTCGTCTCATTATGATCGTTACGGCACAAAAAACGTAGTTCGTAACTCGTGATGAAAGCAGAATTTTTCATCACTCGTAACGAAAAATACTATTTCGTCCGTAAAGCTCCATTCGAAATATACTACCACTCGGGCAAGCTCTCATGTGCGTACTCGTCTCGTTATATACTTTACATAGCTGTAACATACTGTTACCGGGAAATTCCAACATTTTTACAGGGAAATCCCATTATTATTACTCGGAAATTTGGTCGAATTTTAGTGAGTACCTGGAAAAATCGGGAAATCAGATTCGGATAACTGGAAGAAAACATTATTTGCACACACGGGTGAGTTTGCTTATATGAAATCTCTTTTTCCTCCTCTCCATACAAATTTTGACATTAGACCATACCTATAGAGTATACTTTCATTAGATATAACAATTACGACATCTGAAGATTTATGTCAGAAAACTGCACAAACGAAAGGAAAACCGCTGTTTTCCTGACTCCTGGTTTCTGAAGCACGAACCCCATTTTCAGAGACCATAGATTGTCTGATTGGTCTAGTCAATATTTATCATTGGACATATATCACATCAGGTTTCGAGCAGGCTGTTCGATGAAAACTGAATAAAGTAAGCGAAAGCACATAAAACAGGCTGTTTTTCTCACGCTAACGCCAATAGCTACTGTTTCACAGACCCGATCTTCTCAAAAATTAAATATTTTGGTTTGCCTCGTCAATTCCTATCATTTGACATATCGCACTACACGAGTTATGATTAAAAACTAGTGAAAGACAGGCGAAACCATAGAGGTAGACTACCTAGAGGAATTATGACCCGAAATTCATTGAAAAATTATATCACACACACCACTAACACGAAAACGTCAACTTTGTTTTATTTTGACGTTATGAGTCCCTTTATTTTTGACATTAAGAGTCCCTTTTTCTGTCTGTACACGAAGCTGTCACACACACACTCAAATATATGATTTTTCATTTTAATTTGTCAGTTTGTTCTATTGAGAGGGCCCTTGGGCGAAACAAAAACACTGTTCCTGGAACTCGTTTCGATTCCTGTTTTAGAGCACTTCCTGTTGAGTTTCAATAACTGTTCTTTTGTGTGCAAAAATGATATATTTTCGATGGTAAGCTTCGTATCCGCTTCTTTTCTGGAAAGAGTGGGGCCATCGCTTTGTGTCAATAAGTGTTGGCTTCGAACGAATAAGAATAATAAATCTTTGTGGTGGTGTAACCTTACTAAGAGAAAACGTAATAGTTCACTAAAATTGGCACAAATTCTGAGTTTTCTCATAGTAGGCTGCATCACCACAAACGGACACAATTTTGTAATAACCAAGTTTCTGCCATTTAAAAACATGGGTATAGAGTGTTCTTATGAAAGAGAAAGACATATTTTAACAAGTACCCCAAGGCAAGTTATAATAAACTGGTCTTCGGTCCTCTCGCTCCGATCATAACACTCTATTGCAAAATCCTGCTGAATCACGAACACTTTTCCAGAAAGGACGCGGATACGAACTCTTGCTGCAGATAGCGACGCGAAAGAGATCTAATAGGAGAATGATGTTTAGAAACTAAAAAGAAATGTGATAGAGTTTTCTCATATTTTAGTACATTTTGTCATAAAATTACAGCTGTCACTGCGCTTATTTTCATGTGAACCAACTTCATTGCTGTGACATTTCATCTGAATGAATCAATGTGAAGTTGTTTCACAAAAAAATAGTCCAGTAAGAATGAAGTATTATAAAAAAAATATGGCGCCTCTACAGGCCAACCGACTAGGCGAATTCAAATTTATCTTTTGTTCTTCTGTCAAGTTTGACAGTATAACAAAAGAAAAATTTGAATTAGATCTCTTTCGCGTCGCTATGTGCAGCTACACACAGTAAATTATCATCGAAACTACAACATTTTTTCGCACAAATTTAGGCTACAATTAGGCTTTGTGGCGAATCGCCTTAAGGGCAAATTCAGGACATTTCATTGATAACAGCTGCAGGTAGCAATCAGAAAACAGGTGTCAATTTATGATCCTATTCTTTATTGTTGAAGAAAATTAAATAAATTGAAAGAGTTTTAAATAAAAATGATTTCAAGCTGAAAAAATAATTATTTTGAAATTCTTGTGACACATTTTCCGCAGAAAAGTACACATGACACGATGCACTTCTGTAAATTATATTTCCTATTTACTGAAACAAATAAAATTGTTATCGAAACGGGTGTTCATTTCATTTCATTTATTTCATCAAAAAAAAAATGTTCCACTTAACATGAGCTGCGTAAATCTAGTTTCTGGCCAACTTCGTATCAGTTTACTTCAAATCTACCTAAACTTTCAAGTTCTGTTCCAATTGAAAATAATAAATTTCATTTATCAGATCGGATCATCTTCAATTCAGCCACGATTCGCACGTATTTCAGTTAAAATGAAGCACATTCTGATCTTAGCATTGGTAGTGATGCTGTACGTGTCCGATATTGTGTGTGTTCCAGCAACACTATGCCGATTTCCTTTCCGATCCGCTACTTGTTATCAATTGAAAATTCGAAACGGGTATGACGGAGAAACGTGGGCAGGACGATGCTCTGACGTGAATCCTGATTTTCGGCACCGCTTTGACCAAATTTCTAAGCATTGAACCAGTACGTCACTCCTCCTTTAGCTCTACACTAACCATCTGCGTTGTATGTATGCCACTCACTTGGCCCTATGAGACGATCACCATTTTGATATTTCAAGACCACACCATTTACAGCTCCATACACGCAAACAACTCCATCGTCGGAGCATCGTCCTGCCCACGCTTCTCCGTCATACCCGTTGCGAATTTTCAATTGATAATGAGTACCGGATCGGTAAGGAAATCGGCATAGTGTTGCTGGAACACACACACACAATACCGGACACGTACATCATCACCACCAATACTAAGATCAGACTGTGCTTCATTTTAAATGAAAAACGTGCGATTCGTGGCTGAATTGACGATGATCCGATCTAATAAATGGAAGTTGGAAATTGGAACAGAACTGGAAAGCTTAGCTCGATTTGAATTAAACTGATACGAAGTTGACCAGAATGGTTCGTATTTATCATAGAGGTATTTATACGGAGAGCAGAGGGTCAATCGAAAACACGTTTCGATAATAATTCCATTTGTTTCAGTAACGAAAATGATGTGTAATAATTAAATAATGCAACGCACTTCAAGCAAAAGTGGTACTCTAGGGTACTGAAACTTGACAGTGCTCCATACAAAATTTTACACTGTAAAAAGAGTGGGGATAAAATTTCATACAAAATAGTACTCTATTTGGCAGCTGTCATTAACACTGTAAAAAGAGTGGGGATAAAATTTCATACAAAATAGTACTCTATTTGGCAGCTATCATTAACAGCACTTTTGCTTGAAGTGCGTTGAATAATGTCAAAATGTGTGACACTGAATTTTTTCATGACTCATCAAAATGCATTATCAATGTAAAGCAATTAGGAAAAGTAATTTAGAGCAGTGCATATCGTGTCTGGGAAAAAATGTGTCACCGGAATTTCAATTCACGCCGTAAGTGTGCCTAAAATTTGAATTTTAAACGATTCGATGAAAAAGTGAACCAAAAAATACATTTTAACGCTTCCTTGTATGAAAAGACGCTACGGTAGAAAGACCTCCGCACTTTCAATTTTGAATTTCGACCGCACTTACGGCGTGAATTCAATTTTTTTTTTCAATTATTCCTCCTTCAACAATAAAAACTAGAATTGCAAATTGACACCTGTTTTCTAATTGCTACCTGTAGCCGTTGTCAATTATATGTCCTGAATTTTACCTCAATGTCTCACCAAATTTTAGAATTTGTCCTATTTTACTTCATCAATGTCCTAAATTGGGCCGTATTTATGTCAAACAACTATGTCCTCAATCATAGCACTCTCAAGCACCGAAGCTGGCTTTGACGTCACTCAAATAGAGTGCTGAAACAATCAAATTTGGCTATTCCTTTTCACACAATGTTTATCAAAAAATTAAAAAGAATAGATGTAATTTTGGCGTTTTCCGGCCGACAATGCTATGCCTCAATTAGCAATGAAAGTATACTCTATAGGTCAAGGCTGTAAACTTTGGGGAAAAATTCACCACATCATCACGGCGATGACAATCATCACAGTAGGTGAATTTTTGTATGAAATCCGCCATGTTATCATCAAGTGAGGTGTGTCACCCGCGTATCTGTATCTGTGTGACCTCCCCAAAGTTTACAGCCTTGCTATAGGTATGGTCTAAAGTCAAAATTTGCAAGGTTCTGAAAGAACAGGTTAAGACACTTTCGAGTTGATCACGAAGGAATAAAAATTTTCCTGTAGGTTGGAAAATTTTATATGACGATTTCAACTTAACAAAAAAAATGGTTTTCAAGTTGACTTTTAAATAAACAATATACATGTCTAAATTGTCAAGATTGGTGTTTCACCCGCCTTCGTAAGTGTCTTAACCTCTTCTTTCAGAACCTTGCTTACATAGGCTCTGCTGTAATCTACTATTCCTTCATTTATGCGTTCGGTAAATTTTCGTTTTTGATTCAGGCGTAAATTTAACGCAAAGACGGACCATTAACTTTTAATTGTTCCTCATTACTGCCGTGTGTATTTGAAGAACATTTAATTATGGACAAATTTTTTCGATAACGGCACCGAAAAAACAGCAGGGCAGCACTTCAGTTAAGTAGTCATATTCTGCTTAGACTATGACACTTTAAATTGAAAAATTAATTGACGTAGCTGTTGGCAGTGCCGGACTGGCTCAAAATGGCCATTCGGGAATCGCCCGAACGCCCATAGGGCCAGTTCGGCAATGGCTGTTGGTGAGATTAAGAAAAAAAATTACTGGAAAGTTGCTGAAAGTAGCTGCGTAGGATCATACCTACGAATGATTGTCTACGTACAATAAGAAATCGCACATAGTAATTATACTAAGGGCATGTGAAATTTCGTTAGTTACCATGGAAGAGGAATATTACCTTTTTGAAGCGAAAATTGGAAATTACTTCCCACTTATTGAATGTTTACACTAGCCGAACAAATTAATCATTCAACTCGAAGCCGATTTCAATTTTGGATAAGATTTGAATCGTATTCAATGACTAAATTGACATAAGTTTCCGGTAATAGATTATCAATGCAATAAAGTTTACACTATCGCTTTCTTATCAGACGCAATTTAACAAATGTCTATACGCTAACCGATGTCATTATTTCCGAGAACAGATTGCAAGTTATCCAAATAGATACGCATACCTATAAGAAGTTGAAATATATTTTGCAAGAAATCAAAATTATTAGACCCGTACGAAGTACTGGGGTCTTATAGGTTTACGCATACGTTTGTAACACGTCGAATTGGACTCCCTGAGCAAGGGGAAACCTATTGTGGTTGTCCAGAGATGCCAAATCAGTGGGGAAAAATGTCCGTCTGTCCGTCTGTCTGCACGATAACTTGAGTAAAACGCATCCGATTTTGAAAATTCTTTTTTTTCCCGTTTGGTAATGTCAAAAGACAGGCTAAGTTCGAAGATGAGTGATTTTGGATCGACCACTCCCGAGCTGTGGCCCAATAAGTGCTTTACGGTTTTTCGAAGATATCTCCGGACATTTAAACGTTAAACTTGTAAGTAATACGTCAAATAAAAGGTATTTACAATACCGATCGACAAAAAAAGAGTTTATGGAAATCGGATGACCGACTCGTGAGTTAGACCCCTTGGTGTGGAACAGGCACAGGGCGGCAAGCAGTTTTTGCTTGTAGGTCGGCCACATTTGAACATATTTCGTCATATTTTAGCTTTATTAGATAGGTATTGACCGTACCAATCAGGGAAAAAAAAGTTTTTCAAATTATGTTCTCCGGAGCGTGAGCTAGGTCTCTTGGAGTGAGCTCTTATCTGGCTACTCGGAAGTACAGTGAACGTGGTGTATTTTGACAATATCTCGAGTAAATTTTGACCGAATTTCATGAATTTTTTTTTTGTTTGAAAGGTATTAACGAATGTAAAGCGTCGGTACTATTTCCGGTCTCCTAACAAAATGGCTGCCGGCGGCCATATTGGATTTTAGTAAAATAGAAATATCTTGGGAAAAATGATACTTAGAGAGTTTCTGTTAACATGGAAATAATTTGTTATGTGTGTGGGGTTTCAGGGATTCCATATACGGACATCTATATATACCTATATACAGCTATATTGAGCTATATACAGGCATATAGAGCTATATAATAGCATATATTTATCTGTGAAATGTTTATTTATAGTGAAATATAGTTAAATATAGCGGTATATAGCTGTTTAAATAGGAATTTATGAAATTTGTCTTCGTACGGGGCTGTCTATATTGCCTCCGGCAATTTAGTTGTATATGATAACAAGGCAAAGAGTGGATAATGTAAGTGATTTTAAAGGGAGAATAGTTTTTCAGCAGAGAAGAAAATGAAGTAAGAGAAATGAAGAGTTTCACATTAAAGGCTTTTGATACGAATAGGTGTTTCGTACGGGTCGGCGTTAGCTATGTTTTTCGTTATTTTGCCTTATTGTCGTTGAAATAGAATTCCACTGGAAGCCTGGGTTTCTGTTCGTTGTTTGTTTCTTGTTTTTGTGATTGTCTCTCAACTAACACACAATCGATGCACATCAAAAATCATGATTATTATAGAATTTTGGAGACGTTGGCACCCGAAGTCTTAAGTCTAAATTTAAATCTGAATAGATCATGTGCCCGCCCGCATTTATTTGCCAAATTATAATGAAATTACGCTTATCTTATTAGCGCGTGTAAATGTGTCACAATTCTAGGAAAATTTTGAATGAACAATAAAATCAAATTTTAAAACTCGTTATAAACGATAACGTTTAATGAAATCATTTCAAGAACTCTCAAACCAGGTGAGTATTGAATTACTAGCGAAAAAAGTAATGGCAAAACCACCCGGCCACTGAACATGTTTCTTTTACCACACTACCAGAAACTGTTCCCCTTTCCATTTATGATCTTTCAGTTTATTGTAAAAAGTACAATGTTAGAACTGAAAAGCTGGTGAAACCTTGATCATCTACCAGGTAAATGAGGATTTCGTTTGATTGTGGTGGATTTTGAAGATTGTCTAATAGAAACAGTTCGATTAAGGCGTATCGACCATTTCACCTTCCTGATTTTTCAACTTCAACTCCTTCAACTTATTTGCAATGACTAAGTGGCTACAAAAACCAATCGGCCACGGGGGAACGATCATAAAAGTCCTTATACACTAACAAAAAAGTGTTAGAAATCTCCATTGACTCCCGGAAATCTGCTATTCCTGTTCCAGTTGTACCGCCCGTACTAAATGCAGTCAGTGTAAAGGGTTTTCGTACTTCAAATGTTAACAGAGGTAAAAGCAACGCACTTCAAGCAAAAGTTCTTCGCGTGACAGCTGCCAAATAGAGAACTATTTTTTATGAAAAATGTTTCCAGATTTTTTTCAGTGACCCGTTTTAGTATACTTTATGTAGAATGCCACTCATGCTTGGTAAAATAAATTATTTCTGATTTGTATCGTTTAAACCGATTGAGGTATTACGTTCACTTGCGTCACATCCATCGTTGTTTTTTTTAAACCAAAGTTACATTATTTGCACGAGTATCGCGTTATTGCCCTTGTTTGCATTTATTTACGCAAAGGCTTAACCTTATTCTATCGCTGTGCAGAATCGAGATTAACCAATCTTATCACTTTTCACATGCAATTTTTTTTATATTTCTAAATATTCTACCTCATCTTAAGCTTAAAAGTGAAATTAAATTTTCAGTTTAGTAGAAGATTGCTTTCGAAAATCATGAAGATTTTGTTTCTCTTCACATTATTTGTGATTTACGTGAAAGTTTCTAGTGAGTACCTTACAGATCCTAAAAAATGTCCAATAATTACTGATAATATTTCAGATGGATCTGATTGTGAAAATGACTGGATCGCGTATAACGAAGACTTGTGTCTCAAATTATTTTACAAACCAATGACGTATAGTGAGGCGGTAAAGTTTTGCTCTGATCAAAGTGACTTAATTAACAGGCCATCACTGATTCAAGTGAATCCATTGCAACTGTACAGTTTCCTCGCTCAAATTGGCCAATTTACGAGTCGTAACATTTGGATTGAACAGCCAAATTCAAACGCCAATACATGTTTGCAAATCGATCCGTTGGGAGGCGATTCTGCAGCATGGGATGAAGTGCAACAACCATGCGCTCCGAGAATAGCCAGAGTAGGAAGTACAGGTGGCAATGCTGATGTTCTTGATTCATGGTTGCCAACTAATGGTTGGTCAAAAAGAATTAATACTGGAAAATTTGAAGGTCCGGGAACAGGAACTAAATTTTTGGTTGAAGGCTGTGAGGTTCGACCGATTAACACAGCTGTTAGAATTTGGAAACGTGTTGAATAATTTGTCGATGATGTTGATTTGTAACAATTTGCAATGATAAACTATAATAATGATAAACACGTACGAGTTTTCATTTCAAATTACATATTCACAAGCCCGTTTATTAGTGCATTGCTTATTTGTGGGTGAAGAAGGCTATCACGACGGAGGAGGAATCTTGTTAATCCCTCTCCAAGATAACCAAATTATCTCGTAAAATCGTGAGGTATTTTATGCGCGATGTGTTCGGATGTCAAAATTAGTCAACTAGGGGAATTCAAAAATTACACTTCAGGCCTGTTGTCTGCTTTCGCTTATGTGATAATATTACTATACAAGGGAAGGAATTTGAAATTTCGTATTCAGATGAGTAAATGTGTCCGATGGCTTTAATCGTGATACGAAATATTAAATTCCTTCCCGAGTGTAGTATGACGTTTTCCTTTACGAAGGAGGAAAAGACTTTTTCCTAGGGATGGAAAGTCCATTTTCCCTCCCTAGTAAAGGGAAATTACCAAGTAAAATTACCAATCAAATGTGGAAATGTGAAAAAATGTGACATATAATTACTGGGTGAATAGTGTCACTCTCAAGCAATGTAACCGATGTAAAGAAAGTTTGACGTAAAATATCTCCGAAAAAGAGCCAAACATTAAATTCCTTTGGACTGGTCTCTTTTTAAATGCTAACTTAACACTTTCACACCGTCGGCTCTATTGTCCATTTACTTAACAGAACCATCTTCGCAAGTTCAACTTTTATCTTTTTTAAATGTGGGATTTAACCAATTGTAATGATGAGCCACTGTAAAAATTATTAATATTGTGTCCACGCACTTACACCGTTTTGCGCTCCGTTTACGAACGAATAATGGAAGCTCCTCCCATTTCTCATTGTTTAAAAGTGAACGGAGAACTAAACGGAGTAAGTGCGATCGCAGCTTTAAGACAAAAATGTGAAATTGCCAAGATCAAGGCGGATTCCGGATGTGGAACGAGTAGGACTTGTGATCCGGAATCTGATGACATTAAAAATTACCTGATTACGGAATTCGAAAATTTTCCGTTATTTTGGTGCTGTATTGGTCGGTGATATGGAATTCGATTGGAAGCCTGGGTGCCTGTTTTTTGCCTAACGGATGCTATCAAAAACCCGTAAGAATGATTTTAATTTTTATAGGAAAATGATCAGCACCTAGTCGTCACAATGTAGATACTACACTAGGAGTACATAGTCTACTCATCGAAAATTCATCGCACAATAAAATCAATTTTATAATTCTAAATAGTGTTATGCGCATAATAATATTGTTAATAATTTAGTGAAATTTTGTTAATAATTCGTAATGTAAAAATTGCGTCAGTGATGATTAATTTTCAATTTTCTATAAAAAAATACCTCCAGCTATATTCGAATATCCTTTCTGTTGGCTATTACCTCGTAGTACACCTCAGAGAGAGGATATTATTCAGTTGCTAACATGACTTCAAAGGTATAAATAGACAGTTAGACTGACTTAGACGGGTAATGAGGAACAACAATCTGATTAAAACATTTTTTCGGATAAACAGGCGACGAAGAAGTCTACGGAAGATGAGTTTGAGGAGTACACCCACCAGTTGAATGGTTCACCGTTGAACGTCCCTCTAGATACAGGAACGAGAAACCCAGCCAAATTCACTAAGGTTCGAATTACGAATCCAATAAAATGAACAAAGTTAAAACGTAGAATTGCTAAGACCAAGGTAACGACGGATTCCGGATTCGGAATTAGTGGGACTAGGCTCGAACAAATTCATCAGTCGGACCAATTGAGAGTAACTTCTGAGCAGGAATCTGATGAAGACATGGAAAATTACTTGATCTTTGAACGGGATTTGAAATTTTTTGGTTTTTTTGGTGATATATTGGGCGTTGATATGGTATTCGATTGGAAACCTGGGTTTCTGTTTTGTGTCAGTTTGTTTCTCATTTTTGTGATTGTCTCTCAACTTACATACACACAATATCTGCACGTCGTAAATAAGAACTACTATAGGCTTTTGGAGACGTTGGCATGCTACGGCATCACGATATCGGTGAGCATTACGTTTTGGGTAACGGAACATAGTCAGCTACCACTCTCTTTTCAATTTTAGATGGTGATAAAAATTGTGTTATTCCTCAAAAGTTACAAAGCAATGAAAGCACTGATCAATTCTACAATTAGGGTGTGTAAAGCGAATGGAAGGGGCTATCGAGCCGCTAAAATCCGAGACCGTTTGCTATACAATTCTCGATTCTACATGTGGACCACCATTGTTGTTATGGCATCAATTACCATTTTTCTCGCTTATCCAACCAAAGCTTTTCTTGTTGATCATGAACTCATTTCCTTACTGCCAATCGAATATATTTTTGTGGACTTGTCAACATTGTATGGATTTATTACGGCAAACCTAATATCGTCGCTATTAGGAGTTTTTGCCAACGTTGCTACCGCGTACGCTATCCAAATAATTGTCTCATTAATTCTGAACTACTCCATATTCGTTGATATGTTTGAAGAAGATGTGAAGTCTTTAGATGATTTTAAAACGATAATCAACGAATCTGAAAAGCTCGGTCTTCATATTAATCCATCCAAATGTGAATTGTTTTTCCTTTCAGAAAAAATCGACGAAGAAATTGTTTCAAAATTTAATACCATCTGTCCAGAAATTTGCGTAACAACAAAGGAGGACCTGAATCTACTTGGCGCACCCCTTTTCGAAGAAGGCTTCATTAAGTTTTCTGAAAAAGTTTTGAGCAAGTTGAAGGTTATGTTCGAGCGTTTGAAACTTCTTAATTCTCATACGGCTTTATTTCTTTTAAAAAACTGTTTTGCCGTTCCGAAACTTACATATTTGCTCAGAACGTCACCAGCATGGAAATTCGAAGTTTTCATATCATCTTTCGATGACGAAATTAAGGACCTTCTGGAAACAATCCTAAATATTGATATGAATGACCAACAATGGACTCAAGCCACATTGCCTATCAATTTTGGGGGCCTTGGTATAAGGAAACTACAAGACATTTCTTTGCCAGCTTTCCTTAGCTCTTCATTTGGAGTTAAAAGTCACGTCTCTCATATTCTCAATTTTCAAGATACGACTTTTATTGTTCATTTAGATGAAGCTTTGGAAAAATGGAAAAGTTTAAATGATCTTCAAGCACCTTCTATCAAGCATTTGCAAAAGAATTGGGACTTAATTAACGTTCAACGGATAATGAATGAGAACTTCAAGTTTACATTGAAAACGGACATAGCACGTTTCAAAGCTTTGCAATGTAAAGAATCAAATGCCTGGTTACATTCAATACCATCATCAAACATTGGAACAGTCATGGACAACAATACAATCCGAATTTGCATTGGCTTACGTTTAGGCTGCAATATTTGTTCAACACACACATGCATATGCGGTTCTCTGGTGTTGCCTAATGGTTTACATGGATTGAGCTGCTCAAAATGTATTGCAAAATATGAACGGCATATCATAATGAATGATATCATCCACAGATCATTATCATCATTGCATATTCCCGCTAACTTAGAACCAAGGGGTTTGTCAAGAAATGACGGAAAAAGACCGGATGGTGTTACACTGACTCCATGGTTGAAAGGAAAACCACTCGTTTGGGATGCAACCTGTGTCGATACTTTCGCAGACTCATATTTATCAAAAACATCTACAAAGGCTAGACAACTTGCAGATTATGCAGCGTCTCAGAAGCACAAACATTATTCAGAACTTTTGTCTTCTAACAATTACATTCTATTAGCCTTCGCTGTTGAAACTATGGGCCCGTGGAGTGAAGAAGCATTAAATTTCGTAGACAAAATCGGCCATAAACTACAAGAGTTGACTGGAGACAAAAGATCAAAATTCTTTCTAATACAGAGAATGTCAATGGAAATACAAAGACACAACGCCGCTTGTATTATGGGCACAATTTCCCCGAATAAACCATTGGAAGAAGTTTTCTATTTATAAATATGTTAAACTTGTAATATAAAATGAAAATGAATTTCTTCATACAAAAAAAAAAAAAAAAAAAAAAAAAAAAAAAAAAAAAAAAAAAAAAAAAAAAAAAAAAAAAAATTTAGATGAGGTATGTAACCGAGTATCAGGTGCAACTTTCACCTATCGACATTCATTCCTGAGAAACTTTTGTCGGATACAGCAAGACATGGATGCGTAAATCAAACTTTAGCAAAAATTAAATGAAAAAAATGAATTTTATAAAAAATCTCTTTCAGATATGTGGTAGAAGTGAAGAGAGTCCTGGATGGTTACATTTACCATTATTTCATTGCTTCGTATTTAGGCCAAATCATTTGTTTGTTTCAAATTGTTGTCGTAAGTTCTTTTTTAAACTATAACTGTCATTAAAATAATCGTTCAATGCACATCCTACCATCCTGATAACTACCATACAAGAGTGATTGGAAAAGTGGTTACGCCATTGCATATGGTATGTTTTTGGAAATGATGTTCTATTGTCTAATGGGAACGAAGATATCATCTGAAGTAAGTTCCAACTCCATTGAAGCATCAATTGCCACTGACGAAGACTTTTGAACAGAATGAACGAATTATAAGTGCTCTACAAAAGTCAAATTGGTATTCATATGACGTGTACTCGCAAAAAGTATTTTTGACCTTATGGATGGCTTCTACAAACGCCAGAGAATTGCGGATAGGTCCGTTGGCACCACTAAGCGTATTGAGTGGAACGAATGTAATTGAAAAATATTCATAAGCTCGCTGATTGTCGAATACATTTTTCCTAAACGTTTTCAGGTTGTTAAGAGCATCTACACTTATTTCAATATATTGCTTGAAGTTGTTTAGGACTCTGTATTGTATTTGGATTATTCCGTATTGGTCGCCTCTGCTTCTGGTTTCGCTGACATCGGTGTCCTGCTCTTCAAAGTACCGGATGCAATTATTCTTGATGATAGCCTTGAAAGTGAATTAAATAAACGGTTGTGACCTTCATTCGGTTGTTGATCAGTGACCGCCAACAGCCCCGCCATCGCACCGCGAAGGATAGGCCCTCAACTCACTTTATTTTATTTTGCCATAGTTTTACTACAGCGAATGAATGACATCAGTAGAGTCCGTTGAACCGGCTGAGTCTAAGATGACAGAAAGTCAGCACAGTGATGAACATCAATAAGAAGTTGACATGATTCTATTGAGAAACTTCAATTGTAATACTTAGGTCGGTTAGATTTATTGATGTTTAGATTGTAGTGCAATGATGTGAATAGGTATGTAACCACCGAGTACTCTGTACGCAGTAAATCAAAGCAATACAAAGATTAAGTAATTTAGATATTACAGACCAAGCGAAACGCTTTGAAGTCTCTTTCAACTTTTAATTTTAAATTCTTGTACTCACGTATTTCTCATCGTAAGTTTATGATCTTATGTGTTATCTAAGAAGGCCGACATTCGACTCCAAGCAAAGCTGTCCGAACATTTGTGTAAGGATTTGTTTCCCTTTCGTTCGTTGAAATAAATAAACTTCACGGTCAACATTGAATCTCCAAGAAAGCAAAGGTTTGTAAGATTTATTTACAGATTACCCATTTCATATTTAAACCAACAGCAATACATTCAGTCACAGACGGAGCTGGCTCGAAACGTGCCGTAGCATTACGTCTCATTACCTTTATAGCTTACAGAATTCATACTTCAGTAGACAAAACAAGAAACTTTCTGAAAGAAAGCGTCCTTTGCTGGAAGATTAGCCAACCAAACCTATAGCAGGGACCTTCAAATTTCTTTTATTTTTATTTTCCGTTTCTTCATACTGAAATATTTAAATTCAAGGGAGGAGAGTATTCTATTCATACTCGTATACAATTCACCGCACAATAAAATCAATTTTTTGATTGGAAGCAATGGCTACAATATGCGATGCGCAATATTTATGGTGTGTCATTAATTCAGTGAAATTGAGTTAATAATTCGTAATGTAAAAATATGTCCATGATTATTAATTTACAATTTACTATGGAAGAACAACTCCCGTTCCATTCGCATAAATACTTTTTCTATTGATTACTGTTTCATGTTATTCCGTAGAGATAAGACATATTATCTTATTGTCTTGCAGACAATCAACGCACTTCAAGCATGAGTGGTACTCTAAATAGAGTACTGAAACGGGACAGTGTTTCAAACAAATTTTAACACTGTAAAAAGATCTGGAAACATTTTTCATAGAAAATAGTACTCTATTTGACAGCTGTCACTCGAAGCACTTTTGCTTGAAGTGCGTTGAGACAATCGATTATATGATAAAGGTAAATATACAATTAGACTATTACTGCGACTATCCGCATAAAAATTTATCTGGATAAGGGTTACTTCAAACGACGATTTTGGGGAGCACATCCACCAATTGAATGGTTCATCATTGAACGTTCCTTCAAACTCGGAAAATTTAGTCAAAACCAATAAGGTTTGAACAGTATGTCAATTTCAATTTTAAAAGTCAGATGATAAAGATGGATTCTTTGCTTCAATTTTGAGTTCAACGGGATACAGTGAAAGTAAATTTTGACAATAATAGTACGCAGTGAAGACAATCTACTGTAAAAAAAGGTTAAGTTAAGCCTTTAACGACAAAATATGAGCACACGAAAAAAAATCTGTTCCTGTTTCGTCTTTGCTATCCAATTGTCTTATGGTTGATAACAAGCACAAGTGGAGTCATAAATGCGATGCTAAATGTTGCACTAAATATTATGGTGTTGTATTACAACATGTATTAGTTTTTTTAAGGCACAGCCAGGAATCCCCTCAGCAGGACCGTCAACACAAATTTTCTTCAAAGTAAAATTTAGGTGTTCGTCCAATGCACAATGCATTGGTTCGTAACATATTTTGTATTGACTAATATGTTTCAAAAATACTCTGATTTTTGAATTTCTGGTTTTTCTATGATGGTGCTAAAAGTCGAGTTTTCAAAGACTTTTCGGTAGCAATCCCTAGCTCTGATAATGAAAATTGGGGAGAAATTTCCGTTTATTTCTCGACGCTTAGCAACTTAAAATTCTCTTGGGTCTGCTGTTGTGTTGCCCCTGTTTTAAGAAAATTCACCCCACCAAGACTATGACGAGAATCATCACGAGCTGGTGATTTTTTGTATCAATTCCGCCATTATATCGTTTAACTGTGGTGTATCTGTAATCTGTATCTGCGTGACCTTCCCAAAGTTAACTGCGGAAGCAAAAGTAGAATTCTATTCCTTTGGACAAGAATAAAAGATCATTTTCGTATCCATTCAAATCCATTGTTCTAAATTTCTTATTCTTCTAACTTTTTGTATTTGCCCATACTGAAATATATCAGATCGACGTAGAGTATTCATATTCATACAAACTTCACCAGTCGCCAACGCCCTTCAAGCATGATTATACTCTTCACTCTGAGTATATCTAGAAGAGAAATGAACTAGTAAGGCTTATTCCCAAACATACCACGTGTTGATGATGCGCAATATTTATGGTGTGTCAATAATTAAGTGAAATTGAGTTAATAATTCATAATGTAAAATTACAGCAATTATAATTTACAATTTACTTTGGAACAGTAACTGCCGCTCCTTTCACACAACTTTTTTTTATTGATTACTGTTTTGTAGTATTCCTTAAAGGTAAGACATACATATAGCTTTGGAGACGGTCGATAATATGACTTCTAAGGTAAATAGACAGTTAGACTATATGGCTGCAACGATCTGATTAAAAATTTATCTGGATAAAAGATGACGAAGAAGGTTTCGGACGACGGGTTTGGGGAGTACATTAATGGTTCACCGCTGAACGTCCCTCTAGATACAGGAATGAAAAACTCAGCCGAATTCACTAAGGTTCAAATTACGAATCCAATAAAATGAACAAAGTTAAAACGTAGAATTGCTAAGGCCAAGGTAACGATGGATTCCGGATTCGGAATTAGTGGGACTAGGCTCGAACAAATTCATCAGTCGGACCAATTGAGAGTAACTTCTGAACAGGAATCTGATGAAGACATGGAAAATTACTTGATCGTTGAACGGGATTTGAAAATGTTTCGTTATTTTGGTGATATATTGGGCGTTGATATTGAATTCGATTGGAAGCCTGGGTTTCTGTTTTGTGTCAGTTTGTTTCTCATTTTTGTGATTGTCTCTCAACTAACATACACACAATATCTGCACGTCGTAAATAAGAACTACTATAGGCTTTTGGAGACGTTGGCATGCTACGGCATCACGATTTCGGTGAGTATATGTTTTGGGTAGTACCAACGCACTTCAAACATGAGTGGTACTCTAAAAAGAGTACTGAAACTTGACAGTGTACGAACGATTTTTGGCACTGTAAAAAATTTTTGAACAAATTTTCATACAAAGTAGTACTCTATTTGGCAGCTGTCATTAGAAGCATTTTTGCTTGAAGTGCGTTGGTAGCACGGAACATAGTCGGTTGTAACCACTCTTTTTCCAATTTTAGATGGTGTTAAAAATTGTGGTATTCCTCAAAAGTTTTCAATCAGCAAGAGCACTGATCAATTCTCGATTAGGGTATGTAAAGCGAATAAGAGTGGCGGTCGAGCAGCTAAAATTCGTGACCGTTTGCTATACAATTCTCGATTCTACATGTGGACCACCATTGTTGTTATGGCATCAATTACCATTTTTCTCGCTTATCCAACCAAAGCTTTTCTTGTGGATCATGAACTCATTTCCTTACTGCCAATCGAATATATGTTTGTGGATTTGTCAACATTTTCTGGATTTATTACGGCAAACCTTATATCATCGGTATCGGGGGTTTTTGCCAACGTTGCTACCGTATACGCTATCCAAATGATTGTCGCATTAATTCTGAACTACTCCGTGTTCGTCGATATGTTCGAAGAAGATGTGAAGTCTTTAGATGAGATGTGGAGCAAGGCATCTGATACGACTTGCACGTATCGATATTCTTTCTTAAGAAACATGTGTCGGAAACAGCAAGACATGGATGCGTAAATCGAATTTTTAATAAATTTAAATCAAGAAATTGAATTTTACGGAAATCTATTTAAGATACGTAGCAGAAGTGAAGAGACTCCTGGACGACTACATTTTCATTATTTCATTGCTTCGTATTTGGGTCAAATCATTTGTTTGTTTCAAATTGTCGTCGTAAGTTCTTTTTTAAACTATAACTATCCTTAAGACTTACGTTCAATGTACATCTTACCATCCTGATACCACCTGAAACGACCATATAAGAGTGATTGGAAAAGTGGTTACGCCATTGCATATGGAATGTTTTTGGAAATGATGTTCTATTGTCTAATGGGAACGAAGATATCATCTAAAGTAAGTTCCAACTCCATTAAAGTATCAATTGCCACTGACGAAGACTTTTGAGCAGAACGAACGAATTATGGTGCCCTACAACAATCAAATTGGTACTCATATGACATGTACTCGCAAAAAATATTTTTGATCTTATGCGTGGCTGGCTCAAATGCCAACGAAATGTGGATAGGTCCACTGGCACCACTGAGCGTTTTAACAGGATAAGATGTAATTGAAACAAGGCATCAGAACAGTCGGAGCGTTTGCTGCGACTTTAGCCCCGCACGACCCGTAATCCTATTTCGTCCGTAACCATAATACGTCCGTAGCCGTAATACGCCCGGAACCCTAATACGTCTACAACCCTCTAATGCGTCTGTTACCAAAATGCAAGTCAAGTTGGGCATGGTCAAATTTACTGAAAGTGTTCATTTTAAAATTGCGCATAGCGCAATTACGAAAGCCCGTACGAAGTACCTCTCAAATAAAACCAACAATTTACGATATTATTTTAGAAACCCAAAATTGTTGCCAACTTTCTATTGGTATTCAATTATCTCTCAAATGAATCAAAAACTAGCAAAATCGGATGAGATTTACTCGATTATGTGCAAAAAAACACTTAGGGCCGAGTAGCGG
Organism: Bradysia coprophila; assembly: GCF_014529535.1. Taxonomy (NCBI): domain Eukaryota; kingdom Metazoa; phylum Arthropoda; class Insecta; order Diptera; family Sciaridae; genus Bradysia; species Bradysia coprophila. Next base: position 3,592 of record NW_023503501.1, on the reverse strand, counting down.
CCTTAGTCCAAGGGCCCAAATTTGAAACTTTTTTGCCACGTTATTTTCGGCATTCAATTACCTTCCACAAAAAACTAAATCTAGCAAAATCGGATGAGATTTACTCGATTTATGTGCAAAAAACACTTAGAGCCGAGTAGCGGCCTTAGTCCAAGGGCCCAAATTTGAAACTTTTTTCGACACGTTCTTTTCGGTATTCAAATATCTCTCAAATGAAACAAAATCTAGCAAAATCGGATGAGATTTACTCTATTTATGTGCAAAAAACACTTAAAGTCGAGTAGCGGCCTTAGTCCAAGGGCCCAAATTTGAAACATTTTTTGCCATCATTCTATTCGGTATTCAATTATCTCTCAAATAAAACAAAATCTAGCAAAATCGGATGAGATTTACTCCGATTTATGTGCAAAAAAACACTTAGGGCCGAGTCCAAGGGGCCCTAATTTGAAACTTTTTTCGTCACGTTCTTTTCGGTATTCAATTACCTTCCATAAAAAACTAAATCTAGCAAAATCGGATGAGATTTACTCGATTTATGTGCAAAAAACACTTAGGGCCGAGTAGCGGCCTTAGTCCAAGGGCCCAAATTTGAAACTTTTTTCGACACGTTCTTTTCGGTATTCAGTTACCTTCCATAAAAAACTAAATCTAGCAAAATCGGATGAGATTTACTCGATTTATGTGCAAAAAACACTTAGGGCCGAGTAACGACCTTTGAGCCCTCCCAACAAGCTCGCGTTGCATCTTACCCAAAAACAATGTTCAGCAACTTTGTTCTACTCGTCAATACCTTTCATTTGATATATCACAAGCAGCTATTGCGTGCGTATTTCGGTAGATATCGTCGAAAGATTTTCGAACTTGACCTTACTTTGTCGATACCAATCGGGAAAAAGAATTTGAAAAAAGTTGTGATTTACTCTTAGCTAGAGGGTCACGGACGGACGCGACGCGTCGGTGTCACCATCCACTGTTTTCACAACCGACATGTATAACTAAGAAAGACGAGGGTAAATCACTGATTTTATGACAAGGATTATATGGAATTATGTGGAATAAGACTCCAGATGATTATAAAAATCAAAAATTTAATTGAAAATTTAATGAATTCAGCGAAGATTTTAATTCTATATAAATAGCAAGAGAAGAATGTCGAAAGTTTATAAAATCTCATCTTGCGAAAATATTGAAAATATGCCCCAGATGGAGTCTCCATCATGGAGAGCAAAGACGAAATAGTTTTACTCCCTTTTCGTCTAAGTTCTGCCAATTTTGCTCGAATGTTGTTATTAACTGGACTAGTTTAACGTTAACAACTTAATTCATAACGAGTATCTACATACCGACCCTATAGTTTATATCGAGCCAACCTGAATGAATCAATAAAGCATTATCTCTTTGTCATTACTCAAGAGCACTCGTATTTTAAAGTTCCTAACCACAGACCCCTGCTTTCTCACAGGTTATGGGCCCAGTCAGCATCGCTGAATCGAATATTTCGTTATTTCCATCAGAATGTGATTTAAATGCGCCTGAATGTAAACCAGTCGGTGAATATAAACCACCCAGGTATGGTCTAATGTCACTTCGGACGATTTTAAACGATTTAAAAACGATTTAACGCACCCATTTTCAAAATTATAGACTGTTATGATCAGAGCGAGAAAACCGAAGACTATATTATAACTTGCCTTGGTACTTGTCAAAGTATTTACTTCTCTTTCAACGTGGTTACATGAGCAGCAGAGGGACAGAAGACCAGTTTATTTTAACTTGTCTTGGGGTACTTGTCAAAAATATCTTCTTCCTCTTCATCATAACACTCTATTTGACAAAATAATGAGTGCGTTCAAGATAAATCAACAGATTTTGAAGACTCGTCATACCTGGTATGTACATTCATTGGTAAATGTTACTCGGACCAAAGGTGAAATTTTAACCACAATGGTGAAAAACGACCACCGACACAAACGGACAAATTTTGATGGTAGGGAAGGTTATGTTTTGATATGTTGTAGAGGAAATGTGTGTCCCTTGTCCACGATGGTAAGGTCCCGGGCAAAAACCTTTGATATGCTAAAGGACTGGTCCAAAAGGTGTACGAAACATGTATTCCGGCTTTGTGGGTATGATAATAGAGGAGTTATCTGGAGTTTGACATTTTTTCGTCAATTTGAAAGATGAAACTTCGCGGTCGCGTAAGAGTAATTATGAAGCTTTGTGTCGGACAAAGTTGGGGACGAAAATTTCTTACAATCATTGGTTTAGTAGATGCACAGCACAGTATTAAGAATCACATAATATTAAAATCGAGTGCACGGCACAATTTGAGATAGACGAATTTCTTTTTTGGAACTAGGTCTATTTTTGTCGTTCTAAATTTGTATTTCTGAGTTAGCCTAGAGTCTCACCTTTCCTACGATACCACACATACTCGTATTTCAACACCCAAGTAACTTAAGGGCTAGCTTAAGCCCCGTAAGAAGAATTATTTGGCCGGTGAACACAGCATTTATCGTTGGAAAGGTCATACGAAACATGAAACATACATCAAAAAAAGCGTTCAAAGATTGAAAGATCACAAAGGCAATGTCCGACGTCACGAATACAACAAATCGACAGTAGCGAGACACACAATCAGAAACAAAGGACATAAAATTGATTGCCAAACTCAAAATTAATATTAGAGAAATAACTTCTATCTACGAAAAGCAAAAAGGTTTGGCCAAGGTCAATTAATGAACATCGATATATGTCCTCGTCCTAAACAAATGCATGGAACCCAATATTACCAAAAATATCAGACATTGCACACCCACTAAAACAAATAATAGTAGATTATTCACCTCTGTCTCAATTTTGACGAGGGAGGTTGTGATCCTAAGTCGAAGGCGCGATCATAACCCAGTCGTCAAATAAACATCAAGATTCATTGAGAAAATCTTTATTTTCAATTTTGTAGCTTCTATACACCCTAGAAGTCTAATGGTTCACCACATTACATTACAATGGAATTGCACATTTACAATGCTTGTATTTACGCATGTGTATCGATATACAGTAAATTCAGCATCGAAGTATATACGTGCGCGTAACTGCGAATTTGCATTACCTTCCGTTTATATACTTTGGATCTGCGCGTGACCTCCCCAAAAGTTACTATCTTGAGTCCGCTAAGATCAAGACTATAGCACACTCACAACATTTATGCTACTCTCACTCCACCTAGTGCACAACATCACCATCTACAATTTACCACAACTGTTCTTATTTTCCCTCTTACAGTCTACGCGTCAAGAGTGCGTCACCGAAAATAATCGAATAGATTGCTTTCCATTCGATCAGTTACCGAAGCCAGTTGCTTCGAAAGGATGCATTTACTGCAGTGCAGTTCGGCCAAAGGTACACCTCCCTCTTGCCACCTGCCACTGAACTACGGATACGTTAACGATGGCTCGTTGGAAATTCCCGGCGGATGCAGATGAATCTAAGACGAGCAACAATATTTCGTACGTTGGCGGGACGCTGAAGAAATATCGATTTTTTTACACCGAGTACAATGAACGGCTCAGAATTAAGGTGAAAGCATAGG